>NW_020447743.1:0-38769 GCF_003343035.1 Apteryx rowi
AGATATTCAAAACGCGCCTGGATGCAATCCTGTGCAATGTGCTCTAGGTGACCCTGCTTGAGCAGGGGGGTTGGACTAGATGATCTCCAGAGGTCCCTTCCAACCTCAGTGATTCTGTGATTCTGTAATCTGACTGAAGTGGAAGATCACAGGAAATTTTTGGTCTACTTGATGAATTTTCTTCAGATTCAGAAAATTATTAAATATATAGATATATGTTATTAAATTTATACGTGCACAGATGAATACAGGAGCACATATTTTTCTTTGTCTGTGTTTAGAGATAAGCAGACAAAAGACTGTTCCAGCCTGTAGCATGATACATTAGCCTGATTTTATGCTAAAATGGAGGCATCTTACCATTTCTCATTTCCAGTTGACCTGGATCAAGTACTGAGTGTGCTTAGTCCCCTCTACCCTGAATTCATTGAGTGTAAAATAGTGATAATAGGACTGTTTTATCTACATTGGAGGATTATTTCAGAAATGAATTGATCCCTGTAATGGTATGTATATGAAAACTAATACAGGTGGACTCCCTTCAATCACACTGTCTTTAATCATAAAATTGTGAAATGGGAAAAGTCTTATCCAAAACGTACTATTTGGACTATTTGAAAGAAGCTTTACTTTCACAAATCCTGGTCCTCATGGGAAACTCTAACCACCCTGATATCTGCTGGAAGGACAACACAGCAGGGCACAAGCAATCCAGGAGGTCTCTGGAGTGTGTTGATGACAACTTCCTTACTTGGGTGATTGAGGAGTTGATGAGGAAAGGTGCTCTGCTGGACCTTGTACTTACAAACAAGGAAGAACTAGCTGGAGATGTGAAAGTTAGGAGCAGCCTTGGCAGCAGTGACTGTGAGATGGTGGATTTCAGGATCCTGTAAGGAGGCAGCAGGGCAAAAAGCAGGATCACAATCCTGGACTTCAGGAGAGAAGACTTTGGCCTATTCAGGGGCCTGCTTGGAAGAACCCCATGGGCAATGGCTTTGGAGGGAAGAGGAGGCCAGGATGGTTGCTATTCAAGTACCACCTCCTCCAAGCTCATGAATGGTCCATCCCAAAAAGCAGGAAATCAAGCACCAAGTTGACCAAGAGCCCACAATGCACMCTCATGGCAAAGAAGGCCAATGGTATCCTGGGCTGCATTAGGAAGAGCATTGCCAGAAGGTTGAGGGAGGTGATCTTTCCCCTCTGCTCAGACCTGGTGAGAACACATCTGGAGTGCTGGGTCCAGTGCTGGGCTCCCCAAAACAAGAGAGACTTGAACATATCAAAGTGAGTCCAGGAAAGAGTCACAAAGGTGATCAAGTGAGTGAGGCATCAGTCATACAAGAGCCTAAGGGAACTGGGACTGTTCAGCCAGGAGAAGGGAAGACTCAGAGGGATGATATTGTGATAAATCCCTAATGGGAGGATGTAAAGAAGGCAGAGCCAGATTCTTCTCAGTGGTAATCCAGGGAATGGTCAAAAGACAATGGGCACAAACTGAAATATAAAAAATTTCCATTTAATCATAAGAAAATACTTATTACGGTGAGGGTGGTCAAACATTGGTAGAGTGTGCCCAGAGAGGTCATTGAGTCTCCATCCTTGGAGACATTCAAAACCCAAATGGGCAGAATCCAGAGCAATCTGCTCTTAGCTGACCTTGCTTTGAGCAGCAGGTTTGGACTAGATGTTCTCCAGAGACTCCTTCCAATCTCAACTATTTCATGATTCTCTGGAAATACTTTCCCCCAAAACATGTTTTTCACTCTRTTCATTTACAGAAATCCAGTAAATTCTACTTGCATTCATTGTGTTCATATGCATGGTTCATATTTATTTATTTAGGTGTTTTTCTTCCTGTTTTTTTCCTCCATTGATAATTCCCATTGAAGTTTCATCTGGATACTTTTCTATTTATTCTATGTATATGCTGCTGTGGAGTAATACAAAAACTTTTAAATCATCCTTCCTTATAACATTTTGATCCTTCGTAGGTATATGAGCACAAGTGTTTGGTTCATTATCAAACATCTGAGCTTTCAGTGGTAATCTATAGTTTGCCATTACTCTGTGTTAAACAGCTATTATATCAGGGTCACACGTACCAGGAAAAAAAAGCCATATGAGAGCATAATGAAGCTTAGCAGAAAAGGAGAATGAAATGAGAAAGGAAATTGTTTTTTCACATATAGAAATAAATGATTTAATTGCAAAAGCCACTGTTATGGATGTGTCTCATAGGTATCTAGTAGCCAATTTGCTATAAATGTCTTCCGAATGATTCCCATACTGAGGAAAAGAAAAAGCTTTTTAATGACTTAAAGGGAAAAGGGAAGAATTAAAAAGAGAAAATGTAATGAGGCAACAAAGATATTAACACTAAAGAAGCACTTTTGTGCTGTTGCACCACTTTCAGGCACAGTATGTTTCTACGTCAATCAGTCCACTCTGATTAGAAAAGCTGAAACTCTTGCTAATTGCATGTGAAGTGAGTTTGAGCCAATATCGAGATCTTTCCTGGTGACAGGAGGAAAGCAACAACACGCATTAATGCTTTCAAGAGGAGATGGAAGTTAGGAACTTTGGCATGGGAGAGGATTTCCTTAAAAGGTCTTAGAATATTTGTTTCTGGATTATGATACCCACAAGTTATTTTATTGCTCGTAAATAATTCTCTGGGGTTTTTCTTCCTCCTTTGCATATGAACATGGACAGCTGGAACTTCATTTACAGCTAGAAAAGAGTGTAAAAATAAAATAGTGCTTATTTGATTTCACAAATCTATTCTTTAGCTCTGATTTTACTTTCATTGATAACTTTGTAGCTCTGTGGATTTTACTGGAAATGTTTCCTGCTTAATCTGTTTACCTAGGGGTGCACATACACATACCTGTATACACATACCTATGTACATCAGTTTRTACAGTATGTACAGATGTGTATAATTATATATACATATATACACACATATATACATATATATTAATTTGTATCAGTATATATATCTATGCATATATCATTAACTTTTAAATTAATGACAGAGTAAAATTATTAATAACTTCCAATATGTCAATCCAAATGGAAAATGCAGTTGAAAAGCATAATTTCCTATAAGTAGGGTAGAATGTGTCCTGGAAATAGAAATAATTGGGATAATAAGGCTTGTATTTGTTTTTTTGACTGTGCTATTGTCTAATTGTTTAACCTTGGTCAACCTTTATGTCCGAGTATAATGTGATGGAGTATGAGAAAAATAAATACATATTTTTATTTTGCTTTTTTGTGAGAAAGGGGATTACTACTTATTTGTTCATATATTTATTTTAATTTGGGAAGAAAAATGTGATGGCATATATACATAACAGTCAAAAGCAATGAAGAAGAAATGATAAAAGACAGTCCTATCTATAAATGAGTTCAGCAGTAAAGGCAAAGAATGAAATAGAAAAAGAAAAAGGAAAAAAAAAGTAAGAATCAATTCTATTTAATGTCATACCTAGCCAGATAGGCCCAGAGCCCTTTTTAATCTCTGAGGATCTGATTTATACATTCTCCAGGTATTTTTTTCACCAATATTGATCAAACTAATTATGAACTTCTGATAAATATATGGCTAAATAATTCATTACATCAAACTGTACTAACTTCAAATAAAGAAATCCTTGGGAACATATAGTCCAGATAAAATGAGATTTCAGTCCCAGAAGTAGAGCTTGGTCATAGTACTATGGTTTGAAATGGATATCATGCCAAATCAGCTTCATCATATTTAACTCCACATGAAACAAAGATGAGCTTCTATAGCTGTTAAAGATCCTATTAGCTCTTCTTGACTCTGGTCAGAGCTAACAGTATCCCAGTGAAGTAATTATTCTCACTCTTCTGAAAGAAGAGAAGCAACTGACTGAAGAGAAACATTGCTACGAAGGCTCAGCTTTGCTCACGCAGCAGGAGTGGGGATGAAAAGCACCTGGCAACATCACAGAAGCCACTCAGTTACCAGGTCATGATAAGAAAAGAAAAACTGTTGCCAGCAATTCCACCTTTCCCTTAGGAATAAAAGATCAGCCCTAGATAGCTCTCAGGAAAGATGGCAAAAATTGGCATAAATGAAGCCTACAGGACTCCTGCATGAACCTGTGATGAAAAGGAAGAGGAAAAGCTCTTCCTGTGTCTGAGCCAAAGAAGTAATCTAATCTTTCTAGGTGCCAGGCTTGTAAACAGTGCATGATAAGACTGTTAAGTATGTATACAGGTTATTTTGGATAGTATATTAGAAATAAGACTAAAGTGGCCATGTTGCATACTTTTTTCCCCTAAACAATAACCATAATTCTAGGAAATATACTCTAAAATACTGGATAAAATGTAAACTATAGTTTATAAAGTTTCTACAAAGGAAAAAGGGTGGATTATTTTTTAGTACCTAAATGATCTTTATTCACATTCCATAATAGTGATGTGGTACAATTTCTGTGTAGGAAACTGAACTGAAAAAATATTTTGAATAATCAGTAGAGTAAGTTTTACAGCTTACAGCATAATGAATGAATAAAACCCCTAGAATCTAATAACAAAAAGAACAGAGGCAAGTAAAGTTAAGAGGTAAATAAAGACACTTAAGACTGACCAATATAAAAATTATTGGAAAACATCAGTAGTTGTGCTTAATTTTACAAGAAAAGCAATAATGATTGCAATGATGATTGAAAAGTACAATGCAAAGTTGTACACCTGGGGAGGTATAACCCCATGCACCATTACATGCTGGGGGCCTGTTTTGCACTGGGGTGTACTGGTTCTTTTTCTGATGCCAATAAGAAAGGCACAGACAATTAAGACAGATAGCTATTTACTAACATGGTGATAGAAAAGGTAACAGCAATTACGTTCCTTCTAATAGTGGGAACCCCAAGTTGATACAGCATCAGATGGACCTCGTAGGGCTGTAGCAAGCCACATGGAATTTCTGTTTGTGGTGAGGTTCATCAGTTCCTTGTTCTTCTGGGCTTTTTTAGAGCCTGTCTAACTGATATTAATCGGTGAAATGAGTACTTAGCTTTGAAGAGCCCTTTGAGTGCATTCTTATCACAAACTAAGCTTACAGTTCTTGGGAACAGTACATATAGTGGACAGACAAGGTTATACTGTAATTCAGGTGGACAGAATAATACATCTTATCATCACAGCTCATCTACTGAAGCATATAGTGTTCACAATAGGATCACAATCTCTTCTGGAGAAGACGAGGCTCAGAGGGCATCTTATCTTATCTTATCTTATCTTATCATCTTATCAGGTATATAAATACCTGATGTGAGACAGTAAAGAAGATGGAGCCAAACTCTTCTCACTGGTGCCCAGTGAATGGACAAAAGCCAGTGGGCACAAACTGAAACACAGGAAATTCCATTTGAACATAAGGAAGAGGGTGATTGAACACTGAACATGTTGCTCAGAGAGGCTGTGGAGTCTCCGTACTTGGAGACATTCAAAACCTGACTGGACACAGTGCTGAGCAACCTGTTCTAGCTGATACTATTTGAGTAGGGGTGGTTAGACTAGAAAATTCCTGGAGGTAACTTCTAGCCTCAATCATTCTGTGATTCTGTGATAAGATTGCATAAGGTAAGCTGTAGCTTTATTTCAGGCACTGCCTACAGTAGCAGGAAATTCAGCACAGTGGATATACTGATCAGAACAGCTGGAGCTAACACTCCTACATCTACATTATTTATAGATCAGAGGATTTACGTCAGACTGGAGTGAACACCACATTAAATGCAAGTCAACACTTTCTGACAGGCTGATTGCTGGTCCAAACTTATGTCCCTGTTGGAGGCTGGAGCACCTTTGGGATACAGCTGGCACAGAATTACATGTGCAGTTTCCTCTGAAATGGATTATAATTTATTTGCACCAACACCACTCTGCAAATCGAACCTATGCATGGTAACTGGAAAACATGAGTGAATTTATGTCAAAATCAAACTACAGTTCCAAACTAAAATAATAGTGCAGACAAAGCTTTATATTACTCAGTTTACACTACAATTTAGAATGAATGTCAGCATTTAATAGTCACTCAAAAATGCAAAACACAAAGACCATTTGTCACAGAAAACTTGTTAGTGCCAGAAAATGACAACTTCTCAGTATAGAACAGTTCAAAATAATCTGAACATCTTGGGAGAGATCTTAGTTACAAGTAGAAAATGTAACACTTTCACTAAAGAAAGTCAGGCAAAATTTCACTCCTCATATGGGAAGACAGAAGTGGAGCATATGTGTACCCTGTATGATGAAGTGTGGTACAAAGGTAACTAAGCTGGGCTAAATAGCCAAGGCATAACATCATGCTTATGTAGCTACATTGAGAATGAACTAACTCTGGGTCAAAACCCTACAACAAATCACTGCAGCATTGCCCATGGTTAATTCACTGAGCGAAAGGCTAATTAGCTGAGAGACCATGTTGCCTCTACAATCAAAACTAGTCCACACCCAAGGATAAGAAACCTCGCACCTCCTTCAGAGGCAAAGCACAATTTAAATTTGGCCCTTCTCACTATATAGCTGTGCCGGACAGCAGTGAGCATATTCACTGATTCTGCAAAGGCAAAAAAGTGACATAGAAACCTGGGATGGAAGACCCACCTTCTGTTCCCACATCCCATCCACCTGCCCATCTACCCCACACTGCAAGGGTGATATTCCATATTTACTCAGGAGACCAAGGTGGTGGCAGGTGCAGAACAGAGCTGGGCAGCTGGGTTATTGGTCAGATGAAACACAAAGAAGCAATTCTGCACCACATGAGTTCACCAGTCTGCTATCAAAGACAATGTGGAATAGACATCCCAGCTAAGATGTCTAACCTCTTCTCCATGACAGTCAGGAATACAGCATGTGCTGTTCACTTCTCATGGTTCATTGCACCCAGAAACTGTGCACAAAGCCAGTTACATTAAAATGGGTTCATACACCTTTGTCCATTCCCCACTTGTTGTGTCCTTGAGACAATAAAACTCTTTGAGGCAACCACCATCTTATAGTATACTTCTATGTAGTGCTGAGCACAATGGAGTCCTCACCACTTAGGATCTCCAGCAATGTCAATTAGAAGTTAATAGATACCCCTTTATTCCACCCTTTCTTCCAGCAGGGCTGAGTTCTAAGCGAATATTAAGGAGGTAGAATGAAAACAGCAGGGAGCAAGCAGCAGCTTCTTTCTGTTCCACTGCCAATTTCAGCAGCAGCTGTGTCAGATGTTACTTTATTCCTCTCACCCCCTACATCATGATCCCGAACAGGCAGCATCAAGAGCAGTAGAGGGCATAAAGAATTTATCAACAACAGAGACAAAAGTCTTTATCACTCCTTCAATTCCACCATCTCCTCCAGAAGAGGTAGCAACACCTGAGAAAGAGAGCAGATATGTATTTCTCATCCTGTGGTTTTATTTTCCCCCTTTTCTCCTCTCTTTTTCCTTCCAAAGACTAGCCTTTGAAGCAGTTTCTCAGCCATTTGAAGGAGTAAAATAATGTGAAACATATGAAACCTCATAATGGTAGTGTTCCTAGAGATCCACAGGAAAATTATCACTATAAAACAACAACAACAACAACAAAATACTACAAATTGTAACAAGACAAGAAAGTGCCAGGTAAGAGTGAAAAGCCAAAGGGTGAATAAAATATAGCACCTGAAAAATAAGACAATAATAATTATGAAACTTCATTTAGAAAAGTGGTTTCAATGTCCTTTTTTGAGGATTCCATGACCCCTCCCCTGTGATTAGATCTTGTTATTTGAAACAATTTGACAGAAAAAAAAAAGTAGTTTGCAAACATAAGAATTTCAGGATTAGGATAACCACTCTAATAATAGATCTGTGTGAAATGCCTAGTACTTAGCTGAGTGGCTTAGCAAAAACCCTGTAGAAATGGCAGTGATGGCCTACTGACAGAGAGATACATGTGAAAAAGAAAAAAAAAGAAAAAGAGGATCATAGGATAGGATTGTAGGATAGGAAAGTGTTTTCTGAAAAAGACTTAGTGCAGAAAGGTCTCTATCAAATTTATGTCCTTTTGGAAAATATCTATAATAAGGTTTAAATCTATGAACAGAAGGATTTGTCACATGGTTAAAATATTTTTATGCGACTAAAGCTGAAGCAATGCATTTTGATGGAGCTAGCAAAAGGTCTTCTCTGGATTTATTCCAATAGCACATGCCTCACAGTTGCTGCCTTTTCTGACTGCCTGCCCCTGGCCTCCAGTTCAGCCTCCTCAGTAACAGAAGCTGCAATGGCAACAGCAGCTGGAGGGGCTGAAAGGTGTCTATGGCACTTTGTTTGCACTGTGTTACTTTTCTTACAAAGACATTCTTAGTTACCTTTCTCCTTTGAGGGACTCCAATTTAAGCTAAAACAACTCCAGGATATTTGGTAGCTCTTTCTGCTGTCAACAGATAATCAAGTATAGGCCAATGACCCTGCAGGTCTTTGTTATCACGTTTAGGAGAGGCTTATGTTACTACAAAACCCTGACTGTCATATGTGAACAGGTGTCTTTCTTAGGTTGTTATGAAGTATAATGTGCTGGAAAGGTTAAGTCATTGTTAAATTGGGATTTGTGAACACGTTAACAGTAGAAAATACAGTTAAAATTATACCTCTTCCATGGACTTCTGAGATTCAGCTTCTGCATCTTGTCTTTTGAAGGCAGCTGTTCTGAACTACTTTTCTTCAGATAGGTTAATAAACAACTCATTTACAGCTCCCAAAAGAAAGAGGATATCTACACAAATTAAGATGCATCTGTCCATATTGTTACAGTGCTTGAGAAATCTAATGATGAAAGCTGCTTCTGACCTGCCCAGGTCTGTGAACACAAATTCACAGCAATTCAGCATTGCTGATTACGATCTTTTCAAAATTTTCATGATTCTCTTACCACAATTTTTTAAGCACAGAGATGGCAGCGTAGGGAAAGTTCTGTTTCTTTTCCTTTGTCAACCTTTGTGTGCTGTATTTCCAAGGTTTCTCTGGAAACTTGAAAAGAAAAAAAAAGAAAAGAGAAAATGTGAAAATAAGACAAAAAGCAACCCCCCAACCTGCAAATAAAAGAAAACAAATACATATCATACTCATGTAACAAGACAGTCTCAAGAAAATACTCAAATGTTATGGAATTAGTGATAACACTGAGATACCACAACAGAACAGCTAGAAGCAGGATGTGTAGGAAGTCCGTAATGCTATCAATTACTTGAGCTATTTCTGCTAGGAACTTCAATATCCTGATTTTGAAAGCTGAAGAACATTTCTGTATCTATTGATAATTAACTATGTTAATTAATAATAGGTGATTAATTATTAAAAACTATGCAATTAAAGCCAAGGACAATATCCTTGGTTGTTTATTTCCTAGCTATACTGGGGGAAGGCTTCTGTGTACCTATTTTACTTTTTACTACCAACAACAAGCCTTCTCTTGACAGAATGGTGGTTTGAACAAATGTTTCCATTTGTTTGATTTTCTTTATTTTCAATTAAAAGCAAGTAATCCAAACATCTTGTTTTTTAAAAAAAATAAATTGCGAAATGAGTAAATGAAGACTGGAAAATACACACACTTGAATACGTATTCAGTATTTGGTTGATTTGAACAGATAATCTAAGTGTGTGTGGGGAAAGAGTTATCTTTTATCTTTTTTTTGCCTAGCTCTTCTTCTTTAGGGAGAATTTTAATCAGAGCACAATATTCTGGCCTAAAAGTGGTCATGGATACACTGCCAGTGTAAAATAAGGACAGTGATCTATTCTAGTCTGATCACAGGGACCCACAAATTGCAAACATCAGAACTACCTAGCCAAGTGCCTTATTTCACTTGTTCTTTTCCATCCTCTACCTAGAACCAGGTATCTAACATAGCCGGACCACCAGTCAGCCCATGGCAAAGACACATCCTAACCTTCCTTCTTCTGAGGAACTACAACCCAAGCACCATTTTTTGACACATGAACAGTGTCTTAGCTGTGTAGAGATTCAAGGAACTTAAAAAAGAAATACCTCAATACCACTTAGAAAATGTTAGAGTGATCTATGGGGCACAATAATTCATACACTTCGCAGGATTTCTCAGTTTCACATTCAGGTAATCCCAATATTTATTACCATTTATTTCAACCAGACAAAATCAGCTGTGTATGTATGTATATTTATTCTTTTTCCATAAAAATTTCATATTTGTCATCATTCTGATGTAATGGTTATTTATTAAAGGCCATTTCCCTTACACAAAATATCATAGTTCATAGAATGAGAATGCTTAAGGCATTCCTGATGTGTGCCAGATGCTACAAAACCTCGATGATGCTGTGAACATTTTGAAGATTATTTCTTCCAGACAGTGGCAGATGTCAATCTTAATAACCTTCCAAGATTTCTGCTAAGACCCAAATCTCTTCTTAATAAGGCCACTTATACAAAACCTCAGCAGTCACTTTGGTGTTTCAGCTTGGGGTGGACAAAACCTTATAGGCAAATCCACATTTTTACTGTCATTGGCTTTCTTTCTTTGGCACCATTATCACTAGAAGAAAATGTCTGAATGGTTCTCTGATTCTACCTCCCAGACTGAAACAGTCTGTTTCAAAAAAAAAAAAAAAAAGCTGACTGAACACTACAGGATTCATTTAGCAGGAGCAGAATGGTCTGATGTGGATCTCTGTCTGCCTCAAGCAACTCAATTTAACCTCACTATTTACATTTACTGGGCAGTATTGCAAGGAATAGCCTTTCAAGAGAAACATTATAGTCCTGAAATTAGAGAAATGGAAATACATTTTAAAGATGCTTATTTTTTTTGTACAGATGCAATTGAGGATTTGCACAGAATGCATGTTATAGGTAGCGTTTATGTCTATCATATACTTAAAAAGAGAACAAAAGAAGTTTTTAAAACGCCATTGTGTTTTTCAACATACATATGATATATAGTAAAATATTTTATTTTCATGTTTATATTATGATGTTGATCTGGTTCTCTCTCTCTATGCAGCAGTTGTTACAGCTATACTTTTTAATTTACAGCAGCGTTTAAGTATAGCTCACCTGAAATGACCATCAGAAATAAAGGTATCCTTTAAAAAAGAACCTGTGCTGTTTTGGAAGATACCATCCCAAGACAATACTTATGTACTGACCTATGGTTAAAGTTTAGAATTGAAAATTGTGTGCTTTAGGTTTGCTAATTCATTTCCCTCCAGTGGTACTTGTAGGTTGATGCAAGTTCTGTCACCACTTTGTTGGGTGCTGAAGGTCTGACAGCTTCCAAATGTTTCCCCCTGTGGGACTCAGGATTTGGTAGGAAATCTTCAGAAGATCTAAATCACAGGGTAAGAATCTCTCCTTTCCTAAGTGACTTCAGTATCTCTATTTCATCTTCCTGCTCAGCAGGACCATTGTGAAAGCCTATTATTCTTTTTGTGAAAACATATTCCATCTCACTGTGTGTGCTCAACCTGAACTGCTCTTTTACCTTTTTATTTTACATTTTTATTATACGTTTTGCTGTCACCTATGCAGTGCAAAAAATAATCATCCATTCTAACATTACCTATATGCTTTAAACATTTTATGTTTCTGTTAAAGCACAGCACCTTACATTTTGTACCTCAGGCAGTACTGATAAAGATTGTGTAGAGCTTCTAATTTGAGATTACCCTTGACATCTTCAAGAATAATAGGAAAGGAAAGTGTTCTACCTCTACAGGTTGTAAAGGGGGTCTATTCATCAGCTTATTTTCTTGGTGAGAGTGTAGTTGTTTGTTTTTGCTTGTTAATTTTCCTTTAGGATCAAAATTTTGTCTTATCTCCATTTATCCTATACATCCACATGTATTTTCTCAGGGTCACTGCCAGCTTAAACAGTCCAAGTTTCCACTGTCCAAACTACTCTTATCATCCCACCCTTTTAATTGTGCTGCTTTAACTGTTTGTGGTGCAGTCCTACAGTTTAAATCAGAGAACTGAGGGGAGGGGTGTGTGTGTGTGTGGAAAAAACCTGCTGGGTTAGTTTTGCTTAGATTAATTCCCTGAGAAGAGAACCAAACCAAACCAAACCAAACCAAACCAAATCAAGCCACAGATGTAAGAACAGGTACAAAGAAAGGAAACAGAATAAATATCATAAACCAATATATTTTTATAAGATTCATGATACCATGAAATGTAGGGATTACTCTAGTTTACTCTGGTGAAAGTCACCTAAGAAATCAGTGTCCTTCCGGGTTAAATAGTTTAGGACCTCCTGGATAGCTGCTGATTTCATAAAGTGAATTTATAATCACCTCTGCTATATATTATTTGGACTTCTCTTTTGCCAAGCACTAATGGATTTATATATATTAAAAAAAAAAAGTACATGATGTATGTCAGTTAATTGTTTAATCTCTTATTATAGACAATGATTATATAGTCCACAGAGTCAGTGGAGTCTGGAAAACAGCTCATGTCTTTCATAATAAGGCATGTAGGGCTCAATTTATTTGGCAAAGATGAACATCTAGTGAAATTTGAGAGACAGTAGGATATCTGCCAACAAGATCAAGTCTGAGGCAACTTAGAAAAAGAAATATTTGTACTGTGAATTTGAGTGGGACATAAGCCTTTGTCAGTTTTAGGTGTTTAGCATAGTCATGATGTAGTGGATGTTCCTAAGGATCTTTAAACATACAACTTTGGGAACTTAGACATAAAAACTTAGATATCTGCTAGGATCCCAGGAGCTTAACAGTACTTTTGAAGATCCAAATGTTGAAAGCAAGCACCGAAAATGATAGCTAGATGCTTTAATGCCACCTAAATATCTCTGTGGACCAAAACATTCTTTCTCGTTGTATCTAAACTTAGAAATTCTGTACAGACTTCGATCAAAAAACCTGAACCTACTAAAATGATTGATGAAGGAGATGGCAGATAAGTAACAAAAGCTACTTTATAGATCACACTGAAGTAAGAAAAGAGTAATCGAACAAGATGAAAAATAGCATCACTATTGAAGAATATAATATGCATCAATTGAATGAAAATAGAAATTGGTTTTCAGTTCTCATCTGAGTCTGGGAGTAGAAAAAGCTATCTTTTTTAAAATAGAAAGGATTTTCATTGCACTGATGAGTAACTGCCATTGGTAATATTTGCTTCAAATTTTAGAAATAAATTAGCTTGGCAAATGAATTGATGAAATGTACCTGTTTTGTGAATTACGGTTCATAAGTCAAAACCTGTTGGTGAATATTTGCATTATTCAATGCAAATAAGAAAATTAAAACAGTGCATTTCTGGTCAATATATTTTATAACTGATTTATTATATGCTTTACTTTTGGCCTCTACATATTGCTTAATATCAACTTACAGAACCTGCTTATCATCACATATTTAAGACAAAATGAGCACATATGAAATCTATCTAATAAAACAGCAAGTAAGATATTTTATATTTTTAAAAAGTATTGCACACAATTTCTGTTAACTCTATATAGTACATTAACTAATTCTAAATACTACAATATACTATTTTTACTAATAGAAGCTATGCAAATTTAGACAGTGCCTAGGAGCCAAGCAAAAACGTGTAGATGGGAACCAACTCTTAAGTTGTTTCTCACCATGAGTTACAAATCAAATGGATGAGTCAAAACAAGAGGTCAGGGCAACCAGACACAACCAGATGTCATACAATATTATGTTATTTTTCTGAATCTTATGTCATTTTTATGGTTTGATTAGGAAGAGAGGAACTAAATATTAGAAAAGAAAAAGAAAGAGTGAGTGACAACAAATAGGGAAAGAAAATGGGAAGGGAAGAAAACTGTTGGTGAAGAAGGGATATTAAGGATAAATTCAGAACTGTTAAAGAATGTAGTACTAGAACAGATTGATGGAGCAAGAATGGCATTTTCTATCTTTTAGGAAATTAATCATATGAGGATACCTCACATTAATTGTGGGTCCATTTACTGAGCTGACTTACATTCTTTGCTAACACTGCCACTTTTTGAATTGGTATTCATCCTCAGATTGAGACATGTAAATTTAGGTTTACAGCACAGGTGCCTGCATATCATGGTGCTATTCAGTTAACTAATAGCTGATGTCTGGTGACATTTCAAATGCTCAAGATTACCTGAGTTTTCAAAACATGACAGATAAGCTACAGAACTTACCGGCTAAGTTTTTGATTACTCATAAATATCCTATGTAACTTGCTTTTTAGTGTGAATTTAATTGTATAAGTCATTTCATTAAATGGGGTGAATTCACTAGATAGGTTGAACAGGGTCAAACATTTTGACTATACTTCTATTACCAAGATATAATGCACTAAATTTTAAATGCCTTAATTTAACTATAATCTTTTGTCAGTAAGTAATGAACAGCTGAATTAAATGGAAACTTATTTTTTTAAGTTATTAAGGAGGAAATGTCCTCAATGATTTAAAGAAATAAAGTAATACTTCTTTAACCGTTATTTAGTTAATCAAAACATATTGCAATCTGCCCAAACTTTTCTTCTGCCTGGCCAGCAAAGTTTTGACACTAAATTCTGATTTAAGTTACCATATTCTTACCTGTTAGGTCATCTCAGCTTTTTGAAGCCTATTTCATTTTATACTTCCATAAATGCATTATAATGTATTCTAATAAAAGTTGTACTGATCCACTGACAACAGATCTTCTTGGTTGTTCATTTGTTTTTAAATCAGCCTCCATTAATACAGTGACCAACCACTGTGGGTTTAATTGTGTGAGTAGCACGATAAAGCACTGAGATATTTGTTCCCATAAATTCCATGATCAGAGGGAGACTTATGTAATTTACAGTCTCAGTAGAGACTGCTTAGTTCAAAAAATGAGGAATTTTTAAAAGAAAGTCTTAACATAAGAAAGCAGTTATCTTTTAATTTATTAAAAAAAAAAACAACCAGAAAATAACTAAAACCCTATCATTAACAATAGAAATGTCAATTACTAACATAAAATTAGCCTGGTTATACTGTACTGTAATTAGTATAATGACATACACTATTACATATGCCAAACAAGCTTCCTCAACATCCTCTGAAATCTGTTATCTCCAATGACTTTCTAAAAGATTACAAGGATTAGTAGCAAAACACATTTCTAATAGCTCAAACCACTCCTTTATACTTCTCTTCTTCACTTAGTAGTATTCTAAATAGTTGATTTAATATCAGAAATACAGATTGATTTAAAGGGTTTAAACACTGGTTTCTGTTGTACACAGAAACAAAGTTGAGGACTGCTACAAATGTAACTTTGCTTTTGAAAAGTCTGCTGACATTGAGATTAATGGGATTTCTTGGCTAAAACCAGAAAAAAAAGCTTGACAAAATTAGACAGATTGCAGGATCACAACTAAATGCTATGTATCTCAAAGGTTTTCAATCACAGTATATGGTCATGGTGATGTATTCATAAGCAATACTTAGCATATAGTTTAATACTGAACAAACCAATAGAAGGCATTGCAGTCTGATTCAATTCTTTACTGCTGAAATCTGAAACAATTTTGCATATATTTTAAAAATTGTTTTGTTTTTCTTTGTTTTCCCCTGTGTATTTAACAACACAGTAAGAATCCAGGCAATTTTTATGACCCTTCTTATATTATTTAGTAGACCTATGAGTAATGTGTAGTTATAGTTTCTTAGGAATGCTTGAGCATATATGATTTTATTTGGGGATAAGTATACACTAGAATGTAGAAGTTATACCATCTTCTGATATGCCTGGTGCTTCCTAACCTTTTCTCAGTTACCTATCGTAAGATAGCAAGCAATTTGGCCCTGGCTGCCATATCCTTCTTATGCAGCATTGTTCTGTATTTTAACTCTTTGGTTTACTATAGATGTTTTCTATACATTCACTGAATAGAGGGAAAAACAGATTTTCTTCTTATGAATAATATCCTAGATGCATAGCATATCTGTGGATTATTAGTAAATGGAAGAAAACAATTTTTGCCCTGAGGGTACAATGAAAGAGAAGTAGAGGTGCAGGTGCACAAACACAGTTGTCTAGTGCCATTTTAGATGATGCAAAGCATCCAAGACCTGCATAGGGCTGGCAGAGGTGGCACAGGAACTATGGGAGACCTGCACCTCTCTGGAGTGGCAACTCAAGGTCAGGCAGGATGGATACCCAAGAGTGTCTAAAGTGTCATTAAACCCCTCTGTGCTGGCACCTTAATTGCTCTCCCGGACTGTTTACCAGTGCTTGGGAGGCAGCTGGTTTCTTGTTTCATTTGAACTGTGCAAGTGTTAAAGGTGACTTGAAAAAATGATGGGAGCATTACATTTCTACTTCCCATTTCATGGACCTTTGACAGAAGCTAGCTGTGAGCAGGTATAAATGAGTTTTTAATGCTCCAGTTGGCAACACCTGACCCGTCAGATGGTTGTATAATATTCTTTCAAATAATCTCCATAGGGCTATCATTTCAAAGGGAGGTTTGCCATGGCCTGATAGCAACCCATAATTTATGAATTGCTCTGAACACGATTTTCAAGGAAATTGGATATCATTAAGAAGCAGCTGTTTTTATCAGGTCTGACCTAGGTCAGAGTGGCTTCAGAGTGTTAATGATTATGTTTGCCTATCATAAGAAAATTGCTTGTGAATGACTATGAAGCAGAGTTGCTTTAAAATAGAGACTGGTGATAGTGTGCTGCAAGTTGTTAGCATGTGTGCTGACCACAAAAACTATAGAAAGTGCTTAATACAAATCCTGGATGAAAAAAAGATAAAGCTATTTAAAAAAAAAAAAAACTTGTTATGTTTTATATGCAACTTATAGGGAAAGACAGACTATCATTAAGTATCAGACTACTTTTGAGTATTAGACTATTTTACAATCCAGTCTATAAATAGAGAAAGTAATATGTAGATTATAGAAATGAAAAGTACACATGGCACAGTGGAAATCTTTATTTTCTTATGTGTTGATGATCTGGTCTGATGTAGTTTTCAAAAAGAAATATAATACAGGTTTTTTTTCAGCGTTTCAAAGCTTTCATTGCACAATTTTTTTCCCCCAATATGTAATTTTTAGTAGACACAACTTTTATGTATAAAAGTTCTAGATTTATCAAAAGCAAATGGGAATATTTTGGTTTAATATTAATTCTTTAAACTCTGGAAGTGTGCCTTCTGWTTTTTTTAGTATGAGATGTGCATATGTGTGTGAGAGAGAGAGAATGTGTGTATGTAGTCAGATATATTACACATCTTTAGATTTGAGAAAGAGATAAAAAATTTATTGGATAGTCTTTATAATCATAATCTCTATAATCATAATCTTATGTAACAAAACACCACAGTACCAGGTGGTTTGGGACATGACTGTGGAATGTGACGTTTCTTGCAAAATAATATTTTGCAAATATATTGCAATATTCTTGCAAATATCTTTTCTACTGAAAGATATTAATTGATGTTAGTCTTCATATAACACAGTTTTGATCCTCTCCCCTCCTCCCCCTTTTTTCTTTCATCAGTATTACAGGGCATTGAACTCTAATTCAACCTTCTGAGCATCTAATTTATCTGTCATAACCCAAGCATTACTTCTTTCTATAGTTTTTTTCATAACAATGCCTAAACTCCTCTAATTAGTGGCATCTGGCTTAAGAATCTTGATAGTTCATATGTATACTATCAGACATATATTAGAAACAGTTTGTAGAAATCAGATTGTAATCTCCTAATCTTCAAGTCATTGCTAATTTTATGAGATAGGTTCATATGGCTGAACTTGAGATCACTAGGTGGGTACAGACAGTGGATTTCCATGCAGGCACAATGTTCTGCAGGATTATGATTTCTTTGATTCTGAATTCTTGAACTGCCATGCAGTTCTTCCTGAACGCTTCTTTGAATTAAGGTTTTGAAACCATAAAATGCCCACAGGGTGCTGTGAAAATGCTCTATTAATGTATTTTGTTTTGTATAGTAATACCGTAGCTTGGGGCTAAGGCTGGGATTCTAGTTTCAACTGCAGATTTTCTGGCATTTTCACTCTAAGCCAGATTCTAAATTCAGCTAAAACAAAACTGTTGCTTTAATTTAATCTGTTTTCTATTCTCTTGTCTCCTGAGAATAAATGCAGCTCTATGTAGTACAGCCACTGGCAAACTCCAGTGCCAGGGGAATATATGTAATTGCCTGTCATCTATTCTGGGCCAGATTCTTATGTACCTGCAGTGATTACCGTGCTTTCCAAGAGTTACAGCTGAAACCTTATACCACATACAAGGTGAAACATCACTCATCACAAACAATAAGATCAAAATTCATCTTAAATTTATTTTGTTTCTGTGCCTGCAGATCACAGTTGCTTGCAATGACTGAACAAATATTTTCATTTTCTTCAATTTTTTACTAATAAAAATAGGTCTAAGTTCTATTATGTTATATATTGCCTGAGCTGATCTACCTACAGTTGTTAATTCAACAGGTGTGCAAAGATTAACATAAAGACTCTATGGACTTAATCCAAAGTTCTCTGAAATCAAAGAGAGTATTTTCATCAGGCCTCCAAATGGTTTTGGTTGACACCTAGTCTGAAGGATTTAACACAAACTTGTGCTCAATTAACATTACTGTCTAAACCTCTTTGCATTATTTTTATTATGTGTTCTTCTCTTACATTATCACCTTCAACCACAGTTATATATGATTATGCCTTCTGTCTCTACTGAGGTATGCGGCCCTCTATTTGCTATTATTGTTTTGATTTCTAAACAAATACTCAGAATAATGCTTCCAAGCAGCTTCTTTGATTATTATGCTCCTGCTCACAGAGCACTTGTCATAAGAGTCAAAAGGACTCCTTCTGTGAAACGCATGCAGTCAATACAATAGTCATGTACAAACTCGGCTGTTTATCTCATAAAGAGCAATTCTCTTCATCTCCATTTCCAACAATTAGGAGGCAGTGCTTCACACTCATTGCTTTCCTGGTTCTTTGGGGCAGAATTGCTTTTTCTTCAGTTACTGAGATATCTAGCCAAAGGTTTTCGGTGGTTATAATAGCATTTTTCCTTTCACAGAGAAAAAAAAAAAGGTATTTTGTTCTTTTCTGTAGTTTTCTACTATTTCTTTACAGCAACTTGAAAGATAGCTGGTTATTCTAAATATTATGTTTCTGTTTTACTTCTACTTCTGCAGGAGTTCAGTACATTTTAAGAACTGACTACCTGAAACTTATTTTTCAAAATGGTAGGCATGTGTAAGCAATGGGTCCTAAAGATATAGGGCAGGCAGAATGTAAAAGAATATTCTTCCTTGTCTCTGTTTTCATGTTTTCCTAAGGAACAGTCTAGTTTTCTCAAGTGTTATTTATTTCACAAAGAGCTCGTGCAGTGTTAGCCTGACATTACAAATGTACTTTGATTTTATTTTTCTTTTATTGTTAAAACTTGTATTCTTTCCACTGATTTAATCTAAAATAATTTATCACTGAAGAAACTATTTTGAACAATTTCAATTTTTATAAAGCTTGCATATTTTTACACTTCCCGTGTTATTTCCTATACTACTGAAATGGTTCGTATTCCAATCAGAATATCAGAACATCAGAAAGTTTTCTCCAGAGAGTAATAATCACACACTTGTACTGTGTCCATATCTTCTTTTGAAGGTACTTGAACAGAAATTGTTAAAAATGTAAGAAAATGTACTATTGGTGAATGTCTAGTCCAAATAATTAATGCAAAGTCAGTCCCTCATTTTTTGTCTTAATTTGTCTCTCTTTAAAGAGTGTTTTTAAAATACCTCTAGCCTTGTGTTTGTTTCAGAGAAACTGGCAAACATGTGAAATCATTTTCTGTTTAGTTAATGGCTATTTTGATTAATTGAAAGTAAGTTACTTAATTCCTTTCCACTCTCTACCCTTCCCATATCATACACAAAAACCTAGGCAAACTTGTTAGCTATGGATAATATAATTTTATCTATCTGGTTTTTTTAACCTACACAGAATAGCATCAGCAATTTGATTACATGATAGTAGATATCCTTATGTGTTACTGAATTTTTTTGAAGACCCATTCAGCTATTACATCATGCAGAAAATAACTGTTTATTGGGTGAAACAGGGTTATAAGATTATTTGTAACAAGTGCCCAGCAGATAGTCTTCATGCTATTTTATCTAATAGAATTCTTTTCTGTTTAGGAATTTTTATTGTCAAAGTAATGCAAGGGATAATTTTTATAAAGATAATATTTTAAGGTAATTAAATCATTTTATCTCAGTTGGCTCTTAAGGACAGAAAAAAATAGATATCTGTTCTTAAATTAAAATAACATTTGAACAAGCTATTTATTATTAAGAAACAGGCCAAGGACATATAAACACTTATGCACATGCTTTGCTTTAAATACAAATAATGAACTAAATTCAGAAGAATGAGAATCACTTTACATATACAGTGCAAACCTAAATGTTTCACACTTCAGTTAAACAAATTTCTAATTAATTGAAAATTGATTACGTTCACTAGGAATCACCGCACTAAGAGCCAAACCATAGGAGGTTTAGGTGTAGAAGATATAAGATATTTCACCTAAATATTTTCATTCTGAAATCAATTCAATAGTTTCTTAAGGTGAAAAAAATAAACAGTGCTTAGACATACAAAGTATTGAACAGGTTTTAACAATAAATATCAAGACATATAAAATTTTGTCAGTCCTTCTCAGTCTTTCTTATTACTGTCTTACTATTTCTGAAAGTTCGTATTTAAATACATAGAATGACGATTTAATATCACACAGGGTTCTAAACCTGGGTTTCTGAAGACAGGTTATTTGATATGCTGACTGTTACTCTCACATAACTCCATACATTCAGGATGTAATGCATAAAGCAGTTAGTTATTATTAACTGTGTAGAATTTACTCTTTTGCTGGGTCATGAGTCAAGACACTTTCTTAAAACCTTCTTTGTAGGGATGCAAGACTTTCAAGGAAAAAAGTTCTCAATGCCTTTGTGATCAAACAGGAGCTTTCTGCCTCCTGAGCCAACTTTTCCATCTGCTTGCACCTCAAATTAATTCAAAATCCTTTGTTTATGAAAGCACAAGCTGCTGCTATCAGAAGGAAGGTATTGTCACATATTAATCATAATGACTTCACTGAAAAATCAAGTAGGAGGAAAAAGTAGGCTGAAATGGCAGAAATTCATCATCATCATCATTGTTTTTAATATTTTATAAAATAAAGCAGATCTCAATAAGCTGCAAAAGTGGTAAGGTAAAAGGCGCAGGACAATATGAGAGATGAATATAGATCTTCCTTACTAACCACAAGAAGGCAGTAGTTAGAAATTGGAAAGACACTGATGACGTTGAAATAGGTTTTCCACAATATGTGTTACTGGGGAAATAAGAAGATGGTACCCCAACTGGGAGATTTTCCTAAGTTTGTAATGCAGCTGACATAGTGACTTAGGTGGTGTGGTGTAGATATTATCTTGGTGCAGAGGAGAGTTTTGTGCAGAATAGTTAGGATGAATTAAGAGTCGCAACAGTCAGGGAATTCATCTTACTGAAAGTGTAATGTGAAGCTTCTGATCTGTCATGTGATGGTTTTATATTGTTTGTTTATATTGTTTTTTGTTTCATAGCTTTTATAAATTTCAACAGACTATTACATAGACAAGGATGATCCTACAATGAAAATAAAACATTCAAATATGAAAGCTGAAAGGAGACTTTCGGTGAGGAAGTGTATTCCAGCAGTTAGAGACATTTGCTTGAGAATTTTATTTTTGTTGCCACAGTTATGATTTAAGAACAAAACCACAAACTAAACACATACACATTTCAAGAGCCACAGAACCAATGGCATCATGCTGAGATAGATTTTAATCAGTGAAACGAGTTTTGCTGTTTCTCTTGAAAAACTATAAAAACTTTCATATTTCCCTGTGTCCCATCAAATTTTACTTTATGAAGTGTTCTGCTTTCATTCCTCAGATATACCTTATTAAAAAATTGGGGTTTATAGTCCCCTAATATATGTGGAAAAATCTTGATTTGTCTCTGTCCAAACAATGCACATAATTTATACAATTTTTCATCCTAGATCAACCTCTTCAGGAAAATTTATTCTGTTTCCCTCTACATTTTCTTCCTTCTATTACCACTGTGTACAGCAATATTCAAAACTAGAGTTATTTTAAATGTAATTTAATCAGTTCCGTACAGGTTGCAATTACCTCTCATATTCGTCTCAAAATTGGGTTTGGACTTTTTGTTGGGGGTTGATATCTTAGATACAACATCGGGTCTTTAATTGTTTTTGTTGTCATGTTTCTGCCAGTCATGACACTTAAGTCTTAGTGTCCCTTCCTATAGATTTTAGTACCATGTAGCCATGTAGCCGTATCCTGACTTTTTACTCAAAATACCCTGCATTTCATAGCTTTCATGAAGGCTGCAAAATCTATTATTTGAAGTTTAAAGGAAGGTTAAGTGAATGCACTGGGGGAGCGTCAGAAGAACTAAAGGCATTATCCTTTCTTTATTTCTTAGCTGCAGACTTTTTTTGATCTTGTATATGATTGTTTTTTTCTTTTGCTCTTTAAGGATTTAAGTCTGATTTACCATTATAGTGTGCAACATTCTTCACGTGGATATATATATAGTTATTTTAATCTAACTAAATATTAGTCGCACATTTCATTTACTACATTCCAGTTCTTTGGCTGTCCTTGTGCTGCCTCCACACTATTTGCCATATGATTCATTCTCTTAGAGAGCTGTGAAAAATATGAGAGTGCCATGCTTTGTGAATAATATTAGTCTTCATTTACTTGTGTTGCTGGCTATGTGACTTTATAAGGAGTTGATTTTTGCAAGGACCTGCTGCATTTAGACCCACAGAGCAATTAGTCGTTTCAGGTAGCTTCTACTGTCAGTACTCTGCTATATAAAACTGGAGTTATTACTCTGCAAGGAGTCTCTTATAAAAAGTTCTGGCAACAAACGACGGGTAAAAAGAAGGTCCTGGTAAGACTCTGAAATAAGGATAATTAATGGCAACATTATCCTGAAAAGGAAAAGAAAGGGAGTGGGTTAGGAGAAACATGAGAGTCCCTCAGTCTCTGAATGGGACTCTGGATTAAACTAGTGCCTGCCCTTAACTGCAAAAAAAAAAAAAAAAAAAGAAAGAGAGAGAGAGAGAGAGAGAGATTGAGAGAGAGAGACTGAATTCTTTGAACTGAATTCTGGTTGACTAAAAGTCTAGGGTGGAGGTCCAGCTTTTCTGAACTGTCAGAAGACACAGACAGGTTTCTTCAGAGGATAGCTCTTATCTACAAGTGAGTATTACATCCCACTTACCTTAGCTAACCATAATGTGCCTATAGAAGGTGCCTCTCTATTGTTCACATACAGAACTTAGATCAGTAGAATTTAACAGCTACAGTTTGGGGAGATCGATCAACTGCAAGATAAATACCAAAAAGTAGGATAAAACAGTTCCTTATTTTCCAGTTTCCTTTTTTTTAATCCCATTTCCATGACTTTTTTTTATCTGAAGCAAATAGTGTGAGAGCATTTAAAAAAACAGATAAACCAACTTAATTCATTAATATGTCATTGAATTCATTAATATGTCATTGGCATTAATATGTCATCTATTTCTCCCAAGTAGTGGTGAAAATTTGTATAATTGATGCAACTACTTAGCATTAAAGACTGCATTTATTTGTAAGTTTTTCCATTTTATTGTCAATCAAAACTTCATTATATGGAAAATATTTACACATATAGATACATCAGCTGACTGCACTGTATTGGAACACCACAAAAAAATGGTTGAAAAAGAGATGGGTTTAGGAGCCTCAAGCTGATGAATGATATACATCTACTCCTGAAAGTACAAATTTAAGGTTCTTCAAAAACCATGACTAATAACCTATTGTTTTGTTTGACTGCAAGTATTCTCAATGTCTCTATATACATTCAGCATTCCAAATGTTCTGCCATGCTGGCAGATTTTAAAAATAGTTAATATTTTGCACCTGCTTCACTATGCATTTTTAGAAACTTTCTAAAATGAACTATGTTCCTGATTCAAAAATATGACATTCCACTTATTCTCATGGGCACTAAATTATGTTCTATCAGGTCCTCTCCTATCTTTCCTATCTGTTAAAGTATCAGTACCTATAGAGAAATTAATAATTATTTCAGGGCCACCTGTTTAACAGAATGATGAGAAAAACAATGTGTGTTTTCTTTCATTGTGTACAAAATACAAGCCAGAAAAAAAAGATAGAAAGTAGGAAATAGGAAACATAATGCCTTTGAGGGTTTATGTTTGACCTGATACAGAGCTAAAAGTAAAAACAAAGCAAAAGACTTTTTCTGTTGCCTCAGCTAGTTCTTTTCTCCAAACATTACTTTATTCCTCCTCAAGGAAAAGATACTTTCGGGGAGGGCGGGGGGAGAAGAAAGCAAAGCAAAGCAAAACAAAGCAAAGAGGGATCAGCAAAGGTTCACAAGTAATCCTGGTAGCTCTTGTCACGATGCAAATATGAAGAACACAGGTCCCCATCATGATGTATAGAAAGGTCAGACTAGATAACTTAATTCCCCTAGGCCTTCCACACATGATTTATACAATCAAATGTAGATTTCCATTGTGCAGATGTGTACTTCTGAGTTAGATACTGTACACTATTTCTATAGTTAATGTAGAAAATGGGGCTCTTTCAGAGTAGAATATTTCTTATCCTAATGTAGACCTTTAAAGTAGGTCAGATGACATGCTATCACTCGTGTGAACTACTAGGTCAGTTATTAATAAGATACAGATAAGATTAAAAGAATATACTCTCTGACTGAAACTTCTAGGGTGGTGTAGATAGGTGTGATAACTGCTTACTGCCTTAACTGAAGGGCACTTTCAAGGTTATTTGTTTCTTAGTCTCGACAGGCCTTTAGACTACTTCAATACTGATTTCTACAAGCAAAGCACCAGGTCAATTTGTTCCGTAAAACTTTGCTAAGTTTTGACAAAAGCTATTCAGTAAACATTTACATTTGTGAAATGTCTTTATATAAAACAAATATTTGAGCAGGTGGGATTTTTGTATACTTGCCATGACCAAGATTCAGAATAACTCAATGGGTACTGCACCTGTTAAAAGTATTGCTCAAAATCAAAGCATCTTGATAACTGTCATTTAAAGTAACACAGAAATTGTTCTGGAACTTGTCAGAGTTCAATATCACCCTGCTCACTTAATTTTCCTGTAAATTTTTCTTGCTGTTTCTGAAAGAATCCATACAGAAAGAGCTAGGAAAAGCTGAGTCACTACTATATGTAATTGAGAAAGTTCCTGTGAAAAATTGTCATCATATATTTTTCTGCTCTATAAATGGTAAGTATTTGAAAAACTTCTCCTGAAAACTATGAGATGAGCATATAAGGTATAAAATCTCTTTTGGATCTTAAGGCTTGGATGAAAACTGAAGGGGTTGTAGTTGCATGAGCAGTTGAGCTGATTTGATGGCTTGCTGCTTCCAAAATAAGAAATCTATTTATCTCTCCTTGCTCTTCTTCCTGCCTTTCCAGATTTTACTTCTTTCCACTTTTATTTCTTTGCCATAGATCTGTCTTCTCCTTTATGCTGACATTGTATGAGGACATACAGTTCACTAACCCATGAAAACTTTTATTTTTATTTTTTTGGGGCTAGATCAGGCTTCTGCAGGGATAGTGGTTAAATCAGCTTGCAGCAGTATCTCACAAGAGCTGGGTGTGACTCCAAGGAGAGAGTGGGATTATGTGGCCAAGATAAAGAAAGGGAAAAATGAGGAAGGAGAGAATGGAACCTGCCTCTTGATATGATTGAGCCCTGCAAAGCAACTCCATCTTATGAAGATATATCTCAACAAACTTCATCCTGCAAAACTATTGCTGAAAGATCATGGGTGAAATAGAAGTGCCTTAACCGTATGAGCAATTATTTCTCTCATGCTTTACATTACTGATGAAGAGTAAGCATAGTGAGAAAACTGACACACACAGTTTTGAAATCCATGACCATAAAGGCCTGTAAAGAAATTTGATAGTACTGTGATTTAAATTCCACAACACTTTCACAAGTCTGATGAGAATATTTAAAATTTTGAGAAAGCTACATTTTGACACAGATTTGGATCAGTAGTAGTGATTCTGAATTTCAATTTGGATTTACATTTCTGCCTACTTTTTATGCATCCAGATGATTTTGCATACATATTTTAAAAAGAAAATTATGAGTTTAAAAACAAATTCTTCTTGAAGTGTGAAGAAAGATATGGTCCTTCTGAAAGGGGTGTAGCTGTCACTTTTTTGTCAAAACATGCATATATGATTATTCATGACTTTATCACTTATTTTGTGCCAATGCAAATATCTCAAGCTTTTAAAAGTCACATCTTTTTCCCCAGCAAAAACTGTGAAATTTGATATGATTGCAATAATAAATCCATAATTGTTTTAGCTGGATACAAAACATGTATAAACCATTCTTTTACATCTTTTATTAAGCATGTGAATAAATGGGAAAATATTGCAAGTATTAGAAATTCTTGTGAAATGAACCTTGGATTCCACTGCACAGCAAATGTCAGCTACGTTGTTTGAAGCTTCATTTGGAAGGGAAATCCGCTGCTCCAGAGAACATCATTCCATTTTTTGTACAGGCTACTGTCACAAGAATCCCCTGGTTGAAAGACTCAACTTTGGTGTGTCTTTCTGATTCCACCTACATGTAAGCAAAGCAACCGATTCAGGACTCTCTTTGTATTGTTGACTCTCAACCCAAGTGGCTCCATGGGCATTTCAATGACGATACTTGCTTTCTGTTCAATTCCCTGCTCTTCTTTTCCTCCTGCCCCGGCATAGTACATCTCAGTTGTACAGACACAATTGCTTGTAAAGCCTTACAATGAACTGGTTTGGGGACCCTGTTTGCAGAGTCATCTTTTACTCAGCTCAGTCCCCTGGCTGGATTAACAGTGTTCTGCCAGGGACAGTTATATCAGAATCTGAAGTGGAAATGAGAAGCTGACATGGAAGCTTCTTAACTTATTAATGACACTATAGCTCCCAGTATCACTGGACTGTGAACTCAGTGGGAATTGCTATTTTATTTCACTACAGATTTCTTCACTGAAGGAACCAGAAAGTGCTTTCCTAACACAAAGAACAAGAATCAGAAAAATCAAAAACCCTGTTGTTGCTGATTTTGATTCCATTGGACCATTGCTAACTGTGTGTTATAGTATTTACATGTAGTAAAACTGATGGGAAACTTGTCAAAGCTGTTGGACTTTGGCGAAAAATTCTGATTTACAAAGCCTATACATTTCTGGATAAAGTATTAGTTTTAATGAGTCTTTCAGTATCAGAATGTGAAATACAATTGAAAAACATTCTAATACTGTCAAAATATTTCATTTCCACATATTAAAAATGGTTTTAAATAAGTTTTTGTTAAAAGATAATTCCAAGATAATCATAATCTAAAAGTTGAGGCTGAAATATTTCAAACTTAATGAAATAAAACCATATTGATTGACCTGAACGGACATTTTTTAATGGAATTTTTATCCTCATTTGGCAGGAACATTTTTCTTCCGGAAGTCTACAATGTTTGCATTATGACAAAACCATTCTTGCTCTACTAGCCAGAATTTTGCTGATAAATATGCTATATAAGCACCTGTATGCACCTTATGTGCATTCTTTTAACAAAGAAAATTAAGTTCCTCTGTGTGTTTATGTTCATCAAATATTTTATAGGTACTCTTGTATCTGATATTATTCCTAAAAGACTGGACTGGACACTTGCAACTTAACCAGGGTAAGGAGTAATGCATGATTATGCTACCCCAGGACAAGAGCAACATGACGCTGACTATTTATATAGGTAAACACCTATATAAATATAGGTATGGATTTGTTGAAGACACGTGTTTTTCCCCATACTCCTTAAGGGGGATATTTATGCTAGTCCTTTTCTTGAAATACTAGTCTTCGTATTTCTTATTTACCTGTGCTGGTACCCTTTTTGGTGAAATAAGTAGCTGATGTTTCATCATTTCCATGCCCTATTGCACCCTTTCCACTTAATGAGATTGGTTGTGACTCTTCAGCCTATCTCTAGATATTCTTTCCTATCATGTTAATACTGAAGATAACAGCAAACTGCATGGAAAAGTAAGGAGCCTCTTCATCCAGTCATTACTGTGTAGACTGTACTGTGATTCTTTAAGACATATATGTGATAAAAATTCAGAAATCAGGCATGCATCTACCAGCTATACTGTCCTTCCTGAAAGCTTCAGAAAGGCATTTGATGGGGTTTTTTTTCCTCTTTGTTTGTTTGTTTTCTTGGCAGTGATGAGAACCAACATTAAAATACTTACGTTTTATGTAATTACTAACAATGTAAGTGGACAGCTCAAAGAGCCTTCTACATCAAAGATTTTCAAATGTTGACCATAAAATTATAAACTATAACGGATAAAGCATTTAACTACAATGCTTTGAAAACAAGAAAAGTACTGGAATAATGGCATCATTTAGTCTTGTGATGTTGTTGTATAATTTGCTTCTAACTGTTTATGATCTACCTGGTAATTATAACTGCAACTTACCATATGCTATACAAAAGTATCATAAATGTTTACAGGAATGGGAATTCAGAATTATTGAAATATACATGTATAGTTAGTGTCATAGTAATTTTAAAATCCTAGTGTACTCATTTGGTTCAATTTCCTTTTGCTAACAATACCAGTATCCCAGTTTAAAGTGCTCAGCTACATACTACACATCACTATATTGTAGCTATAGTATTGTGTATATCAACGCATAAATATCACAGATCATGTGTATTTGCAAGTGCTAACCATATGCTATATAAAGCATAGTTATTAAACCATGTGCTATATAGAGTATCTAAACTATAAATATTGATATACAGTAAGTCTACATTTAGGCATGTTTTGTATCAGAAAGTTCAGATTAAACTTTCTGTCATTAAAAAAAAAAAAAATCTTTGTTTGCCAGTTCTTTGGTGCTTTCTCAGCTTTGACTAAAGTACTGAATGAATCTGAATATATAAAATAGAGGAGGTTTTCTGTTGCAATGTATTTTTGAGTGCATTTCTTGATTAAAAACAGCTTGTGTACACTTCGTATATTATTAAACATGTTTCCTCATTAAAAAAGGGAGAAAATGTATTTTAAAATATTATTCAAAGTATTTATTTACAGATTATTAAACCATGTATTGATTCTTCTTTTTGATTCTTAATATAATTTTTAGTCGTATGAAATTTTATATCACCATATAAATTACCGATGCTCAAATGCTGTAAACAGCAGATGGGGAAAACAATTAGGAGATAAAACAAAAGAACTGACCATCTTGAGAAGAAAGAAAAAGGTTTGTTTTAATAAACCACACATGCGTACATACACATACACACATATACAGATGTTTTAAAGAAACATTTGATTGCTTCACATCATCAAGGACCCAGGTGCAAACTAAAGCAGAAAACAGAGCCACTGTGGATTAGAAGTACAGATTCCCCAGACAGTCAGTATCCACAAATACTATATAAGTATGCTATTGGTTTTCTTCTAATAAAGTATAGATCTAGCTGTCATGATCTGTAGAGATAGCAAGTCTCTATGTTTAAAGTAAGAATTTTGAAAACAAATGAACAAACAAAAGCAAAAGCTAAAATAAAAGTTAATGCAAAAATAACTAGTGTCCTGGAATATACCAATTTCATAAATACACCAAGAAATCAGATTTACATAATTCCTAATTCATGTGTTAGAAGGCATATTGCCTATTGGAATATCTTTTTTATATTCTCTCCTCTTGTAGAAAAGGACAAAATAAAATCATTCCTATCTCTATGCTAAGAAAAGGGGGCTATGGCAAAAGGAACTGGACATAAAGAAAAGACAATAATGTCATTTTTAGTATGACTTAATAGTCATACTCTTAGCTCACGCTCTCAGCTGAATTTGACATACTCTTCATATTCATATTCTTTATTTATAGGTAATACATGTGGGGATAGGTAACTTACCCTACATTTAACACTGATGTATACATTTGTCTCTTTCTATATTCTTCAGTGGAATTTAGATCAGCTATTTTCTATTTGTCTGTGTCTGCACAAATAGTCACATCTTTCCTCTTTTGTGAACTTTCAGGTGTTGTTGGATGTTTTCCTCTCTATCAGATAGGAGTAAGAAACTGGCAGTTGTAGCTGGATATTATTATTGAAATTCTTAGCAATTTTATTAACTTGTTTTGCAGACAAGCAAATCATCTGCACCAGCTTTACATGGTGTGAAACATAGGCAGACTTATCTGGGGGGTTTCCCCATGACATTGCTGACTTCTCAGTTCTCTGTAGTCTTTCAGAGTAATATTTCCATTTTTATCTCACCTGTCAGGGAGGAATTTAGGGTGAGAACAACATCACTCAGTAAATAAAATTTTATATTTATTTATTAAGCAGGATGGGCATAGAGGCACACACATGCGTGCACATGCACGCATGTACACACACACACTCACCCCAGCCAAGGGCCCTGCCCCCTAGCCCAGGTTAGACCAGCACCAGAGATCTGGGGAGCAGGAGTCTCACTTCTGCTCGTGCAAGATGAGGGGCCCTGGCTGCTGTAAGAGCTCCACCACAGGCTCAGCCTCTTGCACAGCGTCAGACCTTTCTGTAGAGGTGGTCCCCATGCAAGGATGTTGTTTTCACTATTTATTACTTCCTGACTGAGACGGTCAGTGTAAGCCGCTGATGGCTTCCTTGGTAACATCATCCCAGGCCAAACTCTTCCACATYGTTTCCCCATATCTAAAGCCAATGAGTGGCTGTTACCTGGATCACTATCACCTTCTGGTCTCCCACTCCAAATGTGTTAAAAGGATGAAAAACTGAAGAGTCCATCTGTGCGTCTTTGTTTCTTGCCTGAAAAAGCCGAAACCATTGGAGCAAGCAGATATAGTCCAGTGCTTTGGGGCAAGCCCCCTCATAACATTTATCTGGGCTTTGTTTGTTTTCACAGCACTTGCCAGAATCATCTAATATGTTAGATCTGGGCAAATATAATCAAATCTGAGTTCTATAAGAGATGCTCTCAGGTAGGCTTTTCCCTGCAACATAACCATAGAATCCCAAATTAGGGAAAAGGTTGAACTACTTTTACTTTCTCTGAATATCCACATGTAAATTATTTTGTTTCTTGGACTTTTTGGTATTTGTTGAGAAAACTAAGACATAAACAGTCTTTGCAGCTGAAGACTGTTTATTTCTTCTTTTTTGATCTCTGACTTATATACCATTTTACCTATTCTATGGGACTATACACTCAATAAATTTATCTGCTCCCTTAACGAAGTACTGAAAATGTAGTAACAGGTGTCAATAGCAGCAAGGCTTTTTTAAACAGTGCAGAAGATTTGGAGGAAACCCTAATATGAACCCACAAATAGAATATACGTTTTTAGCTATACCTTGTTACTGCAGCTACTGGTATCTAGATTTGTTGGTAGCACACCTTAATACTATCACATCCAATCCTAATAGTGCAAAATGCAACAGATTCTCTAAAGAATAGCTTTTTTTTTTTTTTTTAAGACAGAGACATATTCACAGATAGGCTTAAGCAACTCATAAAAAATAAAGAAAACAAAAGCAGGTATAGTTGCATGTTTGGAAGAAAAAAGAAATTTAGAGCAATGGGAATATGCAGACAGGGACATGTGTGCTCACATGTATGCCTACAGTGGAGTTTGTAGTATAGTGAAAGAACATCTGAAGTAGCTTTAAATGGACTAACTTGGATGCCAGTTTCTTAGTTTAGTGAAGACAGCATGAACATCATCATAGCCCTCTTTGTTCTTTTTGTTGAAGAATTTACACGCTCTAAGTTATGTGTTGCTGATGCTAGATTGCTTACAGAAACTAAATTCAGTGATAGGCAAGTGTCTAGGATACTGACCTAGGATACTAATAAAAAAATGAAGAAACCAGAAAAAATTGAAAAATTAAAAATAAAATCTTCTTCCAAACCTTAATCCAACTTCATTGCACATATTGTGAGTGGATGTGAAAAAATTTGGGTCACACCAAGAACTATGTATATAAATTACACTCCAAAAGTTATGTTAATCTGGGGCTAAATCAGAACTAAAATAATCATGTTCAGTAAGGCTTAATAGAAAGTTTCTGATAAGGTACCACTGTACTTGCATGAGTTTTGGTTGACTTGAAGCAGAGTTTGTGCTTGCACAAAATACAGAGCTTAAATATATCAAATTCTGTGCCATCTACTCCTATTTTTTATATCAAATGTGGATCTTAATGCATTGTTATCATAAAATATTCAGCAGAACCATAGGCTATGTCTATATAACTTGGTTGTGATTGTCCTTAAGAGTTGGAAAAAAAAAAAGAAAAGGAAAGAAAAAAGAACTACATCATGTCTTGCAATATATTTTCTTTTTACTCACGATGACAGACTTAGAAAGACAATCTACGTATCTTGTAGCACCATTCTGCCTGCAGTGTTGAGCTCTTGACTGCCACGTGACTTTACTTCAAGGTACCAAGCTATCTGTGTGGTTAACTAAGGCCAAAGAGTCCCCTAACTGCCTGTCCACTGTGTCTGCCCATGTTTGGACCCACACTAGAGGCTAGCAAATTATCCAGTTTTGCTCATCTCTAGCCTGGAGCACGTTCACAACCTACACCTGATGGCATGCTTGTGTAAGCCCATTTTTAACCATAGACTGAATTGTACTCATTGACCTAACATCAAATACATTAAGATACAGCCATGATGACCAAGGAAGTTGTTAGCTGCCCAGTTTTGTAAACTACCTGCTGTTTCAGATACTTAAATGTGATTTATACCAAATAAAGCTTTTATTTATTGTTGGTTTAAATTGAGTTAGTTTGAGCCAATGCATACCATAAGACTAAATCAGCTTTGTGAGAAGAGCTTTTTAACTATGGAATTTCAGACAGAAATGTTATCTCAGCCTTAGAAATATATTACTTCTAGGATTTAACTTTCAATAGACTAGAAAACTAAAATTTATATACAAACATTCTCGTAATTGGAACATTAACAGATACATTACAAAGACAATATGTGACAATTTAATGGTATTATACTACTGTTTTGCTATATTTTTTGTAAAAGTGTTTATGAAAACAGAGTAAAATGAAAAATGAATTTCTGAAATATTATTTAAAAATTACATTCACATTCAAAATAAAAACTTTGCGGACAATCCGGGATAGGTCCAATTAAAACCATAAGCATCTAGAAATTAGTCACCTGGGTCCTATTGTGGAATACAGAATTTTCTGGTGGTATTGAGTGTACACCAAAACGCACACCCTGAGCAGGATGCCACCTAGTGCTAACCTCATGGCTTCCTAAGCTGCGTGAAGACAGTGGGATTCATCTGACCAGACAAAGATGTCTATAGTACAGATGCCTACACGTGGTCTTGTCACCCAAGTAACTTAAGCCAGATTTTCCACAGATAACACTGAATTGCACCTTCTTTATTTTTTCAATGTTAGCTTGAGACATCTGCAGGACTGTTAGCTTGTGTGCTCACTAAAGCAGTGAGGCTGAAAATGCAAGAATCACAGAATAGTTGGTGTTGGATCATCCCAGGGCCATCCTTGTTCAGGGCAGGGCCAGGCAGAGCAGGTTGCCCAGGACTGTGTCCAGTCAGGTTTTGAATGTCTCCAGGGACAAAGACTCCACAGCCTCTCTGGGCAAACTGTTCTGGTGTTTGACCACCCTCACAGTGAAGACCTGTTTCTTGTGTTCAAACTGAACTTCCTGTATTTCAGTTTGTGCCCGTTGCCTCTCATCCTGTTACTGGGCACCACTGAGAATAGTCTGGCCTCATCAGGTGAAAAGGGTGTGACTTTATTATTTGAAATTAATGTAAGAATATGTTTTTTATTAGTAAAATGCCAGGTACACATGTGGATAGTAAATGTACATTATTGTGCACACACATGAATTTATGTTATTTGAGTATACTACCACACTTTAGAGGCACAACAATGGGACCTTCTTTTAAAAAACATTTATAGAAAAAAAAGAAGTCAGGAAATAAATTTTGGAAATTAAAAAGTCTAATTTTCTTTTCAAAAGAGGGGAAAAAATGAAATAAGCAACACATGGTTGCCCATTACCATCTGAACTAAATTATACTTTCAACAAGGCACACTGTTTGAGGGATCGCATACTTCAAGATGCTAAGCCTTTTTTACAATATTTCACCTCTAGATTACTGATTCAAACGTAGCCTAAATTGATACTGAATAGAAGCTGTCACCATCTGACAGCTGTTCAATATCATATCTGAAACAATGTAAGACTAATCACCACTGTTCCTGTCACTGGTTGGCATACTCTTTASATCTTCATCATACACAACAGCAGGACAAATGTTCAGCTCACCAACTTCGGTGAAATCTTTGTGACCAAGGTACAAATATAGGACATGAAGGAGAAAAAGAAAAACTGATAATCATTCTGATTTTCAGATAGAAGACCAACAGCCTACTTCAGCTCAGAGAATAATATATTTTTAAGTTAATAATGGGGACAAACCCACCAAAGTTAAATAAAAAAAATGTCAGCAACTCTGAAATTTTTCTGGTTCCATACAATATGGATGTTTATAATTAGAAGTACTGTTTGTTTTCTTAACTTCTCTCAAGAAATGTCAAACTTTCAGAAGCAATGTTGATTTTTTATAAATTTTTATTATAATATATATTTTAATATTATATATTATATTAATATTACATATTAAATATTTTATTATAAATTTAATGAATTTATTTCTATTTTTCTATTTTAATAATAAGTTTCTCTGTTTGGTAATGTATTTGTAGATCATTAAACTTCTCCATCTGCTTATATAACATCCTTCTGTACATACTAAACAGCAACCATCCTTCATGTACTGTATGAGTACCATAAGGTCTTCTCTGTAGACAGGATGAACACATGTTCAATATGTTAAATGTTAAATAAATGATTAAACAACTTAATCCCTCCATTGTATTATAATGCTCCAAGACTGTCCACACTTACATATATGTTAGCTTGTCAAAGACATTCCTAAGATAAAACCTACAGGAGACCCTCATCCTCTGGACTAAATACCAATTTTTTGGGCAAATGAACTGATATCCAAATATCTGAGCTCAAATATAATCAGTGGAGAGGTAGTCAATACAGCCAAATGATCCTAAAGAGAAATTCTGTCACCATAGGGCAAACATAAGTGTAGGACCACAAGGACAAAGTTCAGTGCCTAAATATAGGTGTCTAGTGCTATTTTAGGTACACTTGGGAATCCTACCTGGCCACTTATTGCCTCTGCAGAAGAGCATGGGCCTTCTGTATGTCCTCCGTTACATGTAGCAAACCCAGATGGATTTCTTAGATGCCCTAGATGCCATGGCTGCAACTTATTTGGCATTAGAGGCCAATACCTAGGCAAATAAGATAGGTAGAAGTATTTGCAAGACCTCATCTTTTTGTTGCTCTCCTCGCATAACAACTTGTGTTTTCCCTTAGCTGTATTATTAAAGTACTGACATTAACATTAATAATGATTGCATTTAAATGAAGCACGTGTATGGATTTTTGATTTATGATTTTACATATTTTCCTATGATGTGCTCAGCATAAAAAGCAGATGACTATGGGTCATTATTTTCATCAAGTACATATTTAGCTTCCTAATGACCTATGTGCTCAGTGACCTCAGAATTATCTTAAAACTCAAGTTTTTCTACTGTCTCCTGTGTCTCATCATACAGGTTAAGAAAAGGTATTTTGGTTGTGAGAGGGCACAGAATTTTGATTGCTCTGAAAACCTCACATGACTTGAGCTTTGTGTAGGTTTTCTAAAGGAAAGTATTTTTACTGATAAATGAGTTGAGCTGTAAGAAGCAACAAAGCAAAAAAGAAGCAACACCCTAACTGCAGAGCAACAGTTTGAGGTTCAAGTGATAAGGATTAAGCCAATGGTCAGATATAATAAAGCTCACATAAGCGAGGGCCTAAGTAAGATTTTTTTGAAAGTAACATTAATTATTAACTTCATAATTTTTTTTTGTTATTATGCAAATTTCACAGTTAAGCTGTGGCTAGAATACCCCTCCTGGATTACAAAATAACCAGACAAAAAACCTAAACTAACCCCCACCTGCATTTTGTTTTAAACTGATGAAAAAGTGGCAAGTAAAAAAACTATTGAGAGTGGGATGTCTGTCTCTGAAATACTCATCACTTATTGTCTATGTTTCAGGATTTTTTTTGTAAGAATACACATTGGACCACTTATGTCTTAACTGGATAGTTTAAACTTTCTCTTTTTTTATAGTTAAAGTGTTGAAGACACAAAATCAAAATACTTCAGGCTCTCTTCTGAAATTTTCCTCATTTTTTCTTTCTCTCCAATTTTGTTTTAACGTAACTTTTGAGAGATACATGATCTTCACGATTTTTTTCTTTATTCCACAGCTGAAACCATATGACAGGGAGATAGTACTGGCTATTTTTCTTTAATTGCAGCAAAAAACAACAGCTTAGAATGGACTGGTAATCGTTTCAAATAATAGCTCCATTTGATGTGCAGTGTTGGGTTATGAATGGCAAACCAGGTCACAAACCAGATAAAATTATGAAGGTGTGATGGTTATATAATAAAGAAAATGAAGTTCAGATCAGCTAAACTTTAAAGATATATGTATATGATTTTACTTAAGTCATAAATCACAGTAAGTGAAATAACATGGAATAACTGAGCAGCTAGCTCAGAGAGATGACTGTCATTCCCAGATAATTGGAGGGAATTATACAGGTCCTTTTAAGGACTACAATCTTGCAGAACCTGCAGTGCTGAGGTAACCGTATCTGTAACATTATATAAAACCAAAATTGCCTAGATAAGGGTATCAGAAACTTGGACCAGTGGGGAAAAAAAGAAATGGAGTGGAGTGGGTTGTTTATTTGGGATGAGACAAGGTTGGAGAAAGGGTGGGATCAGGTTGGGTGGGAGAATAACAAGCCTGGGAATATGGAGAGGAGAGGGGATAAAAGGGCCAAATGAATGTAAGCGAGCTGCTGGTTGGCACCTTTGTGTCCAAGCCCTGTACCTGATCACTACAGTCTGTCCTATCTTATAACACCTTAGTCTTATTTTCTGTGTGACCTTGCTCTTTATCCTCTGTGTTTGTGTGTGTGTGTGTGTGTGTGTGTAATTCTCCAGCAAACTTGAAGTTGGACTAGCCAGTGAGGAAGAAGAGATCTGCAGCTGGTGACAGGGTAGGGAGCCTGGGATCTGGGAATGGAGATCAGATGGACCCAGAGCCCAAAGGCCTGGAAGGGACCCATGGCTGGGGGGACCCATGACCGAGGGTGCATGCATGTTTCCTGGGTGAACTTCAGCCCTGCTCAGCTGACAAGGAGCAGCAGGAGTGGACTGTCTGTGTCCCTGCCTAGGTGAGTGCTGTCAGTGCTCGTGTGGTGCCAGTAAAGACACCTGGGCTGGGCTGCATGTCTAGTTGTGTGTATGTTTGTGTGTGTGTGCTGTGTATATTGTGTGTATCTCCCTCTCGGAGTACCTGTTCAGCCTCACTGCTGGCTGGACCACCACTGGATTTAATCCAAAACCCCAGATGTGGAAGGAAATGCGTTGACTGGGATGTTGGAGCCCACCATAGGATGTGTTGCTTAACCCCTAATTGTATCCCACAGTGGAAGAGCAAGAATAAAAAGATGCATTCTTATTTTTTCTTTTTTTTTATTTTATGTAATTTGTGTGTCAAAATCTCCACATAGTTAAAAACTATGAAGCAGTTGCACCTTAGGGACTGGAAAGTATTTCAATTAAGCAAGAGATCATTTAATTGCTTAGCATAGATTTACCATTACGCACCCACACTAATTGATCAACTGTCACAAAACACTGTAACAAAATTTGATGCATGATATGTGGGCAGAAGRCATTAAAGGTCTTGAAAGCTGCAAATTGATCCTTATGTTCCAGCACCATGGGTGCACCTGTGATAAATTGGTGGCAAGTGTGAGACTGTCCCTGTTGCAGGCGCAAGAGAAAGAGGGAGGAGTACCTCCCTGCTTAATAAATCCCCTCGCCGGACTTCCAAGGGAGTCCCGCTGGAGTGGTTTTATCAAGGACTGCTTTTTTACCATTCCGTTACATCCTCAAGATACACAACGCTTTGCCTTTACTGTGCCAGCGAAAAACAAGGCCGAGCCCGCAGAGCGTTATGAGTGGGTTGTTTTGCCACAGGGAATGAAAAACTCACCGACATTGTGCCAACTYTATGTYGCATGGGCACTGCAGCCTCTTCGAAACCAATGGCCAGACACCATAATCTATCACTATATGGATGACATTCTCTGCTGCCAGGAAAAGCCTTTTACAGAACAGTCATTAACACAATTAAGCGACATTCTATCGACAAAGGGACTTGTCATCGCACCAGAAAAGATCCAGCGCACGGCTCCGTGGAAATATCTTGGATGGTCCATTGCAGAGTCAAAAATT
>NW_020447744.1:0-38802 GCF_003343035.1 Apteryx rowi
ATCAATAACACCAATTTGGGCATTGCGAAACTCCAGGCACTTCCTAGCTGTCTGAAACAGTGCCTTGCCAGAAAAGTGCATTCCTCCCCAGTGAGGGAGAGGGAAAGAGCGAGAGTAAAAGAGAGGAAGAGAAAGAAAGAGAGAGAGAGAGAAAGGGAGAGGAAGAGAAAAGCATAGAAAGACAAGAAGGAAGGAAGGAAAAGGAAGGCAAAAAGAAAAGGGAGAAAGAGAGAGAGAAAGAAAGAGAGAGAGAAAGACAAAGACAGAAAGACAGAAAAAGAAAGAAAGAAAGAAAGAAAGAAAAAGAAAGAAAGCAATTGATTGAAAGAATGATCAAAGAAATGAAGGTCGTGTAACTGTTGATTCCTGGCTCCTCCCAGAGCAGTCCCAGGAGAGCCCCATTGTCCAGCTGTGAAACCTGTCAGTATAAGTCAACAAGAGGGCTCTCTGGACCACCGCACAGACTGAGGTAGATTACTGCCTAGGAATAAGGGACACTTTATGAGATGCAGGGGAAGAGCATTTGGGGATTGCACCAGACTTATTATGGGATGTTTAGGGGAAGAACCAAAGGCTGGGAAAGGAAGTGATCAAGAGTGTTTGGGGAGGAACAAAAATGAGAAAATAGAGACATTGGGATAAAAAGGTCCAGTTGTGTACAGGTTGCTGGTCAGTACGCTTGTGTGCCCTTTGACTGATCTGTGCAGTCTGTCCTGTTCTTTTTAAATTCCATTTCTGTTTTCCTGGGTGAGGCGTTCTGTATTCTGTGTGCATGTGTGTGTCTGGAGGCCTAAGTGGCAGCAACTGGAGTCAGACTATGGATCACAGAGCCCTTGTGTCTGTGCTGCCAGAAACTGGAGTGAGTGAGGGCATGTAAGTAAGCATGTGATAACTGGCATATATCAAGTCAGACTAGCTGGTGAGTAGGTTAAGTGGCCTACGCGCCAGGTATGTATGTATGTCTCTAGGAGTGAGGCACCTGGAAGAGCTGACTACTGGAGGGACCAGGTGAGTCCCAGGCAACTGTCAGAAAGGCCATAGTGTCTGTGGGGTCGACTGGGAGACCAGCGTTTGTGTGCGTATTTGTGTGCGTGTGCATGTGTGTGTGTCTCTAGGGGTGAGACCACAGAAGGAGTTGGCTACCAGATGGATCAAGGGAGTCCTGACCAGCTGCCAGAGAGACTGTAAAGTCTGGAGGTGTCTCTATGGGTGAGGCAACTAGGAAGAGTGCGAATCCAGCTACTGGATGTACTGTGTGTCCAAGACCAGATACTGGGTATCCATAGTATGTGTGTGTTGGGGGTGGGGAGAGTGTATGGATGTCTGTGAGCGAGGAGGGTCTGTACCAGCAAATGGAATGTGACTGTGGGCTTTGGGGCTCAAATGTCCAGGTGCCAGCAACTGGGGAGACTGGGATCTTGGGGTCAGCTACTGGGTAGACTGAGTATCTAAGCCCCAGGTGGAGGGATGCACATTGTTTATATATATATATGGCAAGCTGATAAAGTATGGATTAGATGAGCAGACAGTGAGGTAGACTGAAAATTGGCTGTATGGCAGAGCTCAGAGGGTTGTGCTCAGTGGCGCAAAGTCTGCTTGGAGGTCTGTAGCTAGCAGTGTATCCCAGGGGTCAATACTGGGTCCAGTATTGTTCAACTTAGTCATCAGTGACCTGGGTGACAGGACAGAGGGCACCCTCAGTAAGTTTGCTGATGATACAAAACTGGGAGGAGTGGCTGATACACCAGAGGCCTGTGCTGCCATTTAGAGGGACCTTGACAGGCTGGAGAGATGGACAGAGAGGAACCTCATGAAGTTCAACAAAGGGAAGTCCACAGTCCTGCACCTAGGGAGCAGTAACCCCCTGCACCAGTACAGGCTGGGGGCTGACCTGCTGGAAAGCAGCTCCTCAGAGAAGGACCTAGGGGTCCTGGTGGACAGCAAGTTGACCATGAGCCAGCAATGCGTCCTTGTAGCCAAGAAGGCCAGTGGTATCCTGGGCTGCATCAGGAAGAGTGTTGCCAACAGGTCAAGGGAGGTAAGCCTCCCCCTCTACTCAGCCCTGGTGAGGCCACAGCTGGAGTCCTGTGTCCACTTCTGGGCTCCCCAATACAAGAGAGATGTGGAGCTACTGGAGCGAGTCCAATGGAGGGCTACTATGATGATTAAGGGACTGGAGCATCTGTCATATGAGGAAAGGCTGAGAGAGCTGGGCCTGTTCATCCTGGAGGAGAGAAGACTGAGGGGGGATCTTATCAACGTGTATAAGTATCTGAAGGGAGGGTGTAGAGATGATGGGACCAGACTCTTCTCAGTGGTGCCCAGTCACAGGACAAGAGGCAGTGGGCACAAACTGAAGCACAGGAAGTTCCATCTGAACATAAAAAACTTCTTTACTGTGAGGGTGCCTGAGCACTGGGACAGGTTGCCCAGAGAGGCTGTGGATTCTCCATCCTTGGAGATATTCATGTTTGTGTGAGTGCTGAGTGTGTCTGTCTGTGTTGATTTATATGGTCAGCTATGTGTGCATGTATATGTGTTGTATAAGTCTGTGCCTACTAGAAATATATGCCCAGCCTCACTACTGGTTGGACCTGGGGGCATGGAGCTGCATCAGCCTTCCCTCTGTCAGGCAACTGAATTCAGCCACTTCCCCTATCAGGTGAGGTTTGAGATTGTGGATGAATGCTTATGGAAGTGATAGGGGAATGGGCATGAAAAAGGTACTAGAAGACGTTCTGCAGTAGTTCTGTAGGTAATATCATCCAAAAGTAAGGCATCAAAGCCATATTAATCAGCTGCCATTTGRCACCTCTGTTATCTGCCACAGATGGCTACTAATCAAAACATGTTCTCCAAACTTTTGGGGGGGAAATTGCCACTTTCTCATGCTAAGACTATACTAAAAATCACAATTTCCCTTCACACCACATCCCTCCTCTTCTTCAACTCCTTCTTCCGCATGTTGTCACTCCTTTTGCCTGCTCTACCCTCCCAGGCTACCTATCCCATTCTCTTGTTCTGTCACAGAAGTCTCTCAGCTGCTTTGGCAGGAGATGGAAAGGGCATTCTGAATGTCATCTCAATCAGCCAGGATCCACTGCCCAGTTCTCTTCCACTGATGCTTGCTGGGAAGATAGGAGTCTGTGTAACCGTGCAACTTTGGCATTCATTCAGGTGCTGCCCAGGTATTGTTTTTCACCTGCTTTTGCACTCCTCAGTTAACTTGTACGGAGCTCTTCTAGAAGTCCAAGTTGCTCTCTTCCTGCAGGAAGTCACATAAATAACATCACTGGAAAGAGAAGATGTTACAAGTGTGAAACATCTATCATGCAGACTTTATTGGAAGATTTTCCTATAGCATGAAGCTACACCACAAATACATTGCAGAAATTAATACTGGAGCAGAATCAACAGAGCACAATCAGGAGACAGGAGAGTCATCACAGTGCCTCCATGCTCAGTGCATGGCACACAGTAACCTTCACAAGTAACTTCTAGCCCCAGAAATGTTAGCTTATCTTTGCATTGGCCAAAGTCATGAATGGCCTAAATTGCCCTGCACCACTCCATGTCTCCCCCCGAATATGATTAAGTTTTTTGTAAGTATGATCCCCAGTCTGTCTGCCTCAAAAATTAGTCAATACCTTCAGTTTTATCTCATGCTCATTATGGGATTTTTTTTTTTAACTACAGTACACAACAGCAACTCTTTGGACTAGACACTTCTGGCAGGGAATATTTAAAAGCATGCATTTCATTTGCCAGCAGAAGAGAGGTTTTTAATATGGAAAGTGTGTCCTACCATCTCCAGCCTCCACCACCCAGCCACATCTTCGCAGAAGTATACGGTTGAGAAGTCTTGCTCTGAAGGATTAGTGTTCCAGCAATTCTGTTTGCCTGGTGCTAACATTCCTGGGAGCTCTCATTTTACACAGAGAGCAGCAGAAAATGCTGCTGCATTGAAAGCTGGGCATTCCTTCTCAGATGGTTCATCAGGGTCCATAGGATGCACTGATCCCTCCAAGCATGCCCTATTCATACTGAGAACATGCCCAACAACAGCACTTGCAAGCTGAAAATCCCATGGGGAATGCTTCTGAAATAAAGTGATGAACCAGATAATCCATGGAGTTACCAGATATGACCACTCTATTTGGTTTTGTTGGAGATCTCAATATTTTTAGTTCTTTCTAAATGACAGTGTATACATTTATCTAACAATAATCATGCCTTGTTACTGTCAAGTTCAAAGAGGAATAATACTGTTCATAAAGGGGGAGTAAAATTGTTCTGTGAGTAAGGTTGGCAATATCAGTGTGATGTGCAATGTGCACACTGAGGCCAAGTCCAACACAACAGAGGAATATTCGGTCTCAGTTCACTTGCCCCTCTGCATAAGCCAGTCACCTAAGCTTTGTTTGTGGAACAAAGTGGAAATGTTTTACCACATGCATGACAGTAACAGACACCTTATGAGCCATTACCATGGCTTCATGTGGTACAGTCAAGCAGCAGAATGCATATCTTTGCACTAGAAATACAGTCCCAGAACAATGACAGCTCTTGCARTAACTGCAAAGAAACTACAGCCCACGGAGAGTTGGAGCCACGAGGACCCAGGCATACAAAACACTTCTGGGAAATTCTCAGACAGCAGGCTTCTGCAGGTTTCAGCAATTCAGAAAAGCTATGAAAGCCAGTCTTTTGAGCCGGGMAAAAAAAAAGCAATAAATGCCGCTAATAGGACTGTGACAGAAAATGTTGAACCACAGCCTATAAGTGATATGCATACACAAAGCAGGAAAACACTGCTTTGTAGAAAGGCAGAAGAAGGTATCAGAAAGAAAGTGGGCAGAACAGAGTATCAAATACAGGTTAGTTGCAGGAAAGAGTAAAAGTCCTCTCCTCCCTTCTGACATCTAACACCCGCCACAGTCCCCCTTCAGGAAGCATTTCCAGATCTGCCTTCTTGCACACCGTGGGGAACACACCATGCAGGGGCTGCAACAGGGCCTGGGACCAACAAGGCCTGAGAAGGAACAACTCTCCAGAGGGTGCGGAGTCAAGCAAGAGGTAACCCTCTGCAACACAGGCTATTAAAGGCATCGGACTACAAGGAAAAGGGGATGAAAGGCAGTTTTCCAAAGACGGGCCGAGACAGACTAACCAGTCATCTTTCTCACATAAAGATGCCCAACGGTCCGGCCACAAGCACTGCGACATTGCTGACCTAGCTGGACTTCAGAAGCAGCTCTGGAACAAAGCCAGCTAGGAAACTGCTCTTGAAGTGGGAAAAAGGCAGGGATTCAGGTCTACGTTGTAAGGTGGGGAAGGAACATTTCCCTCCAGGAAAGGGAGCCTTCAGGTTGACCCCTCTCAACTGGCAAGACTTCAGGGACCTGCTGCTCAAAATATTCTGGCGGTGTCTTGGACAACAAGTGAAGGACAAGCATATTTGGAAAGCTCCTTCGTCTGACCTGACTTGGAAGGCACAACCCTCAGTGTTTCTTGCCTATATTAACTGCATACTTTACCCACTCAGCGTTGACAAGGAGCAAGCTGCTTGGAAAGCAAATCGATCAGAATAAAAGGGAGAGGAACCAACACAGTGGACTGCTTGGGATCAAACCATCCTGCCCAATATGCTCGGACAGGACTACTGGTAAATGCCTTTTGCCACAAGTCAACCAGCCTTGCTCATTCGGGACATTTCCCAGGTCTGCCTGGAGAGAACAAGCACTCCAAGGGAAGGCCGTGGTGAGAGCCTTGTGTCTCCTCCGTGGCAAAGTCTAAGTTTCTGGGTGAAATTCAGACACGTTTCTGCACAGAGCTCACTCTCAGGTGGCAGGGCAGGTGGAGGGCACGTGGCTCAAGGCAGTAGAAGGTGTAGAGGGTGTGTGCAGGCATATATAGCCACACACTCACACACACACACACACACACACACTTATACACATATATATAGCCTAGAAGAGTTCTTTCTTGTCACCTGCTAATTGACAGTCACAATTCAAAAAGTGTCCTGCCAGCATTTTCTCCTCTGAACACAAGCAATCGTAGGGACAAAATCCTCCCCCTCTGAGAAAAACAAAGTTGCGCTGTATCAGCATCCAGTCTGTACCCTGTCCTGGCTCTGACGCTACCTGTTCTGTGCATGCCGTGCTCCGACTGCACTGCACAGTTGGCCTATGCTGGAAGCAGCCTGAATGCTTTGCATAATGCGGAAACCAAACTCTTAGGTGCCAAACTTCCTTGTTATGCAGATAATCCACTCTGTAGAACATGCAATGCCACTCAAACTATTCCCGCCACACAATCCAAGTAGCAATTCTATGCGTGGATTGTTTCCTAGGCATGTTAACAGAGCCCTTTGCCACAGGACTGCCTCTGGCGGAACTGTCACGTGGGCATCTCTGCTGGGGACGTGAGGGAACCGCCGATCCGGCAAGAGTGAACTGATGGAAGCACAGCACCTTCCTGTGCGCAAAGTTCAAAACACTGTCAACAGCCCCGTTTACTCCAGTGATACCTTGCCAAGTTCCTGATAACATTATGCACTTTTCTACACCAGTTCTGTGACCACTGAGCACCTGCTGTTTTCTCTCGCGTTGATGTAACTTTTGTGGCTGAACAGAAGGATGGCGGGACACGTCTGAGCATGGAGCACACTGTGAAATCTTCCATGGTAGAATTCAGGAAACTTTTGCTGGTAGTTCTGCGGAGTCAGTGGCTGTAAAGACCTTTCATATGGAAGACTGGGGGGACAGAGAAGCTGCTGCAGCCATTTCTCGCGGTACCTGTGCTGTGCCCAACACGTGATGATCCTGGTTCCCTAAGGAACTCTGATGACACATGTGAGACCTATCTCTAGCTCTCCTCCACAGAGTGCAGACCAAGGCAGCATTTCCTCACTTCTGCTGCCCAAGAACAAAACAAACGCCCAAGAAAGAAATCTCTCTCCAGGAGCTGTTTTGTCACTTCAGCCTGGAAAGATTTTCACTCCCTGACACACAGGAACCTCTTTTGTTACTAAGGAGAGTTCCCAGTATTTGGACTGATTTACCTGGCAATGAACGATAACTGGGAAGACGAAACAGGGCAGAAAAGTTTTATCACGGGGGCTGTGTTCAGAAATGTTCATGTTTCTTTGATGAGAAAGTAGCCGGTCTCTACAATCATGCAGAGCTTTCTTCCCAGAACTGTTGCTTCTGTGCGTCTCTAAACAGAGAACCATGACATTCAATGAATTTTTGATATCTACAACAAATGCACACATTCTGAAATTCTTGTATTTTGTCCATATCACATACCTTCAGCAGCTAGCAGAGACAAGYGTTACACTCGCTCCCTCCCTCTCTCCTTCCCTCCCTCCCTAGAGAGCTGCAAACTTCCCCTCACATTATTTTAAGATGTCAGGGAAGAACAAGCCCCTTTCCGATGAAAGCRAGTCCAGAAATACTTTGACTCCATGAAATTCCTGAAATGAAACCCTCTGGGGTTACAGGTCTACGGAGGTGTGTTTCTGATGGAATTTCACAGGCCAAGACACCATTCAGATGTCCATATCAAATCAGAAGTCATTTACCCTCACACCAACCAGGTCCATTTCAACAAGATTCACTTTATGCATGGGGGAATAAGGACAGCTCTCTGTCTCATACCAGCCTGCTCCTGGATCAAGACAGTGGAAGCTCTTGTGGGGGGGTCCTCTCAACTGCTGTGCGTGGGAGTGTCTTTCCTATCAGAGAAGCATCTCCTGGGAAAAAGCGCTCTATGGACACCATCAGTCATCCAGCACTGACAGCTATTACTTCCTTTGGAAATGCCTGATCAGCACCAAGTTACAGAGGAGACAGCCAGCATTTGGTTAAGAACACGTCTGCAAAATCATGAGAGGACAACAAGAAGAAATAGSGAGAGGATGGATCACTGAATCTCCCTGCATAAGAAGTAGGGGCATCAAGTGAAATTAGCAGGTGGCAGATTCAGAACACAGAAGGACGTGATTCTTCAAATCAGTCATAATTAATCTGCACAGTTCCTCGCCACCAACAGAGTAGATACTAAATATTTCCACCCCGTCAAAAAGCAACCACACAAATTCATGGCAGGAGAATCCTGACTGCACCACCCAACAAACACCTCTGGTTTGGGAAGTGTCTGAGCCACGAGCCGCTGGAAAATGGAGCACCGTTCAGGGAGAGCATCAGTGCATCTTGCCTGTTCTCATGCTTTCTCTGCTTTCTCTGCCTCAGACATTGGGGATGCTCTTAGCCACTGGCAGGAAGACGCTGGTCTAGGCAGGCCTTTGGCCTGACCCAGCAAGTAACCTCTGTGTCCTGACGTGACTGTTACCACCAGCCAATCCACAGCAGCAAGGCAAGTAGGCCCCACTCAGGATTAGAAATACTGCCATTAGAACCCACTTCTTGTCTGGGCAATACAGCCAATGCTGAGCCTGCAGTCCTGGCTGCAGGCTGCTGCTGGTTTCTGAGCTAGCAAGTTCATCGCTGTGAAATGCATGAGAGAGAGACCAGGAAAGCAACACCCCATAAGATTGCTTTTGTAGTTTCATTTACTTGGCAATATGTGAGAATTGGAAAGATGAAACAGTGAAATGGGAATATCTGAGTCATGGTCAACAGCGTTCACAGTTCTTTGAACGAAAACTCGTCTGTCTACACACTCATTCAGAGATTTCCCCTCTCCAGCTCCCCACCTTCCCATGCCAAAAGACTCCAGACTGCACAGCAACAGAAAGACCAATCCAGAGAGGAAACATCAGAACACCATAAATGGTGTGGGGTAGGCATATGAGAGAGTATGGGTGTAAATAGAACCATTACTTTAAATGAACTTCTAACATATAAAACAAATGTATAAATCCCTGAGTTCTTATATTTGTCCCAGATCATATTCCCTGTACAGCTGGTGGAACCAAATGCTTCACTTACTCACCAGAGAGCTCTATCCTTCCCCTCAAATCTTACAATGTCAGCGAAAAATTAGATTCTTTTTTCTGAAACCTGACCCCAGGGGGTAGTGATATAAATAACCGTAAAAATAGGCACTTTGGCTGGGGTCCTCAGAGACATATTTATGTTAGAATTGCTGAGCCAGGCTCCACTGCATTTCTCAGTATAAGCATGTCCMTTTTGAGGAGATCCTTATACATGTTATGCAAAGTGGGGAGAGGGGCAAATTTTTTGCTTATTCCAGCACACACCTGAATTAAAATGATAGAAATTCTCAAGCATCCCACAGGGGTTGATCCCACTGGCATGGGTTTCTCAGAAAGAACATCTGGCACAGTGTCATCTGGCACAGACATTTTAAGTGTCTTTCAGCACTTGGAAAGGCCAAGTCAGTCTAGGGTCCTTCAAGCTGGAGAAGAGACAGTCAGCAGGGTTAAGAAAATGTCTTTAAAATCATGAGAGGACAACAAGAAGAAATAGGGAGAGGATGGATCACTGAATCTCCCTGCATAAGAAGTAGGGGCATCAAGTGAAATTAGCAGGTGGCAGATTCAGAACACAGAAGGACGTGATTCTTCAAATCAGTCATAATTAATCTGCACAGTTCCTCGCCACCAACAGAGTAGATACTAAATATTTCCACCCCGTCAAAAAGCAACCACACAAATTCATGGCAGGAGAATCCTGACTGCACCACCCAACAAACACCTCTGGTTTGGGAAGTGTCTGAGCCACGAGCCGCTGGAAAATGGAGCACCGTTCAGGGAGAGCATCAGTGCATCTTGCCTGTTCTCATGCTTTCTCTGCTTTCTCTGCCTCAGACATTGGGGATGCTCTTAGCCACTGGCAGGAAGACGCTGGTCTAGGCAGGCCTTTGGCCTGACCCAGCAAGTAACCTCTGTGTCCTGACGTGACTGTTACCACCAGCCAATCCACAGCAGCAAGGCAAGTAGGCCCCACTCAGGATTAGAACCTGGCCAAGAGGCCCTGCTGCAGAGAGTTGGAATCTCATTGCTGCTGTTTCTGTGCCAGAAAAGGCTCTGCTCCCTTGGGAGTGACAGTGCCCCAGCGTTTGCAAGGTCCAGGCAGTCTAAGCACATGCAGTGTCAGAAGCAGCTGCTGCAAGTGGCTCCAGGCAAAGTGCACACCCTGAGAGGTGAAGCATTCAGCAGACTGATCCCAGGGCTCCTGAGTCACAGCCCTCTGAGAGTCACTGGATTCAGAAGCTAAGATGTGACTGCAGCACAGCTGGGCCTGCTCAGAGTTGAGCGAATCCCTCTCCTGGGGTGCTGAGTGCAAAGAAGACACAATCCCAAGGTTTACAGCAAAGCTAATGGAGCTTATCGAATATCGTGGGCTACTTTTTTGGTGCTTGGCCACTCCCAGCCTTACTGTTAATGCTATCTGATTAATGAGATAAAAGCTAGCATGGATGTGCCATGCTGCTATTGCATGTCTGTGCTGCAGACTGCAGTGTAATGCAGAGGTGCATGAACTAGGTGTATACTGCTTCTTGCGTGGGTAGAACAGCTTATTCTGTGCTACTCAGGCTGCTCTGTAGCTGGAATCATAGAATCAGCTGAGGTTAGAAGGGACCTCCAGAGGTCACCTTGTCCAAATCCCTGCTCATAGCAGGTCTAATCAGATCAGATTGCTCAGGGACCTGAGGACGCCTGCTGAACTCACTTCACTGTTACAATGTCCTTCATCACTGGGGAGCCCAAAATTGGATGCTGTACACCACATGTGGTCTCACAAGTGCCAAACAGAGGGGAAGGAGAATTTTCCTGGACCTGCTGGCTACACTCTTACTAATACAGTCCAGAATGTGGTTGGCTTTCTTTGTACACTTCTGACTCATGTTCAGCTTGCTTCAAGAGGATCCCCAGATTCTTTTCTATTGGCTGCTACCTTGCCCTCTCCTTATCACCTTTCTCGCACCCCTGCCACTGTTCCATTACCCTGATGTGCTTTGGCAAATTCATATAGCATGAAGAAACTCCCTTTCTGAGCATATCAGGTTGTCTGACATGTTTGTCAATCTCTTGACTGAAGTCCTTGAAGTTCATTTATGTCTCTGGCTGCACCCAAAAGCTGTGGAAAGTTTTGGATAAAAACATTAAAGGAATAATTTTTCTCTCTTCATTTGCACACTTCAGAAGTCTTTCCCTCATCCTGTTTATGAGAGGCCATCACCAGCCCATTTCCCAGTCTAAGCTGGCACTAGAGATAACACAATCTATTTAACACTAGCCCCCAGAAATAAAACATTTTCACACAAAGAAAATATCTGCTCAGATCCACTCTTCAGAGGGAGTAGAGGATGGATGGATTGAGGAAGGAAGAAATAAGAGAGGGAGAAAGAACTGTTGACCAGTATTTTTAAAACTGGATGCAATAACAGACAACAGTCAAGCAAATGACTAATACATGTGAGAGCAAAAATGCTCAAGATTATGATATAGGTCTGGTCACGACAGGTCAGCAGAAGAAACTATTCAGACAAACCAGAAAGACATATTCTACTCCTGCTTTGCAGGAGCCTGCTGGCAGTGGGTTAGATCTGCCACCTGTACTAGGACACCTGCCACATGTACTAGTTTAGACCATGCAGAGAGAGAGATGCTGCTGCATTAGTGTAAGCTTGTGCTCAAATTCCTTTCTTCTTGGCAAACTTAGTAAACAGCTAACACATAGACACCACTTGGTATGGATTGTCCCAGAGACCATAATGGGTGCTGAGCCTCTGCAAATGTCCTGTCCAACTAAAACAAAGCAAAACAAGTTTCTGTTCATCACAGCTGGTGGAGATGAAGCAGGGACAGGACCTAAAGGCAGGTAAGTAAACAGCATTGCTAAGGTTGGAACACTGAAACTGCAGGGATTTTTTTTTTTTGTTGTTGTGGTGGTGGGAACAGAGATGAGGTTCCAAATAGCCAAGAAAAGGTTCAGTCTGGGCAATGACTGTCCTTACCCCCTCAAAACTGATCCCAGTCAGAGTGGGCAGAGTAGAGAGAAGCTTCAGACCACACCAGTCAAGGGCAGGATCAGAGTTCACAGGCTGGAATAAAGAGTGTAGGAGGGAAAATCTAGGAKTCCAGCAGTATCATCAACCATAAGAAAATAGAAATAACATCTAATACGTTATCTAAAGAGAGTTTAGTGTAAGCTAGATCCCAAACAACAAAATGCCTCAATGAGAATTTTACAGTTACAAAAAGTATCACTGCAAGGTATACCAGGGGCTGCAGGAGTGTTTCAGTTGTACCTGCATACCATTAACCTGTGCAGATTTCTTGCAAGTATAGCAGTAACACTGACATTTCTGGCTCTATAATAGTTATTTTTGTTATCACAGATAATTCTCATCTTATCTTTTGTCTTTAAATTATTGCTACATTCTTTCAAACTTAACTCTAGTCTATGATCTTTTCCTACTGTCTTAAATATCTGGAGCAAGAAGGTCACTTAAACCTTCAAGGTATCATGATTCTCCTTCTCTTTTCCTTTTTTTTTCTTTTACTTTTAATTTTTAAAATACCTATAAACAGAATCAGCGGTGACTCCTTGAGATCAGATCTAGGGGTAGAAAAAAATCCTTTGTCCACATAACTATTTCACATAAGTTCATAGTCAGGTCTCCCTTCCTCACCTATATGGAGGACCTGAATACACTTCCATTTCAGCGGCTGGTCATGGCTCATGGCATCTCCTCTTGACAAAAGCTGCATCTCTATTGTACTCTTCTATTGTCAACAATCCCTGAATGAGCTGAGAACTGAAATAATAGTACTATGCAGTGTAACATTTCCATGCATGTCAATCAAGACGCTGACGAGTGTGAAGAACTGCTAGTTTCAACCATAGCACAAAGAAGGGCTTTGTAACTATTGAAAAAGACATTTTGCAACTAACCATGCAACAGCTTGTGTTTCTTCCCTGTCCTCTGATATCTACTCGGAGTCGTATTGTGCTATAGCTTTTCCCACAACGGCAATTTAATTGAATTAGTACAAAGAATTGAAAGAAATGAAGCCATCACAGGTTAACAAGTTGCCACTAGTCTGAACCACATAAACCAAACACATGCAAGTTTTTAGCCTGTTTCACTGATGAAATAAAGTGTGCTACCTTAAAATCAGTGGAGACTATTTGGTGAGGATAATAGCATAAAAATTGTGTTGCTTATGAGTAAAAGTTCCTTTCAGAACACTGCATTATTCAAATCAGTTTTTCCCACTTGAAATGAACCATCACACAGCATCATGAACAGGGAGAAGTTCTCATGGGACTCCTGCAACAGGCAGTCCACAAGAATTCTGAGACATTTCAGTCTTATTTTATCTGTACTGAATTGCTGAAATTACCTGCCTTTCCCTTCTGGCCTTCCTCTCAATCACAGAATATGGGGGAGGGGAAGTCGTATCTTAAGGGCTGGCAGCAAGCAAGGCAGCTGGCTGATCTCCATCTGAAGATGGATCTATTTTTAGCATGCCTGAATCCCCTCTCCTCCAGGGGAATGTCAGCACTCCAGCTCCTTGCTCACACTGCATTGCTGTGCAAGATATTCTACATCCAGAGGCAGCTTGCAGCCCACCACTTCTTTTTGACTGTGCTGTGTTTTGCTTCCAGTGCCAGTGGAGTCCAGAAGGGATGGAAATATGATTGGCAGAAAGTTAATGGCTGGCAGGATCCTCTTTGTTTTTCTTTTTGCATCAAGACATTGCTGCTTCTCTCAGGACTGACTCTCTGCGTTGCCTAGCTGCATCTTGATTTGATACAGCATAGGGTTTCTCAGACTGAATGCATCCCGGCTGTAAATTTCAGAAGCCTCATATTCTGTCTTTCTGTTCATAACCACTTTCACTTTTGTAGGAATACTTTTTATGAGGTTTTTGTGTTAAAACATACATACATGCACAACCCTTCCCACTCCCAGGACTCTTAACTTCTCTTGGATTGTACCTACCAACATTAACTTGTGCACATTTAATTGCATTTCTCTTTGTTGAACTTCAGGGGATTCCTATCTTCCCATTTCTCCAGCCTGTCGAGGTCCTGCTGAATAGCAGTACAAGCATCCTGTACAATAAGACCTTTCAACAGCATCAATTTAAGCAATAGCCTGGAAATTTACCTTTAAAATCTTTATTTAACAAAGAGGAAATGATAATTATTAGAGTGATAAAGTGAACAAGCTGTTAAAAATTAGTGCTAAATGCTTTACCAAATTAACCTTCATTTTAGGTTTGTTAAAAAAAAAGATTTTTGAATATTGGCTGTGATAGCAGAGCTAACAGGATCAAGTACACATATAGCTTGAATCACACCCTGCATAGTGTTTGGTGTAATGTTCCCCTGGTGCTGAAACACAGTCACTATTTTGTACTGTGTCAGTTCAAAGAGCCCAGCTGCAGCTCGCTAGAGGAGCATGTGGATAGCATGATGAGGAAGGCATGTATTGCATGTGTCAGCATGATGTGCTGACATCTGAATACAATGGCTGTTCTGATCCCCCATCACAAAAAGGAGATAGAAGAACTGGATAGGGCCCAGAGAGAACAGTAAAGCTAGTCAGTGGTTTAGGGACTTCAGCAGGATGCTCCACCTGGACCAGTAAGATTAACTGCTTCTGATGGAACAATTCTCCAAAAATTACTCTAAATTTTAATGAAATTTAAAAAAGAAAGAAGAATCTCATGTACCTTTGACCTTGAACGTGTTCTATGGAAACTAGTTGCAAGATTAAGTTACGCACTTTAAGAAAAAGTACTTTAGTAGCACTTGGTGTCCATTAGCTGTTTTTCCATATTTACCTTTGCATGCCAGTCATGTTTTGTTCAATTTTTTTTTTTTTTTGAGACCTATGTTGACTCAGCAATTTCAGTTCCAAAAAGGAAGAGTCCTGTCCTATATAATGTCCTTTATAGGCAGGCCACTCCAGATACCTTATCACTCTGATTTTTTTTTTTTTCTGGTTCTACTATAAAACTTTTTTAGTGGAGTAATCATATGGACTCCCTAGGCAAGATGTGAGTGCCCCATCAATTTAAACACTAGCATAATAGTGTTTCCTATTTCTATTTTCTGTTTATTATTCTGATTATGTTTTGACTGCTGCTAAGCTCTCAGTTATGTTTTTGAGATTCCTGATTATGCCAAGACCTTGAACTGATCACAGGTTTGTGGCTGTTCTGCAGAAATCTTTTTTTGTTGTTGGTGGTGTTGAGATGAGCAAGTCAACACTACTATAGGAAATTTATACATCTGAATCTTGTCCTACTTAAACAGAGACTATGAAGGACAGCTTGTCCGAACACATAAAATTCAGAAACAGAAAAATCAGAAACATAAATATTTTATAAATAAAATTTCCCTAGCTTCTGTATCCTGGAAGATTTCCTCTCCCTTCTATTCAGTGATTTTTCGTATTTGCTGTGAACTCTCTGCAGCTTGCTGTAAGAACCTCAGAAAAATATGCCTAGAGTGAACAGTCATTTCATATAGTGCAGTAAGTTACAAGCTTGGGTGAAGGAATCCTGGACAGAGGTAGAAAACAGGAATATATTTAGGAAGTTTCTTCAGCAAGGACTACATTTAGTCCTGCTGGAGAAGGGAAATCAGAGGCATCTGGAGAACTCTTAAAGAGGAGTAACTACTGAAGGAACTGCAAGGACTATTAATGGCTGGGAGCAGTTAACAGCATGGCCAGCAGCATGGAGCAGCTGTCAAGGACTGTTAGCAAAAAACACTGGCCAGCAAATGGCTCACACTTGTGGGACTTCATGTGCTAGGCTCTGACTCCAGGAAATGCAAAGTCAGGCCAGTGAGTCTCATGAGAAAGGAGATATCAGTGATTAATTGTGCCCTTTCACGTATTATTGTTTTCCTTTCATCTTTCCAATAATGCACTCTTTAATTAAGCCCATTTGTTGAAACACTGGCAAGGGAAAAAGAAGGGTGCTCAGACCAGATGATTAAACTTTTTCAGGCTTCTCAGTGGGGCTTTGAGGTGTTTTTCTTTTAATAAGGGCTCTTAGAAATCAAGCSTAGTCTTTTTGCACCAGTCAAGTCATGGTGATAGGGTTATCTCTGCTCTTAGCTGTTGCTGGAGTTGTAGCTGAGAAAGGAAGTTCAGCTAATGGCACTCTCCAGTAATTCTTATGTCAGGGCATGCCAGTTTCCCTGCCTGCCACCAAATACCATGGAGTCAGGAATTACTGTACCAAAAATAAAAACTTACAGAGGAATTTTTTAACTAAAGATGGAGAGAATGCAGAAGAGCATGTTATTTGGAGTGAAGTCCTGTTATCCTTTCTTCTAGAAGGTCAGTAGGTCACAAGCCTCACAAGCATCTGCATTAGGTCAGACTAGGTACTTCATTGGAAGGCATCAAGCATAACAAGAAAAGGTAAGAGAGCAGAGTCAAAAGCAGTGCTTCCCACACAGTAGATACAGTAACTGTGCACCAAGGGTTTTCCAGATACTACATGTCACCTGACAAAGTATACACAGACACTCAAACAACTGCAGAGTGCTGAAAACCGAGAAAGGCTGGACAGGGCCTTCTCTTCGTAGAATATATAAGCATGGCTATGAGGCAGTGAGATAAAGAAAGGCTGATGATGGAGGCGGACAGAAGGGTGAGAACACACATCTGAATTTCCTGAATTCCTAGCATAGCTGGGCCCCAGTAAATATGACTGACTCAAGCAGTTAGTGATGCTGGGCATATGAGTATGGGTTTGAGGACCTAAAAGAAAAAGAGGTAGCACTTGAACCAGGGAGAAGTACAAAGAGCAGAAGTCTGTGTTCTGCCCTTTCCACACAGCTAGAGGAAATCTCTGTGGTAGACAGAGACCATGGTCCCTTCCCCTGCACACAGCACTTCCAACTCTAAGGGCAGTCAGGGAGCCAGGAGATCCAACAAAGTTTGGCACTGGGGAAACATGCTTCAGTACACAGTATGGTAATGTCTTCACCCACTACAGAGGGGCCCATCCAGACTGCGACATTCACTGTTCCTGTTCCTCATTCCTTTCCCCTTAGACCTACCCAGAGGTATAAAATGCCCATCAAAATTTTTCACCTTTCTTCATGTCCTCATTATCTGTTTATTGCATACTACCTGGTTTTGTGAATTTACTTGCCATCCTGTTATTCTGTGGATGTTCTAACATATGACATCAATCCTGTGGACATTTAGACACTGATATCTCGAGACAGCCTCAAGTCTGACAAGCCTCTAATAGTGAAAAAATAGAGTCACACAGTGTAGTCACAGGAAATAGCTAGCCTTAAAAAAAAAAGAAACTCACAGAATACTATCTTCCTGAATGCCAGAGGAAGGCTGACCAGCCACCTCACTCCAGACAATCCTCCCTCTGTCATTATCACCATTGCAGGAGGGTCATCCCTGCTACTTCACACAGCACTGAAGAGCAAACTTCTCCGCACCATATTCTAACACTGCGCTTGATGCTGTACAGCTATTCCTACGTCTGTGAAAGCAGTTCTCCAGCATGGCAGAAAAACAGACTTGGAAGGCTGTTCTGCAGACATGGACAGCAGAAGCATACAGTTGCATGCTCCTTCACCTCTCCACTCCCACAAATAGCATGGTAGAGACCTCTGGCTTCTCTGTGTAATTCTTTTCAACGATAAGAAGGGACCTGCCATTTCTATTTTACAGTATTGACCAGCTTTCAGCCTGCAAACTGTTAAGATTTAGCTGGCTCATCTTAGGCAAGTTAAAATCATAACCTGACATCCAGGTAACCCATTATTCTATATTCCAAGGAACTCAGAGATTCCCTGTTACTAAGCATGCAGTGTTCCCTTGGGAACCTAGAACTGTATTTAGATTTTCAGCTTTGGTTTGGAACTTCTTGAATCCTGTTCTGAAGCTTTGCCCTTGCCTATTTTCACAAATAATTAGCTCACACGAAAATAATTAGAAATGCAGTGTGGCAGTATTTTAACTTACAGCATTATCCCCCCCATATATTGTCTGTTCACTTACTATCTAGACTTAAGTCACTTGCCACCGTACTTTACCTTAAGTAGATAAAAAATTGTAGGGTCAAGGAAGTGAAGGTTGCTAGCGACCTTGGCTGCAGTGACCATGAGATGGTGGAGTTCAGGATTCCGAGAAGAGAGAGCAAGGCAAATACAAGGATCACTAACCTGGACTTCAGGAGAGTGGATTTTGGCCTGTTCAGGGATCTGTTTGGAAAAATCCCATGTCATACGGTCCTGGAGGTAAGGCGGGTCCCAGAGAGCTGGCTGATCACCTCCTTCAAGATCAAGAAGTGTCCATCCCAATGTGCAGGAAGTCAGGGAAAAGTGGCAGCAGGTCTGATTGATTGATTAAAATGAAATAGAAAAAAAGGAAGCATACAAGAGATGGAGGACTGGTGACCCAGGAGGACTACAGAGACACAGTCCAAGTGTGCAGGGATGGGGTTAGGAAAATCAAAATCCACACTGAATCGAATATGGCAAAGGGAAATGAAGGGCAACAAGAAGGGCTTCTACAGGTATATCAGCAGCAAAAGGAATATTAACGAAAGCATGGGCCTACTGCTGAATGGGGCAGGGGACCTCATGACAGCGAACACAGGAAAAGTTGTGGTACAGAATGAATTTTTTGGCTTCATTTTTACTCTGAAGATTTGTCTTCAGGAATCCCAGGCTCCTGAAACTAGTGAAAAGTCTGGAGCAATGAATTCTTACTCTCAGTAGAGGAGGATCAGGTTAGGGAATAATCAAACAAACTGGACATACACCAGTCCCTGGGACTTGATGGGATGCACCCATGAGTGCTGAGGGAGCTGGCCAATGCATTGCAAAGCCACTCTCAACTATCTTTGAAAGGTCATCGTGATCAGGGAGGTTCCTGAGGACTGGAAGAATGCAAATGTCACTCCTGTCTTCAAGAAGGGCAAGAATGAGCATGTGGAGAACTACAGGCCAGTCAGCCTCACCTTGATCCCCAGGAAAGTGATGGAGCAAATCCTCCCGGAAATGATTTTCAAATATAAAAGTTTTATCTGAGGATGGAAAAGGAGATATAAATACAAAGTGGTGATAGTTCTACTTCTAATTAGCAGTAGTCAGCAGGAGAAATAATGTCTTATCACCCTGATAGACTTCTACCATGAGATAACCAGCTCAGTGGATGGAGAGAGAGAAGTGGATGTTATTTATTTTGACATTAGTGAGGCCTTCAGCACTGTCTCTCATAACATCCTCATAGACAAACTGATGAAATGCGGACTAGATAAGTGGACAATCCAATTCTATGGATTGAAAACTGGCTGAACTGCTAGGCTCAAAGGGTTGTGATCAGCAGCATGAAGTCCAGCTGGAGGCCAGTCACAAGTGGTGTGCCCAGGGATTGATACTGAAGCCAACACTGCTTAACATCTTCATTAATCGCTTGAATATGGGACAGAGTGTACCCAGAGAGAGTTTAAAGATGATACAAAATTGTGAAGAGTGGTTGATACACCAGATGGCTGTGCTTCCCTTCAAATGAACCTTGGCAGGATGGAGAAAAGGGCTGACATGAGGAAGAACCCTATGCACCAGCACAGGCTGGGACAGACGAGCTAGAAAGTAGCTTTGCAGAAAAGGACCTGACAGTTCTGGTGGGCACCAACTTGAACATGAGCCAACATTGTGACCTTGCAGCAAAGAAGGCCAAGGGCATCTTGGGCCGCAGTAAGAAAAGCATTGCCAGCAGATTGAATAAGATGCTCCTTCCCCTCTGCTGAGTGCTGGTGAGACCACATCTGGAGCACTGTGTGCAGTTCTGGGCTCCTCAGTACAAGAAAAACATGGGCATACTGGAGCAAGTCCAGTGCAGGGCCACAAAGCTGATTAAGAGATTGGAACGTTTGACCTTTGAGGGGAGACTGAGAGAGCAGGGATTGTTTAGCCTGGAAAAGACAAGGCTTGGGGGAATCTTATCAATGTGTATAAATAAATGATGTGAGGCAGTAAAGAAGATGGAGTCAAACTCTTCTCAGTATATCCAGTGACTGGACAAGAGGCAATGGGCACAAATTGGAAGACAAGAAATCCCATTTAAACATAAGATTTATTTATTTWTTTWTTTTTTTACTGTGAGGGTGGTCAAACAATGGAATAGGTAGCCCAGCGAGGCAAAACCTGAAACATATTACAAAGTCCAGACTCTTATTAAGTCCTACTTATTTCCTGCTTCACTATAACCTGCAGTTGCAACTCCAAGAAAATAAAACTTCCAGACTTCTTGCTGATTTCAATTATGACTCACCTATACAATCATTTTTCTGAAAGATGAAAATCACTTAAATCAGATTTTTAGAAAAACTGACAGTGAATAAGAGAAATGATGAAATGAAAGTGAATGGAGAAACAGTCTTTTATTCTTTTCTAAGTATTTTCTTCTTTTTTTCTTTTTTCCATTGTGTAATTTTTAAATACTTGACTAGTTCTTCAAAAGTTACAGGACACCTAGTGAAGGGAAGAAGAGAAGGAAGGACTTTTGCTGGAGGGGATTTTTCTATGAAATAACTAGATGAGGATGAGGGATGAGGGAGAAGAAGTGGACATTACTAAGGATTTTGACACTGTATCCTACAGCAATCTCATCTGGAAGTATGGACTGGATGAATGGATTATTAGGTGGGTTGAAAACTGGCTGGACTCCTGGGTTAAAGCGGTAGTGATGAACGGCTCGATACCCAGTTAGCAGTCAATAATAAGCACAGTGGTTCAACATTGTGGCCCATATTTTTCAACATTTTCATCAACACCTTGAATGATGACATAGAGTGCACCCTTGGCAAATTTGCAGGTGATACTAGGGGTGTGACCAACAAAACAAATGAGCTTTAGTCTGGGGGAATCTTGAAAAACCTGAGGGCTGGGCTTTCAGAAAACCCATGGAGTTCAGTAAGGAGAAGTACAAAATGTTCTRCCTTGGGCAAAATAATTCCATACAGGCTGTCATTCTTAGCATCAGCCCTGCTGGAAAGAATGTGGGGGTTGCAGTGGATGCTAGCTTGAATACGAGTCAGCAGTGCACTTTTATTGTCATGGAAACAAACCATATACTGGGTTACATTAGGAAGAGTGTGGCCATCAAATTGAAGGAAGTTATTATTCCCCCTCTATTCAAGAAGGATGTGGAGAAACTGTAAAGGGTGCAGTGGAGAGCTACCAAGATGGTCAGTGCACACAACCCACATGGAGAGGCTGAGGGGGCTGGGCTTTAGTCTGAATAAAGAAGAGGCTAAGGAGTGATAGAGCAACCTACGACTACTTGAAGGGCAGTTAAAAGAATGACAAAGACAAACTCTTCTTGTTAATGACAGATGATAAAACAATGGCAATGGCCACAAATAGTGGTTTGGAAGGTTCAGACTGGACCTTGTTTTTCACTAGGAGGGTAGTGCATCATTGCAACAGGTTACGAAGAGAGGTGGGATGTTTGCAAGACCACCAGACGAAGCCGTAGCTTGACAAAGTGTTGGCAATCTCAGGTGGGAAACTGGACTAGGGACCTCCAGAGGTCCTTTCCCACCAACAATTCTATGGTTCTATGAAGTCATCATTTCTTTTTATACTGCAGACAGCTGAATTGGGGGAGCAAATCAAAAACCTGCAAAGGGTCAGGCAGAAACTGGCAAAGGAGAAGAGTGAGTTGAAGATTAAGATCAACGATTTTGCCAGTAGCATGAAGTCCATCTGTACAACCAGTCACAGAAGTTGAACTATCACCCCTTTGTATTCATAACTCTTTTTCTATTCTCAGATGAAACTTTATGTCACCCTGTCCAACACCTAGAAAGAACAGGAAGCACAGGCTGACACTATACTGTTCCAGTTTAACAAATTCAGGAAAAAGCCTTCTGTTTAATGGGAGCATGAGGATGCCACAAAAATGCAAAATGATTCAGAAAATTCACAAAACATGAAACTTTCACTTTTTTAAAAGAATAACTTCTTTCTTTCTTCTTTTCTAGACACTGAAGATTACAGAGATTACTCCAAACAATAAAACCCCAGACTTGGGGATTTACTATTTAGCTCTGTTATCTCACTTCAGCCCTTTCTAGATGGCCAGCTTTGACTTGGATCCTATGGATATTTCCATTATGATAGTCTTCTATTGCCATTACATTTGGTAGTTCTCTATTACATCCTTATGTCATTGGCTGTGGGAAAAGCACCAAGACTAGAAAGATGTTTGAGCTTTAGAAATTCCGAAAATGACTTTCAATAGTTGTGCTTTTCCATTCCATCAACTGTTTTAGACCAGATTGTGCTGAGTGTAGGGTAATGACCTTGGTTAGGTAAGCCTTTATCTGACCTTGGTCTCACTTGTCTAAGGGTCCTCTCAGGAACAAGAAATTTGATATTGTAGAGCAGAGTAGTGTTTCCCAGGTGGGGATGAAGCTGCCTCCTGTGATTTTTTTCCTTTGCTGTGTTCTGGCCAAGCGTAAATGCCCAGGCAGAATCAGTCTTACTCAGCAGATGGAAGGGGGACCTTTTAGCCAAATGTGGAGGAGGAACAGTTCATGTATTGCTCTTTCTGCTCTAAGTAAGGTGAGGAACAGGACAGAGGTAAGAGGAAAACCTCATCTCTCCTGGCACTGCAAAGTGAGGCAAAGCGCTTCTACTCTGAGGAGTAGGGGGTTGGATAGAAAGACCGGTTGTGGTGTTCCCATTCTCACTTTTCTAGGCTTCATGGAGAGGCAAGGTGCTCCATGACAACTCTGGAGCCACATGGCTACTGGATGGGCCTGGAACCTGGCAGTGCACTCACTGGGTGGAGAACGTGTGCAAGGTGCTATCTCCTGAACCAGGCAGATGAAGGCCACACATTGTGGAAGGTTGTCCTTTATTACTAGGTTTCCAGCAAGGGAATTTAAAGATACAGGGAACAGAAAAATGATAAGTCATCTGTCATTCCCTCTTGAATCCATTGCCTTCCCAGAAGATTCCCATTAGTCCTAGGAGGTGAAACAAAATATCAGATGTCAAACTGACAGAGGGGATGATATACTGTAAGTATGATCTTTGAACCAATGTACTGGAATCTGAGACATCCTCCTCAGTTAACACGTGCAGAGGGCCCAAGAAGGAAGCTGAAATGTAAAGAATCATTTTCAGCTAATACCAGATTTATAAACATGGTGATGACTGTATAAATGGATATTGTCAGGGTCACAGAAAGCCATAATCACACTTAAAAGGATGAGAGATTTCTTACAGCTGTATGAATTTCAGCTGCTAAGCTTTTCAGTTTCTGCACAACTTGGACACCATTATAACAAAAGTGAGAGACAAGTTTATCAAAGAACTACAGAACTCCCTTGGAGTTAATATCTTGTGCCATATAAAGAATAGTCAAGTCCTTTTTTTCTTTTTTTTTTTTTTTGTTAAACAATTAAATAATTCATTAGAATAAGGAGGAAAAATCTAACCTGCCTTTCTCTCCCTTTATCCTGTTTTTTGCATACTAGAGGAAGAATAAGAGCTTTCCATTTTCTTCAGTGACATTTCTACAAGAATTTAATATTATTTTTGGAACAGAGACTTTAAAATCTGTATACAAATATACCCCATCACTATTCATCTGCCATCTGAACTGTTCAGAAAGATATTGGGAGCCTCAGAAAAGAATATTTGAACTATGTTGTTTCCAGAAGACTGATCATTCTCTGTGACCCCTCCTATAGTGCTACAGCTCTCAGAGGTAAGAGGTAAAGCATGAATATAGTACAGAATCACAGCAGCTCATCCTTGCTCTGTGAAAGAACTTCAAATGGCACGTGGTACCTAACTCTTCAAAAAGGAAAGGACAGCTCTGCAGGACCCAGAAGGGGTTCCCAGTAACCTTATGAATCTCAAACTTTTATTATAGGGAAGAGCTAGAGTGTCCTACTTGCATCTTTCTCCCCTACCTTCTTCCCACACGGTATGATATAAATTTTATGCTGTCTGTTGCATATCTATAACATCAGAGGGAATAGCCACACCACCTCTCCTATTTGTCCCATAAATTCCTAAAACCAATGTATGCAGGTCTCTAATGCATCTATTTCCAGGCTTGCCTAATGTTCACTTTCACTGAGTACTATCATGCTTAGCTATCCATACACCTAGAATTATTTGTACATGGATAAACAAGTTGTCTGTCTTCAGACACAATGAGTTGCCATCAATGTATCTGAACAAGGAAGCAGTCTGCTTCCACAGTGTTGTAAACAGCACCTGAGACCTTTGTGAATTTTGCTCAAGCCAATGATTCCTTTTTGTTTCAGAAATGACAAAGCATTAAGAAAAAAAAGCTTTTTTTTTTCTTGATCTAAATCTATATGCTTCATGTACTCAGTTTTGTTAATACTTTCTGTTGAATGAGGCAATAGACCATCCAGCAGAATAAATCTACCTAGACTACCTAGGAGTTGGACTGATTTGCTCTGGGAACAAAAAAGGTTACAGATGTCAAGACCCTGATCCTCCTAGGAGTTTCTGCGTTTCAGTGGATTTGGGTTTTTTTCTTGGAAAGGCTGGAGGAGGTGTAAGTGTTTGTGATCTAAGCCCCTTTCTTGCACTTGGTAATTGTAGTCACTGTCCAAGGTCTCTAAAATAGCAGGGTACTGGTGAGTTAAAACTGCCAAATAAACCTAAATGATGAGGAAGGCAAAATGTCAGTAATCACTGCTAATTTGACATGACCAAAACTTATTCTAGATATATGTCTGAAGAAACCACCACAGCCAAGTATGGAAGACAGCAGGCAAATGCCTTTAAAATACAATTTCTAACTGTAGCCAACCTCCAATATTTCAGAAGAAGGTAAAAAATGTAATTAAATATATGGATTGAGGGGAGAAAACAGTCCTCTCTGGTCTTCTGAAATTAGCCAGCAAAATCCCTGAAGGTCAACATGAAGGAATTAGAAATAGGTGCAATAACATAAATAGAATATGGTGGTCTGAATTTGGGGGATAAGATTATTCCAGACCATTCCTATTCCTTATTTGCAGAATAAAATTACCCCAAAGCTCTTTGTAATATTAATTCTTTTCACTGCTGTTGAGTCCTGAGACACACAGTCTTATATGTCAAGCAGCAAGTCAGGAGTAGAGAAGTCAACAGTTCCAAGTCCCACTGTCCTGCTCTATTTGCTGGACAGCACTTCCTCCTTTCAGATTCCATGTCAAAATATTTATAGGAGATTTATTCCTTAGCTAGTAAGACATCAAATATTTCTAAATATATCCATGACTAACATGAATGGGAATCATGCACTCAGTCAAGTTTGCCAAACAATACTTTGCCAAAAATGTTTTGACCTAAGAAAGAGGAGGAGGGAGTTGTATGTGCAGACCAGAACCTATAAAAGTGCTAGTAGGACAAGTCTGCTCTGTCTCCACAGAAAGCTTCAAGGTAAGAATATGGAGGGCTGGGGGCTGGCAGAGTCCCATTGAATTCCTACTGCCTGTGGAACTACTTTCCTCAAAGCACTGTCTGCATCAATAGAGATATTCTTTCTGCTTTCAAGCCACTTGCGTATTTTCGCCCTGTGGTTTATCTCTTAAATTCTGTGCAGCAGTAAGGAGGAAGTTGTCATTTATGTTTTACAGTATTGACCAGCTTCCAGCTTGCAAGCCATCCACCTGGTATCACAAGAGGTAAGACCCTGATTTACTCCTTCCTCAGGAATAGACTGTCCACCATGGGGGCTTTACCCACCTGTACGGGCACTTCCTATATCTGTTTATATCTATGCATATTAATGCAGTGTATTCCTACCCAGACTGTGTTGTCCAAAACAGAATTTTTTTTTCATAACTGGGCTTGACCCATTTGATAACTTCTAGGAGACAGTTAACCTCTTGCCACACAGAACTATAAGCAGGAAGCTCTCTGTAAATGGACATCCAGGAAAGAGAAGATGAACTAACTGCATATGTAAAGTTAAGACTTTGTCAAATCCCTCTGGGTTCTTTTTATTGAGAAGTTGTCATATTTTGCTACAGCTTAATCTTAAAGGATCAGCTTGAACTGGAGGAGACGGAACAACTGGAGAAGCTAAAACTTCTTTTTCTAATTCAGAACGCAGAGCATAGAGCAAGAGCATAGGCAATTCACAACTCTGCTCCTGCTTAGTCCACACCTATTGCCTTATGTTGCTGCACCTCTTTAGTCAATGCAAAGTATATGATCTAAAGTATTCCAGAGAAAGAAGATGTAAAAGACCTTTCGCAGTTTTAGTAAGATGACTTCTTTTGGTATCTCTGCTACTTAATACAGAATGTTAACGTGCCAATCAAGCCAACATTTCTCTGTAGACTACTAAAAGACTACTAGACCTGAAGAAAAAATCATGTAAACTGGAAATAACGGAAAGGAAGTAAAAATAATAAAAATCAGCCCCCTCTACTATCTTTACCATCTAAATGTATTAAAGGACATCTGTGGTGAAGAGCCGGTCAGACAGAGAGGGAGACCATAAGAGCAGACAGAGCAGAACTCTAATGAGTCAGGTGTGCTGTACAAAAGCATTTCTTCCATCACTCAGCACTGTAGTATTCCTCTCCCATTCAGCCTCCTGCTGTGCTGCATTCAATAAATTGCAGCCATGTCTTCAGACTCTGAGATGGCCATCTTTGGGGAGGCAGCTCCTTATCTCCGAAAGTCTGAAAAGGAGAGAATTGAGGCCCAGAACAAGCCTTTTGATGCCAAGGCATCAGTCTTTGTGGTACATGCTAAGGAATCCTATGTGAAAAGCACAATTCAGAGCAAAGAAGGAGGAAAGGTCACAGTCAAGACTGAAGGTGGAGAGGTGAGTGAAAAATAAGGCTTAAGGACAGCATTTGATTGACAGCATTTGATGGACACTCTTAGCCAACACACATCAATCTCCCTTTTCTTTGAGCAGACTCTGACTGTGAAGGAAGATCAGATCTTCTCCATGAACCCTCCCAAGTATGACAAAATCGAGGACATGGCCATGATGACCCACCTCCATGAACCCGCTGTGCTGTATAACCTCAAAGAGCGTTATGCAGCCTGGATGATCTACGTAAGTACCAGCAGCAGTCCTCCTGCAACTAGCTAGGAAAAACTGCTACGCTAAGCCAAGTGGAAGCCAACTTGCTGTCTCCCTTCCTCACAGACCTACTCGGGTCTCTTCTGTGTCACTGTCAACCCCTACAAGTGGCTGCCGGTGTACAACCCGGAGGTGGTGTTGGCCTACCGAGGCAAAAAGCGCCAGGAGGCTCCTCCCCACATCTTCTCCATCTCTGACAATGCCTATCAGTTCATGTTAACTGGTGAGTTGCCCCATCTCCTTCACCCTGATTCAGAACGAAAATCCCCACAGCGTTCTTATGGGGGAATGAGGCAAAGCAGTTAAGGACACTGCAGAGCTGTAGCACAGAACACTGGAGCAAATTAAATAGCAATTCATTTCAAGCCAAATTGAACCTGAAGCACGCATGGACTTAGCTCTCAGGGGAGACAGAATATTTCAATAGACCTCATCCATTTTTTTCTTTCGTAAGTTGGAAATGAAAAATGAAAGCTAATGAAAAATACTGAATATCCTTATTCAGTTTTGCACCTTTTTGCTTTAGCTGAGCTGAGAAAGACACTGTTAAAATATGAAATCCAATGCATTTCTAGGAAACCTGATTCTACCTTTCATTAAAACCTGGACATTAAAAACACTTTTCCAAAACTCTTGGCTCCCCATCCTGGGAACAAGATTTCACCTATATCTTTCATAAGCTTTTTGCATAATGTGACAGAAGGTATCATAAACAGAGGATTAATTTTATTCCATAGTAATGGCAATTATATAATATAATTATATAATATAATATATATATATTATATATTATATAATAATGAGCCTTTAAAAAAGACCTGTGTGAATTAAATGACTAGTCTTGATGGGCTTCAGCTGGGAGTGATCTTATGTATTTTGACAYCTGGACATCTCTTTCAGCTGTTTAGTAACAATTCAGTGTTACTCAGGAGAACTACTAACAGTCTCCTCTCTTCTGCCTCTTTCACAGATCGTGAGAATCAGTCAATCCTGATCACGTACGTACATTGCCTGCTCRGGTTCCTGCTGGGCTGCTCTGTGCCAGGGGACCTGCTGCCTGACCATGCGTTCTCTGCTTCTCTCTCTGCCTTCACAGCGGAGAATCCGGTGCAGGGAAGACTGTGAACACAAAGCGTGTCATCCAGTACTTTGCAACAATTGCAGCTAGCGGGGATAAGAAGAAGGAGGAGCAGCCACAGCAGGCAGGCAAAATGCAGGTGAGTTCCTAGGGATAGCACCCTCCAGCTGACAGCCTCATTTATGAGCTGTATCATGACAATAAGATTTCTTTCTTAGGGGACACTTGAGGATCAAATCATCAGTGCCAACCCCCTGCTGGAAGCTTTTGGAAATGCCAAGACCGTGAGGAATGACAACTCCTCACGCTTTGTAAGTTGTTGCCTTGAACAAAATAACTTTTTTCTTACCAGTGCAATGACTGGAATGTTTTTGTAATCAGAACTAGTAAAACATATCTAGATCAACTTTTTTTCTTCTTTCAGGGTAAATTCATCAGGATCCATTTTGGTGCCACAGGGAAACTGGCTTCTGCTGACATTGAAACATGTAAGAGACCCTCCTGTCCTGATAACAGTCCTTCCTACCTTCCTCAGTTCTTATGCTAACTTTGTTCTACCTTCCTTACCAGACCTGCTGGAGAAGTCCAGAGTCACTTTCCAGCTCAAGGCTGAAAGAAGCTACCACATATTTTATCAGATCATGTCCAACAAGAAGCCAGAGCTAATTGGTAGGAAGGATCACTAACTTATCTGGAGGAAATTCACTGAGCAACATTTAATTCCATTACATGCCAAYTACTTTTGATCTGTACGTGTTTTGTGCTTGTTTTCAGAGATGCTACTGATTACTACCAATCCCTATGACTATCATTATGTGAGTCAAGGTGAGATCACAGTTCCCAGCATTAATGACCAGGAAGAGCTGATGGCCACAGATGTAAGTAATGTACAGAAATTTTATTAGGTAGATTCCAACCTTTAATAGGCATGGTACTTACTTTAGTGACTTTTTTGTTAGAGCGCCATTGACATCCTGGGCTTCACTGCTGATGAAAAGACGGCCATTTACAAGCTGACAGGAGCTGTCATGCACTATGGGAACTTAAAGTTTAAGCAGAAGCAGCGTGAGGAGCAGGCAGAACCAGATGGCACAGAAGGTATTAGCATAATATACACTGGACCACTCACTAATATAAGCAATAATTCTAAGCCAGATTCATTGATCATTCTGTATTTTTTTCAAAATGCTAGTATTGCAGAATATAAGCATGTCCTAACTAGATAACTTTTCTGAAAGAAGACAACTCAGCAGAAGAGTGTAGAGGTTGTTAGTGAATCTGTTCCTATGAAATTAGAGAAGAATTTTCTATTGTATCAAAATTACTCAGCCCAGCAGGTTAATTCATACCAATGTCAATGGCCTGATAGAAAGATAGTATGCTGGAGTGAAAAAATTGTTTCTATTTCTGTCAACAGTGAGAAAGGTGGCTGACAGCTACACTGCATATGTGGCCCATTCCTAATGCTTGTGCAGAGTAGGTGTAAATTTTTGTCTTAATGATGAACAACAGAATATTTTGAACTATGAAAAGTATAAAGCAGTGGAGAATAAGGTCCAATGGACACTAAACCAAACTGGGAGATAACTCAGAGCTACTCTGCTCACTGATTTTARGTTTATGTGCCCAGACAGCTGCTATCATTTATAATCATTTGTAGTCACTTCCTAAGGGCATTGTTTTCAGATGAATAAAGCTAGAATCCTGAAACTGTTCTACCATAAGGCCTTTATTATGGAGACAACTCATAGTGTCTAAACTGTGCTATTTTATTTCACATGGGAGGTTAAAAAGAAACATCAGTTAATACTACAATTGTGTTTCCTATATTCTCTATTTTCTGTAGAGTTTTCTCATGTTTCCATGAATTAGAAAAATAGATAAAATATAATGTCTATCAAGTTTGCTTWGCCTGGGATTTTTCAAAGGTGTATTCCTTTAAAGTTCATGGAAATTTTCTCATGAAAACAAAGTTATTTGCATATATTATAAAAAGCTGTGTACTACTGTTTTTTCCATTCTTTAGAAACATTAAGATATAAATGAAAATGAATTCAAGGAATATGATAGCAATGAATCTGATAATGAAGAACAGTAGTTGTAGGATACACTACAAATTATATGAATAATATTATTTAAGTGATGTCAGGCATGCCATTTTGCTGATCACATCCTGGAAGCATTTGGAGCATTGTACATAATAATGAATCCATTTAAATCAGTTGTGTTTGTAGAGACTCAAGTCAACATAAAACTTGGTCACTAGACCCTTCTGAGGATTACTCTGAATCTGTGAACAAATTTCTCAGTGTGGCAAAGTCATCTTTTATTTTGCTAGCTTGCTTTGCTCATAAAACTGAGAAAGAACTGTGACAGTTCATCTTTTCCATTTCCTGTCTACTCCATTTACTGTGCAATCCATCTGTTTCTTTACCTGTTTTTGAAGACATCAAGTAACACAAGCAACCTGTTCCAGTACTCCACTTAGAATGTGGCTTATGCTGAACTACAAATATATTACTTTTTTATCTTAACTAGACTTTTTATCTTGCCCAAACTTGCCTTTTCTACTTGTTTTAAAAGAACAATAATGCCTGTCTGTGCCTTAAAAATTAATTTATTTTGGCATTTAGTTGCTGACAAGGCTGCCTACCTGATGGGTCTGAATTCAGCTGACCTGCTCAAGGCTCTGTGCTACCCCCGAGTCAAGGTTGGAAATGAATTTGTGACCAAAGGTCAAACCGTGCAGCAGGTAACAATCAATGTCTGACAACCTGTGGCTTGAACTAAATCACCCAGACTTCCTCTTTTTCTCTGAATGATAACTACAAGCCTTTTGTCTTTGATTTAGGTGTACAATGCTGTAGGTGCCYTGGCAAAGGCTGTCTTTGAGAAGATGTTCTTGTGGATGGTCATTCGCATCAACCAACAGCTGGACACCAAACAGCCCAGACAGTACTTCATTGGTGTCCTGGACATTGCTGGCTTTGAGATCTTTGATGTAAGAGCAATGTTTTATTAACATAACTTTACAAGTAAATTAATGGAGTGGTAAAAGATTTAAGAAGTAATGATACCTTTTCGCAGAAATGAGTTTAATCCTTTCAGGTTACACCTAAAGCATCATGACACCCACAGGCTTTTCATTGAGAATACATTTGTGTTGCACATATGCTAATAGAAATGCTTAAAAACTGTTTTTTGACTGTTTACAGACAGCAGTCTGAGATGGCATTTGGCACCTAATGCATATTTCCATAGTCATAGTTTGCACTCAGAAGGCTTGGGATACACTTGAAATCAGAGTTTGGAAATCTTGGATACACTGATGACTGAGGTCCCTCCCATAACTGAATAGGCCCACTCTAGTAGGTATCAAAACTGATAATCCCAAAATATTAAAGAGCCTCAGGTTCTAGGGCTCAGAAACATGTTGATAAAGTTTAGCTTGCTAGTAGAGATGAACTGAAAGAAATTCTAAACGCCTGCCTGAGCAGAGAAGGAATCACAGACCCTTCCATAATTTGCCAAAAAATAAAAAAATAAAAAAAAGGCAGCATTGTTCTTTAGCTTTCTGAAATTAAATTAATAGTAATGTCTGTAATTGTGCAGTTCAACAGCCTGGAGCAGCTGTGCATCAATTTCACCAATGAGAARCTGCAACAGTTCTTCAACCACCACATGTTCGTGCTGGAGCAGGAGGAGTACAAGAAGGAAGGAATTGAATGGGAGTTCATAGACTTTGGGATGGATCTGGCTGCCTGCATTGAGCTCATTGAGAAGGTATCACTCTAATTCAAAATGTCTGATATTTTCAAGAATTCATTACTTTTATATATGCATAATGTAGGTCAAAAGCGTACATATACATATGATATTATGAAAGTATTGTTTTAGATTCTTTTACAATTTGCTTTGCTGATCATAAATTGATTCTAGAAGAATCCTGTTTTGAAAAAGACTGAGAGCTTTTATATTGTCCCACTCAGAAAGCTTGTTCTTTGTCTGTGATTCTTTCTGCCTTTTCACCTCTCCTTCCTCCTTTCTTCTTCTCTTCTATGTGCTGCTATTTCTTCCAGCCCATGGGCATCTTTTCCATCCTGGAAGAGGAGTGCATGTTCCCCAAGGCAACTGACACCTCTTTCAAGAACAAGCTCTATGACCAGCATCTGGGCAAGTCCAATAACTTCCAGAAGCCCAAGCCTGCCAAAGGCAAGGCTGAGGCCCACTTCTCCCTGGTGCACTATGCTGGCACAGTGGACTACAACATCACTGGTTGGCTTGACAAGAACAAGGACCCACTGAATGAAACTGTTGTGGGGCTGTACCAGAAATCATCCATGAAGACACTGGCTTTACTCTTTGCCTCTGTTGGAGGAGAGGCAGGTCTGTTCTCTAAAATTCATATTTTCATCTTTTTTTTTTTTTTTAATGACTCTTTCAGAGCCATGAATATGAGCTGGAGTAGGTGGTTTCTCAACATGTTCTTAAGAGACTGCATACTGTGAAGAGTCTCAAATAGCTTGAATTTATTAAAAAAGGAAAAGATCAAATGTATCTCAGACCAGTGAGCCATGATAAGTCCTAGGATTCCAGTCAGTGCATACCTTTGAACCTCTGTATCCAGAAAACAAGTTTCTCTCTTCCTTTAGAATGAATGTTGACTCTGTGTCCCACTGCATCCTAGGTTCTTCGCTTAGCATGAGTAATACGTATGAGCAAGCTTCTTACAGTCTCACAGAGAAAAAGTTTGCAACTCAAAGTTGTAATACCATCTGTTTTTGGTATTCTTCAGAGAGTGGTGGCGGTGGCAAGAAGGGGGGCAAGAAGAAAGGTTCTTCTTTCCAAACTGTCTCAGCTCTTTTCAGGGTAAGTTCATTATCCCTCTGTATCCTGTAACAAAAACATCTTTTCAGTTATTCATAAAAGGGATGACTCCAAGTCAGCTGAGGCCAATGAGACGATACCTGTTGACTTAATCTTTCCTTTTTGAAAAGAGCACTTCAGAGTCAGACTCTAGTTTCATTTACTCACAAGTACTTTGGTAGGACCAAGCTCTTGCCCAATTTCCCCCTCCCCTAGGAGGGATCTGGCTGCCTGCCTGAGGGAATATCTAGTCTGGATCTGCACATAAATTTGATATGGAAAGCTAAGCTGATATGGAAACGCCAAGGCCAGCTACCTTCCCACCGATGGACAGGGCTTAAGGCAGATGGAGAAGCATCTGTTTGGGTTCCTGTAGCATCTAGCTACTGCCTGGCATTCTGGACAGGTTTTTAAATTGCATGGAAGGGATACCTCTCTAAACAGCCTTGCCACTGCTCCAAACCAGGGCTAACCCGAGAGCGGTTAGGTCCTACCCAATAAAAGTAACTGTTAAAATCGGTGCTAGTTCCTGGGTTTGCTGTTTAAAAGCACTTCCAGCAAAGTGTGCTCTAGGGCCTACCCCTTGTGCCTTTTCTCTGAGAGCTGTGACCCCCTTTCTCACCCAGCAGTAGCTCTTTCTTGTCTTCCTCTGCTCAGCCTTTGTCATATATATCTTCACAAGTTGCACCTAATTCTATTAAATACCTCTCTCTTGGCCCTCCCTGTAAACTTTGCATTCCTAACAAAATTAAGTATCTCGTGCAGAGTGAGAGTCTGGTGACTGAGGATAATCATCTTCCATTGAGAATTCTGTCTTTTGGTGCCTCAAATCTCTGGTGACCTTTTTCCATGAGAGTCATCTGAGTGGATAGGTCCGTCTGCCTCATGAGAACACATTACACAGTTTCTTTCATGCTCATCTGGTAGTGTAGCTACAGAGGTAACATTTGATAATAATAATAATAAAAAAAAGAAACTTTGCCTATGATCCCACAGGAGAACCTAAACAAGCTGATGACCAATCTACGGAGCACTCACCCCCATTTTGTGCGTTGCATCATCCCCAATGAAACAAAAACACCCGGTAAGAAGACAAAGTAGAGGGAGATCTTGCTGTGATGCAGTCATTATTCTTTGTGCTTTTTAGTAAAGTATCAAATAATTGTCTCATTCTTTTAGGTGCCATGGAGCATGAACTGGTGCTTCACCAGCTGCGTTGTAATGGTGTGCTAGAAGGAATCAGAATTTGCAGGAAGGGATTCCCCAGCAGAATCCTCTATGCAGACTTTAAACAGAGGTCAGAGCCCTTTCTGCTCTCCATCCTGTGTTTACTACATAAGTTACAAATCTTACCTGTTTTAACATTTGTGGCTATTTTATAATTCTGTAATTTTGTAATTAAAACTGAAAGAAGGACCAAATTGCAGGAAGGTATAACCAAAGATAGCATGTGTGGCTGACAAAGGAGAAACTGTTGAGAAATGAAGGGATACGTCAGGTGCCCTCACTAATTTTTGCTCACCACACAACTGAACCTTGCCAATGTCTCTGACTAGGGAAGCACACTGGAGCTACACAAGCCAGTACTTCCAAGATTTAAAAAAAAAGGGGGGAGGGGGGAACCTGAGATATGGCTACAAAAAATCTCATACACAAATTACATACTCAGCTAGAGTGTTCTGTATATGCTGCTAGTGTCAGTGGAAGATCATTTCTTGCTACATGTACAGTGGCAATGTTCCTGTCTAGCAATTTTCTGTTCAAGAATGAAAGCATAGCTTAAGACAAAAAGATATCAGAATGAAATGCCTGGATATCAGTATCATCTTTTCATCTACTATTGTTCAGCTAAACGCAGTGAAAGCTTCCTTAATTTTGTTATTAGAATTCATTTCACTAAGAATGTCATCTATAAACATGGGATGGAAGTCCAAGTTCCTCAGCTTCATGCTGCTGCAAAGAATGCTGCTAATTTCACTAGCTTGTATAAGCTTATGACTTTAGACTTAGTCTCTGTTAATTCATACCTCCTTTCATTCCACAGATACAAGGTGCTTAATGCAAGTGCTATCCCAGAGGGACAGTTCATTGACAGCAAGAAGGCTTCTGAGAAGCTCCTTGGCTCCATTGACGTGGACCACACCCAGTACAAATTTGGTCACACCAAGGTACAATCACTCCTTGACTCACGTACTGTGGGTCTGTGCTTTGCACCACCTGACAGTGACATGCTGCGATATTCCCTTTCTCAAGGTGTTCTTCAAAGCTGGGCTGCTGGGACTCCTGGAGGAGATGAGAGATGAGAAGCTGGCACAGCTCATCACTCGCACACAGGCCAGGTGCAGGGGCTTCCTGATGAGAGTGGAGTACCAGAGAATGGTGGAGAGGAGGTAGACATTTCTCAAATGCAAATAATACCTGGACTTTGGAGAAAGTGTCTACACCATTCACACCCAAAATATTCAATGTACATTCTAATTATGTTTCAGGGAGTCCATCTTCTGCATCCAGTACAATGTTCGTTCATTCATGAATGTCAAGCACTGGTCCTGGATGAAGCTATTCTTCAAGATCAAGCCCTTGCTGAAGAGTGCAGAATCCGAGAAGGAGATGGCCAATATGAAGGAAGAGTTTGAGAAAACCAAGGAGGAGCTTGCGAAGTCTGAGGCAAAGAGGAAGGAGCTGGAGGAGAAAATGGTGTCCCTCCTGCAGGAGAAAAATGACCTGCAGCTCCAAGTGCAGGCTGTGAGTAGTATATTTTTTTCCTGGTGAAAACAAGTAAGATATAACTCCTGTTTCTTAAAAGAGAACTCTCAAACTGCACCCTACCCTGCCTTACAAAATTTCTAAGCTGAATCTTATGTGACTAAGGGTAAAATTCAGACCACCTGCTTTGGGCATTCAGTGTCACCATTGCAAAGTGGGGTTCCAGCTTGAGAATGACTTTTAAGTGTTAGTCTTTGTGCCTATATGTACATGTCTCTAGGTAATCTTATGGTATAAGGTCACATTATAGCCATTAGACATTTAGTGTATACAGTAAATGGAATATGGAGAGTTATTCAATTGACTATACACTCTCTCTTAGTTCATTTGCCTAAATAAATGTCGTTGGAGCCATTTCTTATGACACATGGTATCTCACCTGTCCTCCTGCAGCTTCTACTCCAAGAAGACACAGACACCCCATACGTCCTGAGACACAACTGCTAGCTGTCTGTGTGTGTCTCCAACGCCCTTTGGCATCTCAAAAGTTTATGCAACATTTAGGCAATACTCCTGTGTTTCTAGGTGTAAATTTCATTGCTTTAAAATACAATCAGATTCAAATGGAAACTACCAATTACACTCAGATTATGTACTGACATACCTGGCATAAAGAAAGATGAATTCTAATTTAGTCCTACCGAGAATAATTTTTAGAGAGACTATAAATACATACATACATATATATGTATGTATGTATCTATATATGTAAATATATATATGCCATTATATTCAGTTATTCACTTTCAGGGAAATGAATAAAAATCCTTAGTGAAAGAATTATTTTTACATATCTAGATATATTACCTATAAATGGAGGTAGACACAATATTTGATAATAAGAAGAATCTAAAAAACTGAAAAGAATAAAAACTGATTTAAAAGACACTGTGCAGTAATAACTTTCCCCAAAATAATAAAAAAATAATAATTCCATTTTTATTTCTTCAGCATTAAATAACATTTTCTATTCAGTGTCTTCCAAAGCTAGATGTTAGCGAAAAAAACTCTGTTTACTCAACAGGAAGCTGATGCTTTAGCTGATGCTGAGGAACGATGTGACCAGCTGATCAAAACCAAAATCCAGCTCGAAGCCAAAATCAAGGAGCTGACAGAGAGAGCAGAAGATGAAGAAGAGATGAACGCCGAGCTGACAGCCAAGAAGAGGAAACTGGAGGATGAATGCTCAGAGCTGAAGAAAGATATTGATGACCTGGAGTTAACACTGGCTAAGGTTGAGAAGGAAAAGCATGCCACCGAAAACAAGGTACAACAGAGAACTTGTCACTCACACTCCAGAAATCAACRCTGKGCTGGTACAGCACGTTTGTAGCTACTTCCTTTAATTGCCACCTGCTCCCTTCTTCTCACAGGTCAAAAACCTCACTGAGGAGATGGCAGCCCTGGACGAGAACATTGCCAAGCTGACAAAAGAGAAGAAAGCCCTCCAAGAGGCCCACCAGCAGACACTGGATGACCTGCAGGCAGAAGAGGACAAAGTCAATACGCTGACCAAAGCTAAAACCAAGCTGGAGCAGCAAGTGGATGATGTAAGCACACGCACACAGAAGAAGGATWGGACAGTTGTKKAGGTAGACCTGGCWGGCAGAGCATTCATGGCCTTGTTCTGTTTAGCTTGAAGGGTCCCTGGAGCAAGAGAAGAAACTGCGCATGGACCTTGAGAGAGCCAAGAGGAAACTCGAGGGTGACCTGAAGCTGGCTCATGATACCATAATGGATTTGGAAAATGATAAGCAGCAGCTGGATGAGAAACTGAAGAAGTAAGTGTGGTTGTGGGGAACCCTTTGTGCTGTGCATGTTCACACTTGTTTTTCTTTGGGCTCTAACACAGTTTGCTTTGCACAAAGGAAAGACTTTGAAATCAGCCAGATCCAGAGCAAGATYGAGGATGAGCAAGCCCTGGGCATGCAATCCCAGAAGAAGATCAAGGAGCTGCAGGCGAGTCTTTGTTCTGTCCCTTCCCTCATTCTGAAAGAGGTTGGGTAGGAGCAGGGCGTGGGTGTGAATGGTGCCTAATGTTCCCCAGGCCCGTATTGAGGAACTGGAGGAGGAAATCGAGGCCGAGCGGACCTCTCGGGCCAAAGCAGAGAAGCATCGGGCTGACCTCTCCAGGGAGCTAGAGGAGATCAGTGAGCGCCTGGAAGAAGCAGGGGGAGCTACGGCAGCTCAGATTGATATGAACAAGAAGCGTGAGGCAGAATTTCAGAAGATGCGCCGGGACCTCGAGGAGGCCACTCTGCAGCATGAAGCCACAGCTGCCGCCCTGCGGAAGAAGCATGCGGACAGCACRGCCGAGCTTGGGGAGCAAATCGACAACCTTCAGCGCGTCAAGCAGAAGCTGGAGAAGGAGAAGAGTGAGCTGAAGATGGAGATTGACGACTTGGCCAGTAACATGGRGTCCGTCTCCAAAGCCAAGGTATAGAACACATTTTATAGGCACACTGCCCCAAAGGGTGCTTACTCTCTTGTGCATGCCATTATAGCTAGCATGTACTAAATCTCCTGGCCTTCCATTTGCTGCCACATAGGCAAGTTTGGAGAAGATGTGCCGCACACTGGAAGACCAGCTGAGTGAGATTAAGWCAAAAGAGGAGGAACATCAGCGCATGATCAATGATGTCAATGCTCAAAGAGCTCGTCTGCAGACAGAAGCAGGTAAGACATCCACATCTCTGATGTGCAAATGGAACAAGGTCAGAGGGCCAAYGCAGAAATAAGTCTTCTGGGGAAATGGTCAGTCCAACACACTTCCTCTCTGCTGCAATGAGATGAGATCATAAGCTTCTGCAAGCTCCACTAAATATCTGTGTATATGGTCAGAAGTGGATATATTACTGTCATCAGCAGAAAAAAATCTATCTGCAAACTTTTCAGGGGAATATTCACGCCAGGTGGAGGAGAAAGATGCTCTGATTTCTCAGCTGTCAAGAGGCAAGCAGGCATTCACCCAACAGATTGAGGAACTCAAGAGGCAT
>NW_020447745.1:0-20415 GCF_003343035.1 Apteryx rowi
GTCCCCGGCGGCCCCGCAGGCACCACGGAGCTGACGGGCAGCACCAACCTCATCACGCACTACAACCTGGAGCACGCCTACAACAAGTTCTGCGGCAAGAAGGTGAAGGAGAAGCTCAGCAACTTCTTGCCCGACCTGCCGGGCATGATCGACCTGCCCGGCTCGCACGACAACAGCAGCCTGCGCTCCCTCATCGAGAAGCCCCCCATCTGCGGCAGCTCCTTCACCCCCCTCACCGGCACCATGCTCACGGGCTTCCGCCTCCACGCCGGCCCGGTGAGCCCCGGGGCGGCGGGAGGCAGCGGGGAGGGAGGTGCCCGGCGCGGCCTGACGGACCCCTCGCGCTCTCTCGGCAGCTGCCCGAGCAGTGCCGCCTCATGCACATCCAGCCGCCCAAGAAGAAGAACAAGCACAAGCACAAGCAGAGCCGCACGCAGGATCCCGTTCCTCCGGGTAAGGGACGCGCCTCGCTGCCGCGGCCTCCCCCTCGAGAAGCCTGCCGGGCTCCCCGCTCACCCGGCCCTCTTGCTTTCTTCAGAAACCCCCTCGGACTCTGACCACAAGAAGAAAAAGAAGAAAAAAGAGGAGGATCCTGAACGGAAGAGGAAGAAGAAAGAGAAGAAGAAAAAGAAGGTAGGTGGGGAGAGCCGGGCTCTCGCCCGTGACCCTCCTGCGTGCGCCCGTGGGAGCTGCCTGGCCCGGGGAGCAGCAGGGGAGGGAGCCGCCGAGCGGCTCTTCCCCGGGGCGCCCTGGCGCTGCCGGTCAGCAGGAGGGTGGTGGGGGCTGCGCGATGCCAGGGAGGGTGCTGGTGGGCTCACGGGGACGCGTGTGTCTCTGTCCTTCCTTCCCAGAACCGGCACAGCCCGGAGCACCCGGGCGTGGGCAGCTCGCAGGCCAGCAGCAGCAGCAGCCTGCGCTGAGGCGTCCGCTCCGTGGATCTCCCGGCCGACGGCAACAGCCCCGACTCGCCCTGGACGGACTCACCCCTCCTGTGGGGCTCGGTGGGGGCACTCGGGCTGGCCCATCCCCGTCCCCTCCGGCAGAGAGGACATCCCCACATGCCCACATGTGCTTTGTACAGAGAGCCGGGGCCGGGGGACATGGACTCCCCTGGAATTTGGGGGGGGGGAGGGTGCTGCCTGTGACCTTTTATAGCAAAACAGCTCGGTGCATCAGGGCCTCTCTTTTTTTATTCACCTTTCAATTAAAAGTCTCTGCTCCGAGGAGGGGCTGGCGCCTGTGGCTGCTGTTGCCAGTTTTCTCTTCCCCTCGAGAGGCGGGAGGGAAAGGCGAGACCCTGGAAGACAGGAGCCCACGGTGGGGGGATCCCGCTGTCCCTGGACGCTAAACAAAGCACACGCATGCCTGCAGGGGTGGCTCATTAAATATCCTTTTATTCCTCATTTTAAAATGGCTAATAATAATTAAAAAAAAAAACAAAAAAACAAAAAAAACCAATGGCATGGCTCCGCAGAGGCCACGGGAGACATATTGCCGTAGAGAAAGAGTCAAGTAGTGCCTGAAGTTTCACTGGACCTGCACAGGTTGGGTTGCCCTGGAAAGGGGGGGGGGGGTTGAGTGTGACGGGGGGGAGCGCTGGGCTCCTCGGCTGCGTTTTTTTTGGCATGTGACGAGAAAAAAAATATTGCTTTAGGGGGAATCTGCCCCTCCGGCCTTCCTCTTTCCCGAACAGAAATAACCGCATGACAGTGTGAAAACCGTAACGGACCCATCAAAAAGAAAAAAAAAAAAGAAAACGAAAAAAACCCACTGGGGAAACATTTAAAAAAAGAACAGCTAAAGCCATGAGTGCAGAAAGGCCGGCGTGGGGCGAGCGCTTCTGTCCGGCACCCCCTTCCTCCCCCCCCACCCCGGGCCCGGCACAGCCCCGGGCGAGGAGCCCGAGCACCGGAGGCTTTTTAAAAAAAAAAAAAAAAAAAGGAAAGAAAACCAGGGAGGATGGTCCTTGGCTCAAAGCACCGCGGCAGCGCTCTGCCCAGGGAGCTGGGGGCCCCTCACGGCCCCCCCGCCCCTCCGTTCACCCCCTCCTCGGGCGAGGGGACGCGGCACCCGGCACCGAGCTGCAGCTTCTGGGCCGACAGAGGCAGGAGTCGGCCCCGGCCCCCGCGTCCCTTCTTCGACCTAGGGTGCAGGAGGAGAAGGGGCAACGGGCGGTTTCCTCCTCTCCCTGGGCAAGATATATAATTTCTTTTTTTTTTTCTTTTAATATTTATATTTATATATATAGATATTTATATATACACACACCTGGTAACTCGGAAAGAGGAAAAAAAATAGAATCCGTAACAACAATAATAAAAAAAAGTATTCTGGTTTAAAAACAATCCATTCCTACCACGCTAGGCGAGCGATTGATTGCACAAGGCCCACGAGTGGCTGGCCCAGCTGAGACAGCGGGGGGGGGGGGGGGGGGGCGGCCGCCATGAGTCCCCGGCCCCCCCTGCGGCAGCACCCGCTCCGGCTGCAGTCTCTCGGCGGGGCAGAGGACGAGTGGGGCCCCAAGTCCCGGGGAGGGGGGCGTAAAAAGAAAAAGCGCGGGGGGGGGGGGCTCTGGGCCTGTCTCCCCTCCCCCGTCTCCCCCTTTTTTTTCCCCCCGCCGCCCCCAGGTCGAGCGGAGTCTAAAAAGCGTCCGTGCACGTGAGAGCCGGGGGCGCCCGGCTGCGAAACGCCCCCCGCCCCTCCGCCTCCGGCGCCCCGCCGGGGCCTTTTGGTATCAGCCGGGGAGGAGGGCGAGCGGGGCGAGCGGCTCCGGCCCTCATACGGAGATCTCGTACGTGGTGCCCCCGACGCCGGAGACCTTCTTGACTCCACCGCGGGTCGGGCTGCTCAGGGCCACCGGCCCCGGGCTGGGGGCAGCCGGCCCCAGGCTCTTGGGTTGCCCGTTGGATTTGCTGTAGGCCGTTCGCATCTGCACCTCGTCCCTGGGAAAGGAAGGACACGCGGGCGTGAGGAAGAGGAGGGTGCGTGGGGGGGGGGCCTGTCGGGCACATGCCGCCGGCGGGAGAGGGGCGACGGGGCCACTTACTTCGGTGCCAGTAACGGCTGCAAGGCCACCTCCTCCGTCTCGGGGACGCCGGCCTGAGACGCTGCTTTTTGGCTGCTGTAAGACACGGATTTGCCCAGGTGGGGGGCGGCGGCGGCGGGCTGGTCGGGGGAGCCCAGCGAGCGGCCCCGCAGCGCGTGGGGGGGCTCGGGCTTGCCGAAGCGGGGGGGGGCCGGGCGGGTGAGCGGGTTCTTGCCCAAGGGCGAACGCTTCGAATCGTCCGAGGAAGAGCTGGTGCGGGGAGCGTTGCTGGAACCCGGCGTCGACTGGATGCCCGAATCCGCCAAGCCCGGGTCGTCCTCCCTGCCCGGCGAGCCCGGAGTGGGCGGCTGCTGGAGCAGCTTCTCCCGCTCCTGAATGGAGGCCACGATGTGGCGGGAGAGATTGTCATAGCGCATGGGCGAGGGCTCGCGGGGCGGCGCGTGCTTGGGCGAGGCGGCGCTGCCGGCGAAGCGGCCGTGCAGGTCGGTCTCGCGCTGCTGGGCGATGCGAGCCGAGAGGAAGGGCGAGGTGTAACCCACTGGCGGGTCGGGCTCCGGGCCGGCTTGCACCGACTCGAAATCGGGGCTGTCGGAAGGCGTGAGCAGGCTGTCGTAGGAGAGGCTGCCGTTGCGCGTCTGGTTCACCAGGCTCTTGTAGGAGGTGGAGGTGGTGCCCTCGGAGCGGATGGACTGCAGGTGGCCCATCTCGAAGCCCGTGCCCTGCGCCGATTTGAGGCTGGAGGAGCGGGAGCCGCTGGACAGCGGGTCGAAGTGAAAGCTCTTGCCGAAGGTGGGCGAGCGGAAGCTCTCGGGCTCCAGGCTCGGCTCTGAGCGGTAGCTGGGCTTGCGGCTGCTCTCGCAGATAGAGTTGGGCTCCTTCAGGCTGTTCACTCGGCTCAGCTGAGGGCAAGGGAGGCGCCAGCGTCAAACACGGGCGCCCCGCCGAGCTCTCGGCGCCCGCCCAAACGCCCCGGCTCTCCCCTCCGCGGAAAGCCACGAGCAAGGAGCCCGGGCACAGCCTTACCTTGGCGCTGGTGGAGTGAGGCAAGGCAGCCGAGCTGCTGCTGCTGCTGTAGCCGGGCCGGTACTTGTACATGGTGGGAGTCGGAGGGCTGTCCTTGCCTAGCAAGCTGCTGTCTGTGGGCGGCGGGGGGGGGAAAAAAAGAAAGACAGACACTCGCACGCGTGGCCCCCGGCACCGCAGCTGCTCCCCGAGGCTGCGCCGAAGCGCTACGCGGCGCCCTCCCCACCCTGAGAACCGGCTCCGAGCCTGGGGGGTGCACGCACACACCACGGGGGCGGAGGTGGACAAGGAGGGATGGGCTCAAGGAGAGGCGCACCGGGGACGGAGGGACAGAACGGGGCAGGGGGGAAACATGTCCCCGCAGCAACGTGTTTGAGGCGAGCGCTTCTCCGTCCCTGCGCGGTCCGGTTTCTCCTCCCCAATGGAGCGGAGCCTGCTGTGAACATCCCCCAGCCTTCTCCAAGGTGCGCAGGGCCACGTCTACCAGCCCAGAGACGCAGGCACGTCCTGCCTCGTGACGCAGCGGCGCCGATGGCCCTGTGTGCCTTCCTTACCCTCGTTGGTGGCCAGGGTTAAGTGTGTCCTCAGGCCCGCGTAGCGGCTGAGGTCTGGCTTAGGTGGGGGCGGCGGTTCGGCGTCAGCGGACTGGCTCTCCGTCACCTCGAGGCTTCCTTTGGACTGCAGAGACAAAGCGCAGGGGCAGGATCAGAGGGGAGAGGCGCAGGCTTCTCGCCGCCTCCGGGGCCATCCAACGTACCAAGCGCTCGAAGGCGGCACGCGCCGCAGGTGCTGGGAAGCACCAAGCACGGGCGACCTCCAAACGACGCTGCGAGGCGGGGAGGACGGGACGGGGAAGGGTGATGGAGGGTGCAAAGCCCCACGCAGTCGGGACACGGCTTCCATCCCACGGGGGGACACACGGAGCAGGATGACACGGAAAGGGACGGGGAGCACGACAAGGCTCGCTCGGTTCTTTACTCACGGATGCAGGGTCGCGCCCCCCGGGCTCCATCCCCACCTTCCTCACCTTTGTCCTCTTCAGCTCGGTCTGGATACCGTTGTCCATGATCTTGACAGCGATCTGACCATCTGACACCTCAGGCCGCAAGAAGGGAGGTCTCACCAGCACCGTCTGCTCGGCCTTCGGGCGCCCAAGGTACCTAGTGAAGCCAGGGAGAGGGGAGGGAGGAATATCAAGGCCTGGAGCCCGGCACGGGGCTGTCTGCCCGGAGGTTACGGGGCCGAGGTGGCCCCACCGCACCGTGCCAAGCTTACCTGGGGGCCGGGGAGCTGCAGAGCACCCGGCTGACGTTCTTGCAGCAGCCGTTGGTGAAGGGGTTGACGCCACCACGGAACTTGCCCGTCACCTATGGGATGGGGAAGGTCGCGTGTACGTTTAGGGGGGAGGAAGGGACCTCGGGAAGTCTCCGGGCCAAGCTCCCATGCAAAGCAAGGCCGGTCAGACCAGGTTGCTCAGGTTTGTCCAGCTGAGTAACGAATATCTCCAAGGATGGAGAGTCGTCCCCCCCCCCCGCTTTTTGAGCCCTTGTTCCAGTGTTTGGCTACTCTTGTAGGGGAAAAGATTTTCCTAATGTCTACAAGCAACTTCCCTTGTTTACAAATTGTGCCCGTTGCCTCTTGCCACTTCGGAGAAGAGCCTGGCTCCATCTTCTCTACAACCACCTGTCCCACAGAGGATGGCAGCAAGATCCCCCTTTGCCTTCTCCTCTCCAGGTTGCACAAACTTGGCGCTCAGCCTCTCCCCAGCAGCGCTTCAGCCCCCAAACATCTCGGGGGCCTTCGCTGGACTCAATCCAGTCTTTCCGTGTCTTATCTCATACCAGGAAGCCCCAAACCAGACACAGCATCCAGGTGTGCTCCTACAAGCACTGAAGACGGGCTGTGGCAGGAGGAAGGCCCACGCCAAACGTGGGCTAAGCAGCCCCGCGTGACCCCAGCGCACGTACCTGTTCGTTGGTAGTGCGGCCCCTCGCCACGAGCACCACGTGGAAACCCGTAAGGCCAGCGACGGGAATGAAGAACAAGCCGGCCACGCACATCACAGCCATACTGCCAGCAGGCAGCTAAGGAAGGGCCGCAGCTCTGCTCCGTGCACCATCCCCAGTCCCGCCGATCTCCTCCCCGCTTCGCGCCCCCTCCCGCAGCCCCGCTGAGCGGAGGGCACAAGAGGATACGTGACTGCCATGCGGACTCCGGAGAGCTCCTCCACCTGGTAGAGGACGTAGAGCAGGCCGAAGCCAAACACGCCCATGATGTGCGTGGTGAGCGACAGCAGGAAGAGGAAGAAGTAACGGTAGTTGCGTCGCCCGATGCAGTTGTTCACCCAGGGGCAGTGATGATCAAACTCCTGTCGGTGGGGAGAAGACACCGTGAGGGGCTTGGCCGCAAGTGCTTCTTCCCCGCATGGCACAGCACCAGGACCCGCTGTCAGCTCGGGGGCGAGCAGAGACCCGGCCCTTGGCGGTTCCTCACCTCCACGCAGTTGTCGCAGACGCTGCAGTGGGAGCAGCGCGGCGGCCGGTAGAAGCGGCAGGTCGCGCACCATTTCATGCGCACCTGGATGCCCTTGATCTCCACCGTCTTGTAAAGCGGTGCTCGGAAGTCATCCTCCTTGTCCTCGTCTTCCTCGGCTGCCGGGGGGAAACCACCAGCAACACGTCAGGGTGCAGGGGAAGGCGACACCGAACGCCAGCCAGCCCCTTGCCCTCCTGAGCTGGAGAACCTTGGCAATGCTTTCCTCTGCCACCATCCCGGGCGCACGCCAGGCCTGGGGACCAACCAGGGACCACTGACCCCAGGCAGATGAGGAGGGGATTCTCCCAGACCCTGCCCCACAACCACAACGCCCGCCTGAGCCCTAGGTAGCCGGTAGGGGACACCGGGGTTTAGGCTCCTTTTGCCACCTGATCCAGAAGACTGGATGTTGATCCCAACCAACCTTCCCAGTAGCGTGTGTCACGGTCCGACCCTACCGGGGCAAGGCAAGGCGGGTTTTCCCCGCTAGGGTCCATGCTCTTCATGCGAAGGAAGGGAGGGAGAGCAGAAGGAGCTAGCTCTACCCTAGACACCTGGCGAGCTGAGCGAGACTCACCTCGGGGGAATATGCCCGGGTCCATGAAGGTGGCCATACTGAAGTTGGCCAGCACGAAGAGGAAGACGACAGCATTGTAGATGGGAATGACTGGGGAGACGTACAGGCTGAGCCCCGGGCACCTGCCGACACAAACGCAGAGCTGGTGAGGCACCCAAACCTTGCTCCGCTCGCAGCTCTTCCATGTAGCCCTCGCGTCGCCTCCCGGCTTGCCCCGCTCTGGCGGAGCCGGAGCTCAGATGGTGCCCTCGGAGCGAGCGAGGGCCGAGGGGGCGTTAAGCACCCCGCTCCGAGCCCCGCGCGCTCTCCCAGCGCCCGGCACAGCGGCAGCTGCACGGAGATGAAAGGCCACCTCCACCTCCTCCTCCGAGCTGCTCACGCGCGCAGAGCGTGCCGGGTCCCGGCCTCTTCCGGCTCCTCCAGGCCCTGGCTGTCTTTACGTGCGTGGCAGCCCTGGGATGCTCTCGGCACCCCGCTCCTGGCCCCACCAAGCTGCCCATAATGCCACACCAGGAGGGGAAGGCGTGACGGGGAAGGCTGCCGGCTTCGGAGGGGCAGGAGCATTCGGCCCAGAGTCCTCCGCAGGCTCCGGGTTCCTCCGTTAACCCCTCCATCGCCTCCCTCTCATCGCCCCCCCCTTTATCATCCGTCTTTTCTGCCTCCCACCACCCCTTCACCGGGGGAGCTCCTCAGTTAGAGGAGCGCAGAAGGACGCTCCCTGCTTCCACCCACGGCATGGGAAGGGGGCACCAGCCCCGCGCGGCGCAGCCGGAGCAAGCGAGCGGGAGCCCGGCGCGGGGAAGCGCCCCCCTCGCCTCCTGCCCCGGCACCAGCGGGCTTCCCCCTCCGAGGCGCCAGCGTAAGACCCTAATCTGCTTTGCCGCCGGGAGTTTAATCCCGCAGATCTAGGGCAGCATCTGTCCCTCTCTTCCCCCCCCCCATCGCCAGAGCTGCCCATGATAAACGCGGATGGACTCCGAGAGCGGGGGCAGAGCGCGGGGCTCGGCGAAGAGGGCGACATACGGTGCCAGAGCCGTAATCCCCCCGCAGCACCCGGGCAGGTAGCGGTCCCATCCCCTCCGCCCCCGCCGTGACTCAGCGAGGAAGAGAGAGGCCGGCTTCGGCCTCCCCCCCCGCCCCCCGCCACTTCCGAGCACGGCCGCAAGGGAAGCGCTGGGATAAACCCCGTTGGCCCCAGACGTGCCAGCTCTGCCTCCCGGGACAGCTGGCCMCACCGTCTCTTTTGGGAGCCGGCCAGGGAGGTTGCCCGCAAAGGAGACCTCTCCGTCGCGCCAAGTGGCGGCCAAAAGCTTTAAAATCCTCGGAGGGAGGCAGCGCAGACGTGCCGAAGCAAGACCGAAGGCTCGGCCAGAAGGGCAGGAAGACGTTAGCCGTGTCGAGCCTGGCACGACCGGCATCACCGGGAGGTGCCACAGGACTGGTTTAGGTAACCGGAAGCCGTGCCAGGAGCAAGGAGAGGGCTGGGCGCAGGGAGCCTTGCTCCAGAAAAGCCAACGAGCCCCCCGGGTGGGCTTCACGCCTACCCCAGCCTCCTCTTCCTCTCCCACGGGGCCCAGCTCTGCCGGAGGAGAGGGCTCAGGGCTGCCCCCAGCCAACAGCAAGGCGCTGGCAAGACGACGTTCAAGCGATCTGTCTAGTTGCAAAAAAATAAGAGGAAGAAAAGTCTCCCAGAGCCCAATTCTTCCCTCGAAAGGGATGGAGCGGAGCCAGGCAGACCCAGGCAAGCCTTCGTCACTGCACTCCGGTCACCTCACTGCACAGGGGAAATGCCAAAAGCAAGGCTGAGCCAAACACGCGGCCCAGATCCTCGAAAGACAGACCCTGGCGAGGCAGGAGAGCAGGACGGAGCTGCCTCAGCAAAGGTCAAGGCAGATAGAGAAGGAAGGACTTGGTCTTCCACGGGAGACCACCACCTTCCCATCATCTCCCTCGCTGTCGGGACACTGAGCCTTTCCCACCAGGAGAAGTGCGGCTCCCAGCCTGGGGAGAACAGTGGCCACCCAGCTCCCAAGAGAGACCAACAATAGGGACCGGTCAAAAGGAGAAGACCTGTGCGAGGACATCGAGGCAGCACAACCTCCCCGCTTGAGAACAGCCCTGCGTTGAGCTGCAAAGGGCTCGCTCCTCGCTGCCACCTCCGAACGGAGTCGAGTCTCCGCTTTGACTGGACGCGAGCCTTGAGGCAGGGCTAGGATCACACGGGGAGCAAACCTGCCGGACAGACTCCGCGGTTTGATGGGAGACTGAGCTTCGGCCGTCGGAAAGGGGAGCTGATCGGAGAAGCCGGCGTAGCGCCTTGGGGCCAGCTTCCGTCCCCGTCCTTATCGGGTCTCGCTAGACGCTCGCGACCGGGCAGGCAAGCTGCCAGAGGCCGTTCCGCGCAGAGCGACCTTTATACCCCGAACAACCGGCCGGGGATGCAACACACGCCTGCCTTTCGCTCACCCGGACGGACGCAGCGCGGGGCCGCGTGTCCTGCCTCAACACCGAGGACCAGCCAGGGAGCGTGGCCTCCTCCTCCTCCTCCACAAGCTAGGTGAGAAGGAGGGAGGCTGCAAGTGCCGGAGCACCCGTCAAGCGCGCTCTCCCAATTTGGCTGCGAAGCACGCCCATCTCTGGAAGAGCTGTCGAGACTTGTCCCTGGCAGCGCCGAAGAGAGATCATGGAAACTCAGCAGTCCCAGCCCGCCAGGCAAACTGAGTCACGTCTTATGCCGAGGCAGAGGGGTTTCGCCACCAGTCGTACCGGGAGAAGGTCACTGCTCTCCAGCCCGGGTTACCGAACGTGTTTCCCCCCTGCTCAACGGCAGGCCGGAGACAGCGCAGGCTCAGGGCCACCTCCAGCTCCCTCTTGCCCCTGCCCCCTCCTGGAAGCAAGCTGGCCCCAAGGACACCTTCCCCACCCTGCCCGCCCCGCTGGACTCCGACCTGCCACGGCGGGTGCCGAGGAGCAGGTGCCGCGCCAGGGACACGCTCTCGCCTTCCTGACCCTCGGCAGAAGGGGCGGACTCGCGGCCTTCCCAGCTCTCTCGACGGCCTGGCTGCAGACAACTCCTGCTCGCCGTGACAGCGAGTTCGGGTCCGACGGGGGCCAAGCGCTCCACAGCGCGCCAGAGCCACCACCAACGCCGGGGACCGGCAAATCCGACCCTGGTGTCCCTCTCCTCCTGCCTTTTTCTCTCTCTTCCATCAGCTCCGGAAGAGGTGGAAGCTCCTTTCCTGAACAGAGCCCTTGAGGGAGAAGTACCTCTCCCTGGGCCTTCCTAGCTGGGAGGGCAGCTAGAAGTCCATCCACGGGCCACCTACCACCTTCCCAAATAAAGCGCAGCACCAGGAGCTCCCAAAATCTCAGGGTACCCTGGAAGATGCCTCATTTTGCCAGCAGAAGGCAAGATCTACGCAGCAAACGGGGAACCCCCACTTCCTACCTAGCCAGTGCGTTTATACCGCTCTGGACCCAAAACAGGATTTCCAGGCTTTCAAGCCACTAACAAATTAGAGGTTCATCCTTCCTTCCAGAGAGCGAACGGGGAACATCGCCCTTTCCGGCCTTCTCACTCAACCCAACGCTTGGCTCAGTAAAACCAACCTTAGCTCATTTCAACCGCCACGTGTTTTGCAGCATCTCCTAATTAAGTTAATCAATTAAAAGGCCTTCTTGGCCCCGGGGTGTAAATCCTAGGCCAGTCTGGGTGGACCTGGGCTTGCTTTCACATGAGCCTACGGGCCACGGAGAGCAGGGAGAGGCGTCGAGCTCACAGCCCCTTCACTGCACCGCCACCTCTGGAAAACGCAAGACGGGGGAAGAGGGGCACAACAATTCACGGGAGATGAGTTTGCCGGGTCTCAAGAAAGACGCAAAACTCATCTGTAGCTTTATATGTTCCTTCCATTCCCATTCCGGTAGCTACACAACAAAAAAAAGGCCCCAAGAGAACTTTAAAGCCAGGCAGCAATGCAAATTCCCTTCTCCCCTCCCCAAGTAACCCATGTGAAAACGCACTGCGTTTTGCCGCTCTGCTCGAGATCGAATTCAACGTTTCAAAGTAGGTTAAACAACATCCACTGACCTACAATTAAAGCGGCTCTACCCAGGTGTTCCCGTTCCCAACAAACCTGCTCAACAGCACGCGCCTTTGATCCCATCAGCGCTTCGCACCGCACTGCCTCGCCGATAAGCGGCTCCCATCGGCTCCTGGCCGACGCGACGGCGCGCAATCGGGTACCGCCGGCTCGGCGACAGCAGCGGCAAACAGCGGCTCAGCTCCCGCTCTTCCCATCACGACAGGAAGGCGAGGCGTGCCGGCTACGCCGGGCCACGGGGGCGTCACGCCGGCGTTTGACCGCCCAAAGCGGCAAAACCTCCCGCCCTGCAAGTCCTCCAAGGGGACAGCAATGCCCGCCTGATAACCGCTCTGCAGCTTGGCACCAGGACGCGCGCGGGCTCCTGAATGACACCACCAGCTGCCTCCCGTCCCCGGCAGGAGGAAATCAAAGCAGCTCCGGCCCTTTAGTCATCAAATTACCTTTTTATTGCCCAGTTGGTGACATTCAGCAGGGCTGTGCCACTCAAGGGCGCGGTCCGGCGGTCCCGCCACGACCGCGGAGCGCGCCCAGCTCGCGCAAGCCGCCTCTTCTCCCAGCGCCTTTCGAGGCCCTTCTTCCCCCGCCTGCCACCGGACCACAAGTGGCTCAGCTCTGTCCTCGATGACTATTTGCCACATCGGAAGGGAAAAGAAGTCGAAGTGGCAACAGCCCAACCGCTCTCCTAGCCCAGGGAGATCCCTACAGCCCGGCCCGGCCCTTTCCAGCGACCAACACCATTTTACACCCTGGCTTTTCCCTGCTGGCCAGCTGCTTTGAGGTGACCTCGAGTGTCCGCCTCGCGCCCTGGTGACTCACAGGCAGGACAGTTCCTTCAGGTTCTCCCTCTCGCGTTTCATAAGGATGAGGCTGAGATCGACAGTGGTGACAGATCCACGCGGGGGCAGAGTGCTTCTCCCTGAACTTCCCTCTGTGGCTCCCGAATCCACGCGGGAACTCTAGAAGTAACGCGTAGCCCGCCCCAGTCCGCCCAGCCACTTGGGTTGCCCCAAAGGAGAACACCCCACGTGTGATCTGTCACATACCGACGGTCACAAACTGATAGATCCCAAACTAATTCCCAGCCTGGATGATTTGTGACAGAATTGCCAGTAAGACAAGGAAGTTACGCAAATATTCAAAGACAGCAGCGAACAGGCTGCCAAGAACCGGAGTCGAGCGATGGCAAGGTGCCTTGCTGGGCTTCACCGTGTCCCATTTCCTCTGGCTCACCTCACGGGAAAGCCAAATGAAACAGGCCAAGCTCAGCTGAGCTTGAATTGCTGCGACGCGCTGCAGGGCTATTCTGACGCTTTAAAGCCCCAAGTCCACCCTCCTGCGTCCAAAACGCAACATCCCTCCCCTCCATTACGGCAGCCCCGAGACGACGTTAGAGCTCCTCTGTCAAATAACCACCACGCGGTCTCTGCCTTGCCCCCAGCCTTGACTGCATGAACCTTCTCCACAAGCCACCACACCGAGGAGGTTAGGTCCCCACTTCTCACTTCGCCCTCCCCATTCTTTGGTTGAGCAGCCCAGACTCACGTGAAGGCAAAGAAGAGGGTGGTGGCTCCCACTAGGAAGATGGCAGCAGCTGAGACCGGGACGTATTTGCTGGGTTTGAACCTCTTTCCAGATGCTGCTGGCATGTTGGAGCTCTGGTGGGGGATCCGCCCTGCAGCATAGCCCAGGCCCAGCTGGAGTCAGAACAAACACGAAAAGGGGAGGGGAGAGGGAAGGGGGTGAACCGCTGCCCAACTTCCTAAATTACTCTCCGAGTGAGTTCTGAACGGAGCAGACAGTCCGCAGAAGTCCACCACAGTCTCTGGAGTGAGAAGCCCAAGAGCACAGCCAGAAGAATCCACGCTACTCTTTGCCCCGCAAGCGCTCGAGGGCGTAGGGAAGGAGATTTAAAAACATTAAAAACTCAGAACGGAGAACTGGATTTGGATTTAAAACAACTGTTGGGGTAGGAATGCTGAGAGCTCTGAAGAGCTTCCCTCAGTCAGGCAACAGCCTGCAAGAAGCAGGTCCTCACGAAGCTTACGGTGGCAACCAGACTTCAAAGAGAAGGCAAGCGTTTCGAGGCTAGGGCAACAAGGAGGTGACAAGCGAAACTCGCAGCACTGTGAGATGAGGAGCTGGGTGCACCTTCCCATCCAGCAAGCACCTTGGGAACGAGCAAGATATCAGTAGCCTTCTTGCAAAAAGCCACCCCAGAAGTCTCGAGGAAGCCACTTCTCCTTTTTAATCTGCCCTTTGATATCCAGCAGCCCCCTCCGGTTGCTGCACAGGAGGAGGAGGGGGTTGTCTTGTAAGCAATCTGCCCGGCTTCCTTGCAAAGCTCTGCTGCCTCCTCCTCCTCCTCCCCCTCGCTGAAGGCAGTCGCAGAAACACTCTCCCTGATTTCACCAGGAGCTGAGACTGGCTGGCTGGCGGTGGCTGTTTAATTTTATTTATTTCTCTCTTGACTGTTAAAGCCGAGTAACAGCTGGTGCAAGGTTGAGCTGTAAATCCTTTCTTTGCAAGGGGGGCTGCAGGGGAAGGTCCAGTGGATCGTGTGTTTTCGTCCTCTCCCTACTTGTTCCTTTCTCCTGACCCTCCAGGCCTTTCAGTGGGTTGAGTTTTCGCTTGGTTGTTGGGAATCAACATGAATTTCATCAAATCTTGTCTGCAGCAACCATTTCTAAGAAGCACAAGGCAGGTTAAGCAAGGGATCCGGAGGAGAGTTTTCAGGGAGCACTTTTACAACCCCAGAAGACAACCGATGGTGAAAACTAGGCCCGTCTCGTCCATGGCCTGAGGGGTGTGGAGGGAGATCTCAGTCTGTTCCAGGGTGCTCCATTTTTTCCTCCCCTCCCCAGAATAAAATGGTTCCTCATTAATCCATCGGTTTTAAAAACATCTACATAAAATCATTAGAACCTGGCATCTGGAACGCTGCACCTCACCTAGAAGAAAAAAAAACACAAAAATAATTCAAATTAACAAGGCAAGAGAAGAGAAACAGCCATGTTACTTACTAGAACAACACAGAGCTCCCCAGGACGCTGAGCATGCATTTATTTAAAGAGGGGAAACACAGCCCAGCAGATTTCAAACCACGGCCACAAGTCGAACGATGCCCGACTTCCAAGCCCAGCTCTGACACAGGTCGACGCCGCGGCCCCGGGCATCTCACCTACCATCAGCGTCCCTTTTCGCATCGGCAAAACCGGGGTAATGACCGCCCCGTGGAGGCTGTCCTTAGCCACGGGATCCTCCGCTGCAGCCTGCCATGTCACCTCCCCTCCCCGAGGCCCTTTCTGCTCGCGCACCGCGGAAGGTGCTGAGCGCTCTTGGCAAGCGCTATCCCCCTCTGCTCAACGCGGGGAGAACCGAGACAAAAAACCCGCCCAAGAGCGCGGAAGAAACCTATGCCGAGCCCGGAGTAAGACGAGGGACGCCGAGGCTTCTCATCCAACGCTCTCGTGCCTTTCTGAAGTTATAACTCAAGTGCCGATGCCACGAAATGCCTGGTCCCTTGAGGCGAAGGGGCTAGTCGGAGGTTTAGAGACTTAATGCAAGGGTGGAGGCTGAAGGAGGAAAAGACAGACGGGAATCTCATCCCCTTCCCCCTCGAGGGTATGAGGGAAGCGAGGTCCGTGGAGAACATCAGCCTCTTGACTGGAGAAGGCACGTGTAGCTCCGGACAAAGGAGAGCTCAGGTGGCACTGAACAGCCCCGGTTTATGACGCCTTTGAGAACATGTCACCCTTGATTGATCACCAGGGTGTAGGAGGGCAGGTCGGATTATTTCCACGTAGAAAACAGGGGGGGGGAAAAACAAACCTTTCTGAAAATGCAGGCAGGAGGCAACGACCTGCCCCAAACTCCAAGCGCCCGCGAACCCACCACAGCTCAGGACCAAGCCGGACACCGATTATATTTCACCGATTACTGTCGTTAGAGCAACTTCGCCTCCGTCCAGCTTCACGTGTCATGCGTCCTCCACTTCGCTGCCTCCTGGTTTTACCACGAAGCCTCTGTTACATTATAGATCCAAACACCGAGCCCACAACAGCTTGTTCGCTTTTGTGCTCCAGTTCTGCCCTCTTTTGCTCCCCCCAGCTTTTCCTTAGGGGTGGACAGGGAAATTTCAGTGCTGACTAAAACATTCGTGCAGGCTGGGAGAACTGCAGCGCGGAATTAAAGGCGCATTTAATGACTAGAATATATTACAATTAAATCAGTTCAGTCACAAAACAAGGCGTCAGTCACTCGGGCTGACTAATCGCGAAACCTCTCCCACTGCGGAGGAGCTCTGCCTTTGCAGAAACTAAGCTGCGCTTTTAAAACTAAGTTTTGGGCCCTTGCGACCGAAAGGCAACCTGGCATAAGGCAACAGCGCTGTACTGATATGCCTGAATTTGCAGGCGGTTTCGCCTGGTGGCAGCCCTCGACTGTGGCAAGTTTAAGGGTAAAACCAGGAAAACCACAGCTCCCCGGAAAGCAGCTGCCCTGCAGCTTCTCTCTAGTGTCTCCCAAATAAAACTCTGGGCTGCAACGACCCACGACGCGAACGACAGGACCTCAACGTTGGGGGAAAGAGCCCGACGTGTCCCAAAGATAACCACTCATGTGCTATCGGAAAGTAATTTTAATCGGAAGTAACTGCTGCGCTATTACAGACGGAGCGTAATTCTAGCAGTAGGTTACGCTGAAGTTTAAAGATGACATCACTGCTAATTACTTTAGCAGAAGCAAGCTGCTAACGCGCTCATCTGCTGCAGCAGAACATCCCAGCCCTTTGAAAAGCTCCTCCATAAAAACAAAGCCACACCTCGAATTCAAACATACTAGCAAACGCCAGAAGTTTTTCCTTTAATATTCCCCCACCGGAGATCTTTCCCGTTTCCAAAGCTTTCCCTACACAGCGTCGTTAGTATTCTCCTTGATCAAGGCAGATGCTTGCCCGAAACGCTTCGCCCTCCAAGCCAGGCCTTCCCCAGATCCTGTCTCAGGGTGACCCAGGTCCTGCCTGCACTGTTCCCAAGTCCCCACTTAACCATAGGTGCACAAGATGAAGTTAAGTGCTCCAACTCTTCACACTGGGTGATCCGGCGTGCTCCGGCATTTGCAAAGGTCCACATGCAAGCTCAGCTCAGCGCAGAAAACCACAGCCAGGCAACGCAGAAGAGGGGCACAAACTCCTCATCAAAAAAAAGGGAGCAAGATGAAAAGATAACTGCTCGTGGGATGGTCTTCCTGAAGAAGCAGCAAGTGCGAGGGGAAAAAAGTCCAAAAAAGAGAAAAGAACAACAACAAAAACAACACCAGTAGCAACACCTCAGTGAGAGGTATCTTCTGCCTTCTTTTTAGGCGGCGAGAAGAGAGTATAAACCACCTGGCTCACTTAGATCCGACTATCCTTGTCGTTTAACCTGGCGTCAAGGAGAAACGCGAGCTCCAAACAAATTCTACCGATTTGGGCCTCGTTCGCATTGATTCTCCCAAATACATGATTTCTCACCTAGCCTCCTCTCTCCATAGGACTGCGACCTGCCTACCTCTGGTCCCTCCTCCGTTCCCTCTCCCTTCTTTCCAGATCCTCTCTCTTACTTCATCCCCATCCATGAAGGCCCACTCAGACTTCCCGGCTCTAAAAACTCCCGGCCTCAACTCACTTATCCGAGGAGTACAAACGCTCTGCTCCCGTCTCCGAGTCTCTTCCCTCTGCCACTTCCAGCCTAACAACTCCTCCTTTCCACGCTTCTCCGGGCCTGCCCTCAACTCAGCCCTACTCCCTTCCCCTCCCAATCAAGCTCGCCTGGGTTTGTGCGTCACTGCTCACTCCCTTCTCCTTCGGCATTTCTGGCTGCTCTTCCCATCTTGGCACCCCTTTTTCAGGGTATTTTCCTTGCTCCTCTCCGTTCAGCACCTTCAGAGCACGAGTCCGGGCTTCTCTCAGCCCCGTGGATTCAGGCAGCACAAACAGAAAGTTCCCAAGCCGACCACTCCCTTGTTCCCGCTCTCCGGTCCCACAGCGAGCCTCAGCACCTGACAGTGTCTCATCTGCTCTCTGATCTTTTTCCGATACTTCAGTTTTCCAGAGGCAACCCTTTTTTCCAGGCTCACCACCGCGCCGTTTGCGCTAATCCCCCTCTGCGTCCACGTCTTCTTTTCCAGTCTCATGGGCTCCCCTCTACCAATATGAGAGGGCTGCATCTATCTTCTCGCATGTCCGTTGCTGGGCACTTTATCGCTTTCACATCTCCTCCCTCAGGACATTTCCAGTGCAATTGCTGTCACCTTCCATTTCTCTTTCAGTCTGAATCGCCTGTTCTTCAGTTAAGGGCCTGTATAGTCTCTAATTTCCTCTTCTTCCAGCACCTGCTTCTTGAAGCTCTTCTTTCTGAAGCAGCGGACAGGACAAGAAACCTGCCTCACCATACTCTTCCCGTCTTCGTCGGGTTAGGGGAAACACGTTTAACCATCTCACAACATTCCCTTGCTATTTCTATTACTGTCAATAACCACCGCAGTTCCTCAAAGTCCTCCTACCCCGGAAGACAGGAACACGCACGTCAACATCACAAGCTTCCCTTAAACACGCCGCCTTTCGTTACCGCCTGAGGAAAGGAGCGTAATGCCACGGAGAAGAGAGAGTTCAACCTCAGTGACTAGTTCCCAAACGTGCGTCGCTTCACCGGCCGTAACCGTCATCTGCAGCTACCTACCTACTCCAAACTCGTCCAGCTGAGTTTCCATAGCACGGGTCAAACAGACAAACAATTCCTTCCACGTGACGCAATTCCCAGACAGGGCAGCTCCAGGATCGCGTGAAGACAACACATGCTTTACCTGTTCCCACTGTGTTTTAACTACACCTAGGAGTTACTCAGAGGAGCCAACTCCAGAGCTAGTTGCTCTCTATCGTCCCGAGCCTTGGTACCCTCAATCTCCCACAGTTAAAACCAAGTGAGGCAGCCAGCCCAAGATCGCAGACTCCCCCTTTTTGCCACAGAATCCTCAATTGATACCGACAACAAAGCCAAAGAGAGCTGCACAATCAGCTCTCATCTCCTGTCGGGATTTAAGAGCTGTCAGAGTTAGGAGAGAGCAAGAGCCTTCTTAAACCTGCCAGCTAGGAACCGGCAACGCAGCCGAACCAGACCAAACGTCTCCCTCCGCAGACCACCAACAGGAGTACACCGCTTATCTCCGTGACCTTCCCTGTCTTCCAGCAAGGAGAGGCACTGATGAGATCTGAAATACGTTCCAGCCAGGGCCCCTCTGCCATAGAAGGTAATTTCAATCACAGAACCTGGAGAGCGAGAAGAAGTCAAAGAAAAGCATCTTTTCAACGCGGACAACAGAACTGGATTTCGACTACCGAGATGCATGCCACGTATTAAAATAAAAAGCAAAGCCATTCTTGCATCGATAAGAGTTTAACTTCAAACAGCTGGAAGCTACACGGAAAGGTAAACATTAAGATTCCCATAGCAACGGGAAGCAGCCCGGCCTCCCCATATACAACGATTTTCTTATCATCTGTATCATGGAAATACCGGACTAGACAATTCGGGCCCTCTTGCGCTCAGCACTGTACGCAAATATGAGCCCCTGCATCGAAGAGGCTACCTGGCAATATTTTCCTGCGTTTAATTCATACGGAGAACACGCAGCCAGGCTGCGTGTTTTCTTCGTGGGGGAATTGGGAATCCCGTCCAGAACTAGGCTTCCATGGCCTTCCTCGTGTTTTCAGGCAAATAGCCCGAATTTGTGTGCATTTTTGTGCGTTTAGATGTACCATTTTCTTCTAGAGAGGAAGAAGAGGGACAAACAAATATTTTCTTCCAGAGAACATCTAACAAGGCCAGTGTCCACTCAGTACTTACCCACCTGGCTTATACCACTCCCATTCTTTTCCCTCTGCCCATCTTAAAGTGATTTACGCAGGATTAGCCCCATTTTACAGACAAAGCAGGGAAGTCCGACGCCTCCTTCAAAGCATCCATGTCTCATTCAAAGCATCACAGTGAGCAAGGACTAAAATCCAGCTCTCTCACCGTTGTGCTATCAGAAACAACTGCCAGCGACTGAAACAATGGGCCTAGCAATAGAGGTGCGAACTTCCCAAAATAGGCCTTGCCTAAAATAGGCGGTAAAGGTCTCCTTTTAGACCCAGGCAGCTCCGTTTAATTACCACCCTCTAGCCTCTAGTCATGGCTACCTTGTACCTCAGAAACCAGCAGGAATTCAAGCCCCCCCTGCTAAAGAACAGAGGGTGATAATTAGATTAAACTCGCTAAGTTGATCCCAGATCAACTCTCCTCGTTTTCATCCAGACAAGGCTCTAGTCATATTTGATACCCCAGGAAAAACTCCAGGAACATCAAGCGTGTTTCCCTAAATGCCCCATTTTGGATACACGATGGAGTGAAAGCTAGAACTCCTAGAGGAAACCACTCCAGCGGAGTCACCAGTAAGGCAACGCTACAAATGCAAAGGTCATCCCTCTTTCCTGCATCAGCAAGGGAGGGTGGAGCTTTGGGGGGTTTAATCTCATCTAAGGCAGATGCAACCGAACGTACAGCGGCAATAACTTGCGATTTACCCCCCTCACGCCTATAATTGGAAACTTCTGAGTAACAGTCAGGTTGAACACCTGTCAACGCAAGCTATCACACCCCCAAAACCCACAGAGCATAACGGGGAAACGTGTTTTGAGGAGTAACTCGGATTTAGACGAAGCAGCAACATTCGGAACAGGACGCAGACAGAGCCTGAGGTTTTAACTTCTGGTCGCCGGCAGCCCGTGCGAATCAAAACACAGCAGTTCAGACACCAGGCTTTCAAAAACTAAAGTCAGAGAGATTTTATCCAAGGTACTAGGGCTACCAGCAGTGAGGACGGTCCCAGCTGCAGGAGAGCAAACGTGTCCTGGCACAGGAAACTTTCACACGGACACAACTGTTCCACCCGCTGAGCCAGGAAGGAGTCATTCGCAGAGCAACACTGCCCACTTCAAGGGCTGTAATTACCACGGGGCAGGGAAAACTGAAAAGCAAAAGCGCCCGATGCCGACGCAAAGGGAAAACGGGTGACAACCTCTGCCTGTCGCGGGGCGAGCTCCTGGCACGGGC
>NW_020447745.1:21256-25545 GCF_003343035.1 Apteryx rowi
CCGCCCGCGACACCTCATTGGCCGCGCCGCGGGGAACCGCCTGGAAGACACGGGGCGGGGTGGGGGAGCGCGGCGCGCATGCGCGCGCTGGAGAGGCGGGGCCTCCCCGGGGCGGGGATGCGCATGCGTCAATGGTGGGCGGGCGCAGAGGCCGCCCCACTGGGGCGGGCAAGGGCGCGTGCGCGGAACGTACCACGTCCGGAGGTGCGCAGCGCGGGGGGGAGGGGGGCGGGGCCGCCGCTCCCCCCGCCGCGGCCCGTGGCACCGCCCGGGAGCTGAAGGGGGGCGGCGGGGCCTCCATGGCATCGGGTCCAGCCCCTCTGGGATCGCAGGCGCTGTGCCCCAAAAACGCACATCGCCAGCTTTGCCCCCCCCTCCCCCAGCCACCAGAAGGGCCCCGTCTCCCCCCAAGGCCAGGGCTGATCCCCCACCTCGCAGGGTCTCCCTCGTACCCCCATCGGGGGGGGGGGGTCATTAAAGACACTGGGCCACGCGGGCGCGGGTTGCCTTCCTCTCGTCTTCCACCCGCTCCCGCTGGAGCTCAGGGGGGCGATCCGGAGAGGAAGGCTGTCGCTCCCGCTCCCACCTTTTCCCCAGCGCTTCAAGCAACAGCCCGCCTCGGTTTCCCCTGCAGAAGCCTCTCCCTGCTCGCCAGCGGCGCGTTCCCGTCGCTCGAGCTTAGGCCACGCTTCTCCTCCCCCGCCCTCCGCTTCACCCCACCGCTGAGGCGCCAGGACAAAAGTTCACGGGGCGTCGGAAAGCCCAAGTCTAGAAATTTTAATAATAAAAGTTATAAAAGGATATAAAAATTGAGCAGCGAGCCTCTCGCGTGAGAGGGCTCGGCAGCACTCGCTGGCATGTAAGAAGGGGCGAAGCGGCCAGACTTCGGGGCCAGAAACCTGCCGGATGAAGGAGAAAGAACACAGGCGAGCAGACAACTTCCCGCCGCACAGGACGAGCCAGGCGGCAAATGTCTTCTCACTCCCCAGGAAGTCTGAGGTGTGGGGCTGCCCCCCATGTTGCTCCCGTCTCCAAGGAGACTCCCTGTTTTTTCCCCGCTGCTTCTACTTCAGGTCCATGAAGCGAATGTCCATGATGAGGAGGAAGTTCTTGGGCAGCGGGCGAGGGGCGGGCGAGAGCACAGTGAAGACCTGACGCTCCAGGTCCACGCCGGTGACCACGATGAAGCCGGCCACGCTGGTCTCCGAGATGTTGTCATCGGGGCTGTCGGCCATGCTGACGCTCAGCAGATGGTGCACCATGTCCCGCCCCGGCGTCACCGGCACCAGCTTGAGCTGGTTGTCCTCCTGCGACATGCCCAGGGGGAGGCAGGAGTCCGGGATGGTGGGAGCCCCCACCTTGTAGATCTTGACATCGGAGAACTTGACGTCAAAGGCGTGGGGGTAGAAGCAGCCCCGGAAACCGTAGAAATATTCCCTGATGCGGTCATCTCGGCACTCCCGACGGAAGTCCTTGGAGCGCTCCACCACCCCACCGGATTTGGGGAGCAGCACCGTGCGCACAAAGTGGGGCAGGTCCCTCTTGAGCTCGTTGTAGAGCCGCTCCTGGTCCAGCACCACCACCACGTCCACCTCGAAGGCGGAGGCGGCATGCACCAGCGCCTGGTACCCCGAGCCCTTCACCCAGCCGCACGTGTTGATGACGCAGCCGCTTACCGACGCTCGGCGGTTCACTTCACACCGCTGGTTGAAGACGTCGGCCAGGCGGGACGTGATCTGTGAGGAAGCAAGGGCAGAAATATTAGGACAGAGAGACCTCTTGGGGCGCGATGGGAGCTGAACACCTTTCCGCTTGCACCCCCTTCTCGGGGCTGCTGCCATGAGGAGCCCCGGAGCAGAGAAGATGGCAACACCTTCTCCAGAAGGGGAGGAACAGGGAGGAGACGGGATCCGTTGATCCTCTGCACTCTGACCCCTCCACACTTTCCCCAGCTGAGCTCCCACAGTATTTCATGCTTTAAATCCCTCTTCTGATTCTGTCTGCCTCCACAGCCTGCTGAGGCAGCTGTGCACAGAAGAGCTTGTTTTTATTCGCTCTAACCCAATATCCGACCGGTTTCATCGGGCATCCCCTGCTTCCTGTGTCGCGGGCTGTGGCACCTAACAGTTCCCCGTTTGGCTCACCCAGCAGCCGTACGATTTTTGTAAACCCGTCAAGAGTCCCTCAGCCCTGGACTGAAAGGTTGCGGCCTGCTTAAGTCTCTCCTAACGCAGCTGCTCCGTCCCTTTGATTCAGTTACGCTTCTCCGCGCCTTCTCGAACGTCACAGAAGCAGGCGTGATGCTTAACCGCACCGTGGTTTTATGTAGCGGCAAAACAAACCGGAGAATCCCAGAATAAGTAAGGTGGAAGGGAGCTTTCTAGCCCGAGCCCTGCCCCAAACAGGGCTAACCACCAAGCCAGATCACGTTGCTCAGGGCTTCAACCTGTGAAAGCCTCCAAAAGTGGCGATGTCCCCATGTCCGGGCCCTACCCCGGGGCTGCAGCGCTCTCTTGGGCCGTGCCCAGACCCCCCCCAGGGGCTGCCCCACGCTCACCTTGTTGTAGAGCTTGATGTTGGTGCCGGGCGTGGTGGAGCCGAAGTGATAAACCAGCGGGGCCTGGAGGGAGAAGCCCTCCTCCACGTCGGCTGGGCGCTCGATGTAGAGGGCCCCCATGGTGCCGGGGATGGAGACGGAGCCCTGGCCCACGTCCAGCTCCACAAAGGTGGGCCGGCGCCCCAGGCGCACGGCGTAGTTCAGCAGCAGGCGGCACACGGTCGACTTGCCCACGTCCGTGGGGCCCACCACCATGACGCGGGGCCCCCGCTCGTCCTCGCGCTCCGCCTGCCGCCGCATCTGCTCCAGGGCCGTGTGCGTGTTGAGGTAGAGGAGCATGGGGGTGTCCTTGGAGACGTAGGCCACCTCCGTGCGCCCGCTGAGCTGCACGGTGCAGCCGTGCCAGGTGAAGACGGCCACCTTGGCGCCAGCGTCGAAGGTGAACTTCTTGTTGCGGGTGAGCTCGGTGCCGAACACCTCCGCCATGCCGGTGAGCAGCTCCAGCTGCACCGTCTGCGAGGCCTCCACCTCAAACCGCAGCTCCGTCTCCCGTTCCAGCTCAAACTTGGCCACTTGCTTCTTCTCGTCGCCGCCATCGTCCGCCATCGCTCAGCCCTCCGCCGCCGCCGCCGCCGTGCTGCGGGGCGGCACAGGGCAACGGGGGGCGTCGGGAGGAGCAGGGCGGCCCCTTCCCCAGCCCTGTCGGGGGAGCCGCCCCCCCTCCCTGGGGTCCCTGCTCCTCCCCTCCCCCAAGCCTGGGGCTGCCCGCACCACCTCGGGGTCCCCGGCCCTCGCCCGGCCCGGTTCAGGGGATTCCCGCCACGTCTCCGGCCCGGTTCGGGGGTCCCCGGCCCGGTTCGGAGCTTCGCGGCCCTCCCTCGACGCCGCTCCGGGGTCGCCGCCCTGCCCCAACCCCCAGGCACGGGGGCGCCCCCCTCCCCGGTTCACCGCCCCCCGCGGACGTTGCCATGGCACCCGCCGGTGCCCCCCAACTCACCCACCCCCTTACCGGGGCGCTTGCAGAGTCCTCGCACTTCCGGCCCGGGGGCGTCGCTAAGCTGCGCCGGAAGTGAGGTCACGCGAGCGACCCCTCGCCGGGCCCGTTGGGGGCAGATGGGAGGGGGCGTTGTCATGGCACCCGCGCGCGGGGCCTCCTGGGTGACGCGTCCTTCTCGGGTGACGCGCTGCCTCGGGCGCGCAGGCGCGGAGGTGCGCGGTGTCCGCTGGGAGGCGTAGTCCAGGGCGCTGCCGGCGGAGCCGCTGCCCTCCCGGCTCATTTGCATATCGTGTGCATGTCACGCTTGGGGCCCGCCCCCCTTTGCGTCAAGTGTCCTCCGCATGCCGTTTGCATCTCGTCAGAACGTGCCCGCGGTCCCGTCAGAACGCGCCCCTCCATTTGCATCTCGTTTGCATCTCATTTGCATGCCGCCCTCCGGTCTAATTTGCGTCTCCTCGGTGTGCGCCCCCCGAGGCGGCTCCCCCGGAGGGGGGGGCACGGGGGGGCACAGAGGGACCGGGGACACGGTGGCGGCGCGGGTGGGGGGTGTGTGTGCTGGGGTGACGTCAGGGCGCGGGGGGTGACGTCAGGGTGCGGGCGGTGACGCGGCAGCGGCATGAGTCACGCGGCCGTGATGCAGCCGCGGCCGCCCGGTGCCCCCCGCCCGGCACCGCCGCCAGCGGGACGCGGGGACGCGGGGACGCGGACGGGCGGACAGGCGGTGAGCCCGCCCCC
>NW_020447745.1:28447-35563 GCF_003343035.1 Apteryx rowi
GAGGGAGGGTGGGAAGGAGGCAGAGGAGGAGGGAAGGCAGGAGGGAGGGAGGGAGGAGGGCTGGAGGGAAGGAGGAGCCGGGGAGGTGGCAGCGCGGAGGACCCGGGCGCCAGTTCCCCCGGGGGCGTCAGGGCTGGGGGTCGCTGAGGCGGCCCATGAAGAGGGGGAAGCCGCGTGCGTCGTCCCACAGCACGAAGAGGAAGGGCCGCAGGGCCTCGAGGACGTGGGCGGTGCGGGCCAGCGAGGTGGCCATGGCGCCCGCCGCCTCCACGCTGGCCTCGTCCAGCGCCAGCACCGCCCGGTGCTTCACCGTGTCCACCGCCACCGCCTGCCCCCGCGCCAGCCCGCACAGCTCCGCGTCCAGGAACAGCCCGTAGTCTGCGGGGACAGGCATGAGACACCACTGGGCACCGGGGACACTAGGGGCACCAGGGTGTGAGGGGACACTAGGGAACCCAAGGACACCAGGGGCACTGGGAACACCATGGTGCTGGAGAACACCAGGGGCTCCAGGGTGCTGGGGGACACTGGAGCACCTGGGGACACCAGGGCTCTGCGGGACACTGAGGCACCCAGAGACACTGGGATGTGGGGGGACACTAAGGAGCCCAAGGACACCTGGAGCGCTGGGGACACCAGGGTGCTGGGGGACACCAGGAACACTGGGGACACATGGGACACGGGGGTGCTGGGGGACACTGGGATGCTCAGGGACACCAGAGACACTGGGGGAGACTGGGGCACCAAGGGACACCTAGGACACTGGGGGCACCAAGGGAAACTTGGGACATTGTGGGTCCTGGGGGACACTGGGGAACACCACAGGCACTGGGCACATCCAGGGACAGCAGAGTTGGGGGGCACATTGGGGGCACTGGGGTGCTGGGGGATGCTGGGCCACCAAGGGACACTGGGGGCACTGGGGCATCAAAGGACAGGAGGGCTTGGGAGGGGACACTGTGCACACCAAGGGACACTGGGACATGGAGGGTCCCTGTGGGCCACCAAGGGCCACCAGGGCCCCAAGGGGGTATGGGGACATGGGGGGCACTGGGGACAGGGGAGGGGGCACCTGCACAGGGCCATGTGGGGCCGAGGGCCTGGGGGGTGCCAGCCCCCTCCTGGAGGGGACATTACTTCCTGCACAGGGTGTGATGTCACGCTGTGCTAGTTCTGCGCAGGAAGTGATGTCGCGGCACCCCGACCCCCCTGCAGGAAGCAATGGCCCCTCACAGGCGACGATGCCAGCAGCGGGYGCCGTGGCGCTGGGGCCTCATCCTTACCCATCTCGTGGATGACGGCCACGACGTCCTGGGAGAGGTCGAGGCGGAAGCGGGGCAGGGCCAGCACAGTGGCCCGGGGCGGGACGGCGGCCGCCTTGTGCAGGAGGGCGAGGAAGGCGGCGGGGCTGAGCGCCCGCTCCAGCTCCCCCAGCGCCCCCGGGGCGCCCTGCGGCAGCACCACCACCAGGCTCAGGCCCTGGCTCAGCTGGAGCCGCCCCACCTGYGGGAGGGACAGGCCTCAGCGCCGGCGTCCCCTGGGAGCAGCGCGCTGCTCCGCAAGGGGCAGCCGGGCACGGCCGCTGCGCGGGATRCGAGGGGCGAGCTGCAACCCAGCGCTGCCTGGTGGGGCTCTGCAGGAAGTGAGGTCATGACCCAACATGGCTGCTACTTGGATCAAAAGGAAGTGAGGTTGTGACCCAACATGGCTGCTAGTTGGATCTACAGGAGTGAGGTCATAACCCAGCATGGCTGCTAGTTGGATCTACAGGAAGTGAGGTCATAACCCAACATGACTGCTAGTTGGATCTACAGGAAGTGAGGTCATGACCCAACATGGCTGCTGCTTGGCTATATGGGAAGTGAAGTCATGACCCAACATGGCTGCTAGTTGGATCTATAGGAAGTGAGGTCATGACCCAACATGACTGCTGGTTGGATCTATAGGAAGTGAGGTCGTGACCCAACGTGGCTGCTGCTTAGATCAAAAGGAAGYGAGGTCATGACCCAGCATAGCTGCTACTTGGCTCTGTAGGAAGTGAGGTCATGACCCAACATGGCTGCTAGTTGGATCAAAAGGAAGTGAGGTCATAACCCAGCATGGCCGCTGCTTGGCTCTGTAGGAAGTGAGGTCATGACCCAACATGGCTGCTAGTTGGATCAAAAGGAAGTGAGGTCATAACCCAGCATGGCCGCTGCTTGGCTCTGTAGGAAGTGAGGTCATGACCCAACATGGCTGCTAGTTGGATCAAAAGGAAGTGAGGTCATAACCCAGCATGGCCGCTGCTTGGCTCTACAGGAAGTGAGGTCATAACCCAACATGGCTGCTACTTGGATCAAAAGGAAGTGAGGTCATGACCCAACATGGCTGCTAGTTGGCTCTACAGGAAGTGAGGCCATGACCCAACATGGCTGCTACTTGGATCAAAAGGAAGTGAGGTCATGACCCAGCATGGCCGCTGCTTGGCTCTACAGGAAGCGAGGTCACAGCCCAGAACGGCCCCTGCTCGGCCGCCCAGGAAATGAGGTGGCGCGGCAGCATGGCCGCTGCGGGCTCTGCAGGCAGCAGGGCGGTACCTGGGCCCGCAGGCCGGGCTCGTTGAAGGAGGCCACGGGGTACTTCTTGCTCGTCATGGTGGGGATGAGAACGGGTGGGCGCCCGGGGCGCCAGAAGGGCTGCGGCATCGTGTCCTTGGCCTGGAACGGCGTCTTCCACTTGCCTGWGGGGACAGGGCGGCTGCCGGAGGCTGCGGGGGTGCCCGCGGGGGGCCAGGGCGGCCCGGCACCCGGGACCCCCGTGGGGACACCCGCCCCGCCAGGGACACCAGCCGTGCACGGACCACAGCCCACCCAGCGCAGAGCCCGGCGCAGAGCTTGGTGCCGCGCTCAGGGAGACCCCGGCACAGGTCCCGGGGCAGATCCAGGGCCCAATCTCAAGGGCAGGTGTCAGGGCCAATCCCAGAGCCAATTCCCAGAGCAGGTCCCAGGGCAGGTCCCAGGGCCAATTCCCAGAGCAGGTCCCAGGGCAGATCTCAGGGCAGGTCCCAGGGCCAATTCCCAGAGCCAGTCCCAGGGCAGATCCCAGGGTGGGTCCCAGGGCAGATCCCAGAGCCAATCCACAGAGCAGGTCCCAGGGCAGATCTCAGGGACAACCCCTGAAGCAGGTCCCAGGGCAGGTCCCAGGGCAGATCCTGGGGCAGATCCCAGGGTGGGTCCCAGGGTAGGTCCCAGAGCAGATCCCAGAGCCAGCCCCAGGGCAGATCCCCAGAGCCAATCCGCAGAGCCAGTCCCAGAGCAGATCCCAGAGCAGATCCCTGGGGCAGATCCCAGGGTGGGTCCCAGGCCAGGTCCCAGAGCAGATCCCAGAGCCAATTCCCAAAGCAGATCCCTGGAGCAGATCCCCAGAGCCAGTCCCAGGGCCAATCCCCAGGGCCAGTCCCAGGGCAGATCCCCAGGGCCAATCTGCAGAGCCAGTCCCAGAGCAGATCCCAGAGCAGATCCCTGGGGCAGATCCCAGAGCAGATCCCCAGGGCAGATCCCAGGGTGGGTCCCAGGGCAGGTCCCAGAGCCAATTCCCAAAGCAGGTCCTAGGGCCAATCCCCAGGGCCAGTTCCAGGTCAGATCCCAGGGCCAATTCCCAGAGCAGGTCCCAGAGCCAGTCCCAGAGCATATCCCAGAGCAAGTCCTGGGGCAGATCCCAGGGTGGGTCCCAGGGCAGGTCCCAGAGCCAATCCCAGGGCCAACTCCCAGAGCGGATCCCAGGGCAGATCCTGGGGCAGAACCCAAGGCCAATCCTCAGGGCAGATCCCAGAGCAGCTGCCCGGAGCAGGTGCCAGGGCCAATTCCCGGAGTGGATGCCGGGGCAGCCGGCCAGGCCCTACCCTGGAAGTAGACGGCGCTGAGCAGCACCAGGCGGGGGTCGGGGGGCAGCTCGTCGAGGAGGCGCGGCAGGCGCCCCTGGGTGGCCTCGCGCACCCACTTGTTGATGTGCAGCAGGTCGAGGCTCTCGTTGCCGCTCAGCACCCGGGGCCGGGCCTCGTAGAAGCGCCGCGACTCGTTCAGGAAGCGGGCGGTGAGGTGCAGCTCTGCCGGGGGGCAGGGGGCGGCGCGTCAGCCCCCTGCCTCAGTTTCCCTGTCCCGCCCCGGTGTGGGGGGTGCGCGCCCGGGGGTGCACCCCGGGCAGGGCTCACCTTTGTGGTGGAAGATCTGCGAGGCGGAGAGGAGGCCCGGGGACTTGGTGAGCTGCCGGAGGGAGCGGTGCACGCAGGGCAGCTCCGGTGGGTAGGCCAGGACGGCGGCCAGGCGCTCCCGGGTCTCGCCGCGGGCACCTGCGGGCACGGGCCGGGCTCAGCACCCCGTGGCTATGCGCGAGGCTCGGGCACACGTGTCACAGCCATCTGAACCACTTGCGTGGGTGCCTGTGAGTGTGCCCGCTGAGGTGCCCACAGCAATGCCCGTGGCTGTGCCCACAGCAGCGCCCACAGCCCCACAGGTAGCAGTGCCCATAGCAGTGCCCATAGCAGTGTTCATAGTGGTGCCCATAGCAGTGCCCATAGCAGTGTTCATAGTGGTGCCCATAGCAGTGCCCATAGGAGTCACCATAGCAGTGCCCATAGCAGTATTTGTAGTGGTGCCCATTGCAGTCCCCATAGCAGTCACCATAGCAGTGTCCCATGGTAGTGCCCATAGCAGTGCCCATAGCAGTCACCGTAGCAGTGCCCATAGCAGTATTCATAGTGGTGCCCACAGCAGTGCCCACAGCCCCACAGGAAGCAGTGCCCATGGTGGTGCCCATAGCAGTGCCTGTGGTGGTACCCCTAGCAGTGCCCATAGTGGTGCCCCTAGCAGTGCCCATAGCAGTGTTCGTAGTGGTGCCTGTGGTGGTGCCCATAGCAGTCACCATAGCAGTGCCCCATGGTAGTGCCCATAGCAGTGCCCATAGGGGTCACCATAGCAGTGCCCACAGCAGTGTTCGTAGTGGTGCCCATTGCAGTGCCCATAGCGGTCACCATAGCAGTGCCCCATGGTAGTGCCCATAGCAGTGCCCATAGCGGTCACCGTAGCAGTGCCCATAGCRGTGTTCGTAGTGGTGCCCATTGCAGTGCCCATAGTGGTGCCCACTGCAGTGCCCATTGCAGTCACCATAGCAGTGCCCATAGCAGTGCCCATAGCGGTTACCATAGCAGTGCCCATAGCAGTGCTCATAGTGGTGTTCGTAGTAGTGCCCATAGCAGTGCCCATAGCGGTCACCGTAGCAGTGCCCATAGCAGTCACCGTAGCAGTGCCCATAGCAGTGTTCGTAGTGGTGCCCGTTGCAGTGCCCATTGCAGTCACCATAGCAGTGGCCATAGCAGTGCTCGTAGTGGTGCCCATTGCAGTGCTTGTAGCAGTGCCCATAGCGGCGCCTATCGCAGGGCTTGCAGCTGTGCCCATAGCAGTGCCCGTTGCAGCCACCACAAGAGCGCCCATCGCGGTGCTCACGGCAGTGCCCATAACAGTGTCCCTAGCAGTGCCCATCACGGTGCCCACAGTGGTGCCCACAGCAGTGCCCATGGCGTTGCCCTGTCCCTCACCCAGCAGGAGGTGTGACAGCCCCAAGGCCACGTTGATGGGCGAGAAGAGCAGGTTGGAGTCGGGTTCAGCAGCCTCTGCCATTCGCTGGTAGAAGYGCAGGGCAAAGGTGCTCAGCGCCTCGGCCACCGCAGCTGTCTGTGCCCCTGTGGGTGCCCCACAGGCCTCAGCTGGCTCCTCGTCCCCTGGGCACAGCGGGGCAGTTGTGCCTGGAGCGCTGGTGGGTCCCTCCGTGGTCACGGGCATGGGTGTTGCCGTGGTCCCGCTGGTTGGTGTGCCCGCATCCTCAGGTGGCCCCTCTGGCTCTGTGGGGCTGGGGTGGGTGCTTGCTGGCCCCGTGGCCACCTCTGTGCCCAGGCTGGGACTCTCCATGACGTTGAGGGCTGCAGCCAAACTGGGCACCACTTCAGGGTGGGCATCAGTCCCAGGCAGAGGTGGGCTTATCGTCCCCGTGTCCCCCTCCGTGCCCAGGCTGGGACTCTCCATGATGTTGAGCGTTGCAGCCAAACTGGGTACCACTTCAGGGTGGGCACTGGTCCCAGGCAGAGGTGGGCTTATCATCCCCGTGTCCCCCTCCGTGCCCAGGCTGGGACTCTCCATGATGTTGAGCGTTGCAGCCAAACTGGGTACCACTTCAGGGTGGGCACTGGTCCCGGGCAGAGGTGGGCTCCTCATTCCCACATCCCCCTCTGTGCCTGGGCTGGGACTCTCCATGATGTTGAGCGCTGCAGCCAAACTGGGCACCACTCCGGGGTGGGCATCGGTGCCGGGCAGGGGTGGGCTCATCGTCCCCGCATCCCCCTCTGCGCTCGGGCGGTCGGCAGGATGTGGCACCAGCTGCACCAGATGCAGTTTGGTCAGCTTCAACCTTTGGGGAGAGGACTCCAGCACCAGCTCCTGGGTGCAGAGACCCGGATGAGGGTGCCCCAGAGGGCCCCGGGTGCAGAGACCTGGGTGAAGGTGGGCAGGGGGCCTGGGTGCAGAGACCTGGGTGAAGGTGGACAGGGGACCTGGGTGCAGAGACCCGGGTGAGGGCGGGCAGGGGACCTGGGTGCAGAGACCAGGGTGAGGCTGGGCAGGGGGCCCCCAGTGAGGGCAGGCCAGGGTCCCTGAGGTGCTCCTGTGCCCGCAGGCAGCACTTACCGGGGTGACAGATGCCGCGGCCACAGCAGCCAAGCACACCAGGGGCAGCCAGAACTTCATGGTGGGCRTCCTGGCGAGCAAAACAGGTCAGGGCCCAGCTGGGCACCCCGGGGGGCCCTGCACCACCCACGGGGGCTCAGCAACCCTGGCCCGCTGGCCCCAGCGTCCCCCCTCCCACTTCCCAAGGAGGTTGGGGCAGGGGCAGGAGGAGGAGGAGGACCCCTGGGCCCACCTAAGTGCCCAGCGGTGGGTCAGGTCCCTGTGTGTCCGCCTGGGCACAGAGGGGAACTGGCCGGACCTGGCCCGATGTGGTTAAAGATTAAGGAGGGCGTGTGGCCGCTGAGGCTTCCTGTAAATCAGCCGGGCTGGCAGCATGGGGGGGGCGCTCAGGGGGCCGGGCGGG
>NW_020447745.1:36734-38528 GCF_003343035.1 Apteryx rowi
CTAGCCCCTCAACTGCCCCATCTCTATGAGCCTTGTGGTGACAAAGGGCAGTTTAGCCACTCAGTCTCCAGGTCAAGCTCCCCATCCTTGTCCCTATGATCCCCAAGAGACTTGGAGGGAGGCCCAGGTGGTGTGACACTCCAGGGGTGGCCTGGGGGGCTCCAGCCCTCCCCCACCTTTCTCCACCACCTGGATGAGGGCAGGCCATGTCTAGCCCCCCAGCCCTCTGAGGGTGGCACAGCACAGGCCCAGAGGAGAGGCCAGGCCAACAGCAGGGTCAACAACCTCCTCGCATTGCAAAACAGCACACTATTGAGGTGGGATGGGACCCATGTGAGGGGGCTTCCGGGAGTGCCTGGGGGCTGCTGCTGAGCAGAGGTGAGTACCAGTGGCCCCAAATTTTCCTTGCCGACTCCCAGCCGCCCTGGTCCGCCCACCCCAGGGAAACGTGTGGTCTGGCTACTCAACCCCCTATGGTCCCAGGCACGGTGTTTGGGGGAATAAGCCCCCTAAGTGCCCTCCCACCCCACATGTAGGACAGCCCAGCCAGCTGCCTCTGGGTACCAGCGAGGTGTGGGGCATGTGGGGCTGTAACTGCCCAGCTTCCCCAGCCTGGGGGGCATGGGCAGGTTCCCCTCACCCCACATCTCTGCAGCCCTGGGCCTGGCGTCAGCCCTGGGCCTTCAACCTGCTGGAGCTACAGGGCTCAGGGCTACCTGGGGCATGTCTGGCCCCTCAGTTCCAACCTTTATGGCCAAGGATTGGCCAAGGGTATGTCTGGTCCCTCAATGTCCCTTCCCCCAACTCTATGGCTCACAGGGAGATCAAGGGCACATCTAGTCCCCCAATACCTACCTCTGCATTCCCCAGAAAAAGAAGACCTCTGGCCCCACAACCCTGATCACTGTGGCCCCCTGAGGAGGCCAAAGGCATGTCTGGCCCCTCAACCCACCTTTCTCTATGACCCCCAGGGAGCCTGAAGGCATGTCTGGCCCCTCAACCCACCTTTCTCTATGACCCCCAGGGAGCCTGAAGGCATGTCTAGCCCCTCAACCACTCATCTCTATGACCCCAGGGAGCCTGAAGGCCTGTCTGGCGACTCCACCCCTTCCATGCTCAGGGAGGGGCTGGAGCCACTAGGCCCCGCCCCACCCTGCCATGGGCGTGGCCTGCACGGAGCCCTGCCCCAGGACAGCTGTGGGGGCTGCACTCTGGACGGGCCATGGCTGGAAGCAGGAGGMTCGCCAAGGTGGGTGGAGGGTGCCAGGGAGGTCCTGGGGTGCACCAGTGGGGACAGGCCCGGCAGTGCCCCGGGGTGCCAGCTCTGGGACTTCGGGGCCAGTTTGGGGGTGCTGCACCGGGGGGCGTGGTGGTACTGCCGCTGGGGGGTGCTGGCAGCAGGCTGAGGGGTGCAGGTAACGGGGTACAGGGGGGGACAGTACCAGGGCGTTGGGGTGCCAGTACTGGCATGCTGGGAGTGCCAGTACCAGGGTTGGGGTGTGCCAGTACCGGGCTGCCAGGAATGACAGTACCGGGGTGCAGGGGTGCCATACCGGGGTGTCAGGAGTGACAGTACCGGGGTGCCAGGCGTGCCGGTACCGAGGTGCCAGGAGTGACAGTACTGGGGTGCAGGTGTGCAGGGGGGGGACAGTACCGGGGCTGGGGGGTGCCAGTACCAAGGTGCTGGGAGTGGCAGTACCAGGGTGCGGGAGTGCGAGGGGGGGACAGTACCGGGGGTGGGGGGTGCCGGTACAGGGAAGCCGGGAGTGACAGTACCGGGGTCCGAGGGGTGCT
>NW_020447746.1:0-1071 GCF_003343035.1 Apteryx rowi
CAGCGTTTGCACGGTCCTTGCACAACGTTTGCACAGCGCTCGCGCTGCACCTGCAGCAGGTTTGCGTGACGTTTGCAGCGGGGTCACGGCGCGTTTGCACGGCGCTCGCAGTGAACTCGCAGGGCGTTTGCTGTGCGTTGGCAGCTTTTCTGCCGTGCGTTTGCAGCCCGTTTGCAGTGAGTTTGCAGCGCCCGTGTGCAGCATTAGCAGAGCATTTCCAGTGCAATCACACTGCCTTTGCGTTGCGTTTGCACTGTGCTCCCAGCGCAATTGCACAATATTTGCAGCAGAATCGCGCAGTATTTGCAGCGTGATCACCCAGCCTTCGGAGTGCCTCTGCGGCGTGTTTCCAGTGCAATCGCACTGTATTTGTGGTGCTATCGCACATCTTTTGCAGCGCATTTGCGATGTGTCGCCAGTGCAATCGCACAGTATTTGCAGTGCAATTGCACCTGTTTGGCAGTGGCATCACACGAACTTTGCAGTGCGTCGGTGGCATATTTCCAGTGCAATCGCACAGCATTTGTGGTGTAATTGCACAACTTTTGCAGTGCACTCGCAGCATGTTCCCAGTGCAATTGCATGGCATTTGCAGTGCAATCGCACAACTTTTGCAGTGCAATCGCACAAACTTTGCAGTGCGATAGCACAACTTTTGCAGTGCGTTTGCAGCGTGTTGCCAGTGCAATAGCACAGTGTTTGCAGTGCAATTGCACAACCTTTGCAGTGCAATCGCCCTGTATTTGCAGTGCAATCGCACAACCTCTGCAGTGCGTTCGCAGCGTGTTGCCAGTGCAATCGCACAGTGTTTTCAGTGCAATCGCCCTGTGTTTGCAGTGCAATCGCACGACCTTTGCAGTGCAATCGCACAACCTCTGCAGTGCAATCGCCCTGTATTTGCAGTGCAATCGCACAACCTCTGCAGCGTGTTTGCAGCGTGTTGCCAGTGCAATCGCACAGTGTTTTCAGTGCAATCGCCCTGTGTTTGCAGTGCAATCACACAACCTCTGCAGTGCAATCGCCCTGTGTTTGCAGTGCAATCACACAACCTCTGCAGTGCAATCGCACGAC
>NW_020447746.1:2897-4533 GCF_003343035.1 Apteryx rowi
CCCCCCACAGGCACCCCGTGCCCCCCACCCCACCCCGGGGCCTCGTTAGCTAACGAGGCCCATAAATTACACCGTCTGCGTGGGGGCGGGTGACGCGGCCCCTCGCAACCCCCCGGCCGGGGGAGTCCTCCCCCGGGCCCCCGCCCCGATTTCGGGGTCACCCCCAAAGCCTGCGCCGGGCCCCTACCCCCGGCTCAGTTGTCCTCGTCGCTGTCGTCGGGGCTGATGGCCGGGCTGGTGAGGCTGTAGGTGGGCGACGTGGGGCTGTAGCCGGGTGACGTGGGGCTGTAAGTGGAGCCCTTGGGGCTGGTGGGGCTGTAGGTGGGCGAGGTGGGGCTGTACTTGGGGCTGGTGGGGCTGTAGGTGGGTGACGTGGGGCTGTACTTGGGGCTGGTAGGGGTGTAGACAGGCGAGGTGGGGCTGTAGGTGGGTGATGTGGGGCTGTACTTGGGGGTGGTGGGGCTGTAGGTGGGAGAAGTAGGGCTGTACTTGGGCGAGGTGGGGCTGTACTTGGGGCTGGTCGGGCTGTACTTGGGCGAGGTGGGGGTGTACTCCGGGGAGCTGGGGCTGTAGGAGGGGCTGGTTGGGGTGTACTTGGGGGAGGTGGGGCTGTAGCTGGGGCTGCTGGGACTGTAGCTGGGGCTGGAGGGGGTGTAGGTGGGTGACTGGGGGGTGTAGCGAGGGCTGGAGGGGGAGTAACTGGGGCTGGTGGGGCTGTAGCTGGGTGAAGTGGGGCTGTAGCTGGGGCTGGTGGGGCTGTAGTTGGGGGAAGTAGGGGTGTAGTTTGGACTGGTGGGGCTGTAGCTGGGTGAGGTCGGGCTGTAACTGGGGCTGGTCGGGGTGTAGTTGGGCGAAGTTGGGCTGTAGTTGGGGCTGGTGGGGCTGTAGCTGGGCGAGGTTGGGCTGTAACTGGGTGAGGTGGGACTGTAACTGGGAGATGTCGGGCTGTAACTGGGAGATGTCGGGCTGTAGCTCGGGCTGGTTGGGCTGTAGCTCGGAGATGTCGGGCTGTAGCTGGGCGAGGTGGGGCTGTAACTGGGAGATGTAGGGCTGTAACTGGGCGAAGTGGGGCTGTAGCTGGGGCTGGTGGGGCTGTAGCTGGGCGAAGTGGGGCTGTAGCTCGGAGAAGTCGGGCTGTAACTGGGCGAAGTGGGGCTGTAGCTCGGAGAGGTGGGGCTGTAGCTCGGAGAAGTGGGGCTGTAGTTGGGCGAGGTGGGGCTGTAGCTGGGAGATGTCGGGCTGTAGCTGGGCGAGGTGGGGCTGTAGCTGGGGCTCTGCGGGGTGTAGCCCCCCGGCGAGCGGGGCTCGTAGGCGGGCGATGTGGGGCTGTAGCTGGGTGACATGGCGCCGCCTGCGGGGGCAGAGAGGGGTGAGGGGGGCGACCCACGGCGGCGGCAGCGCCGGGGGCAGCCCCCGGGGGGCGCCACTCACCTGGCGAGGGGATGTAGGGGCTGGAGGGCCCCGGTGATCCCGGCGATCCCGGCGTGGGCGACCAGGCCGGCGAGTAGCCGGGGCTGAAGCCGCTGGCGTCCGAGGCGGCGCTGGGGGAGAAGCCGGCCCCGCCGGGGGTCATCCCGCTGCCTGTAAGCGAGGGGAGAACAGGCGGTGAGGGGGAGAACAGGCGGTGAGGGGGAGA
>NW_020447746.1:5215-15091 GCF_003343035.1 Apteryx rowi
CTGCCCCAAGACCCCTCCCAGTGCCCCCCTACCCCCGTTACTGGGGCCCCCCCCACATACCCACGCTGGGGGACCAGGCCCCGTAGGCGGGGGTGGCACCCTGGTTCCATGGCGTCATGGCGGGCGACATCCCCCCCATGGGGCTGGGCGCCGAGCCGAAGAACATGCCCGTGGCTGCGGAGAGACCACCGTCAGGGGGCCCAGGCGTCCGGGAGGCCCCCGGACGTCCCTCGCCCCAAACACACACACACACACACACACACACACACACCGGGGGCCCAGGCGTCCGGGAGGCCCCCAGTTCCTCCAAGGGACCCGAGTGTCCAACCCCAGAGGGACCCACAGGTCTGGTCCGTCCCCTCTCCCGCCCAAGGGGCCCAGGCGTCCGGGCTGCCCCCATCCCATCCAGGGGGATCCAGGTGTCCGGCCCCAGTGGGACCCAGGCACGGGGGGCCCAGGCGTCCGGGATTCACGGCCACCAAACCCCAGGATGGCGCTGGTCATCTCCACGCCGGGCATCATCCCCCTCCCTCCCTCCCCGGGGACCCAGGCGTCCGGGCGCCGCAGCGACACCCCCCTCCCCTCCCGCCGCGGGGCGGGGGCCCAGGCGTCCGGGACTCACGGCCGCCGACGCCGAGGCCCGGGATGGTGCTGGGGATCTCCATGCCGTGCTTGCACTTCTCGGCGTCGAGGAGCAGGTCGAAGCAGCCGGTGCCGGCGGGCGCCAGCTGCCCCAGCATGATGTTCTCCGACACCCCCTTCATGGGGTCGCTCTCGCCGTGCGCCGCCGCCTCCATCAGCACGTCCACCTGCGGGCCGGGCAAGGGGGCACCCCGAATCGCACCCCGGGGCGCCCCGAAACCCAGCCGGGGTGCCCCACGGCCGCTGGAGTACCCCCAGCTTGGCCATGACCAGCTTGGGTCACCCCAAACGTGGCTATTGCAGCCTAAATCCTCTCATTTATCCAGCTGAGACACCCCAGAAACAGTCCTGACACCCCCAAATCCAGCCAGGGCGCTCCAAATTCAACTTCATGGCACCCCAAAACCCAGCCAGGGCACCCCACAACCACTGGGGAACCCCCAACTTAGCTATGACCAACTTGTGACACCCCAAACCTGGCTATTGCAGCCTAAATCCTCATTTATCCAGTTGAGACACCCCAAAAGCAGTTCTGACACCCCCAAATCCAGCTAGGGCACCCCAAATGTGGCCCCAGGGCACCTCAAAACCCAGCCAGGGCACCCCACAACCACTGGGGTAACCCCAACTTGGCCCTGACCAGCTTGGGACACCCCAAGCGTGGCTATTGCACCCAAATCATCCCTTTATCTGGCCAAGACACCCCAAAAGCAGTCCTGACACCTCCAAATCCAACCAGGGCACCCCAAATCTGACCTCAGGGCACCCCGAAAGCTGGTGGCCCACTCACCGTCTCCTCGAAGGAGCACTTCATGAGGGGCCCGGTGTCCTGGCGGTTGACGCCGTGGCGGGTGATGGCCATGAGGTGGCCGCGGGACGTCATGGTGTCGCAGAGCAGCGCCAGGTGCCGGTAGTTGACGTAGGAGCCGTCGAAGGAGATGACGTGGTAGAGCTCCCGCTCGAGGGCCTTGCGCACCGCCTCGATGCCCAGCACCTGCCCCCCACACACCGCGGGCGACGGTGAGCCCAGGCGTCCGGGCACCCGTCGGCGACACCTGCACGCTCCCGGGGACCCAGGCGTCCGGGCATCCATGGGCTTCCTTGTGCTTTTGGGATCCAGGTGTCCAGGCATCCCCACGCTCCTGGACACCTACCAGGTCCTCACGGGCATCCTAATGCTCCTAGGGACCCAGGCGTCCGGGTCCCCCATGGCACCCTAATGTTCTCAGGGACCCAGGCGTCCTGGCACCCAAGAGGGTCCCACGTGCTCCCAGGGACCCAGGCGTCCTGGCACCCGAAAGGCCCCTATAAGCACCCTAAAACTCCTGGGGACCCAGGCGTCCAAGCTCCTCATGGGTGTCCTAACACTCCCAGGGACCCAGGCGTCCGGGCACCCAACAGGCCCCTATAAGCACCCTAAAACTCCTGGGGACCCAGGCGTCCTGGCACCCAAAAGGTCCCTACAAGCACCCTAACGTGGAGCCAGGCGCCCCGGCACCCGAAGGGGTCCCCCCGCCCCCCCGGTGCGCACCCCCCGCCCCCTGCTCACGGTGAAGATCTCCACGATGTCGTTGGAGGTGGTGCGCACGGGGTCCACGTCCTTCTCGCTCAGCACCCGCATGAGGCTGACGCCGTCCGTCTCCAGGATCCACTCCTGCAGCGCCTTGAACTCCCCGTCCTCCGTGATGATGATCTTCTTCTTGTTGTCCGTCTGCGGCAGGTGCATGTACACCTGCAAGGCGGGGGGGGGGTGGAAGCGGCTCAGTGGCACCCGTGGGTGCTCCCCCGGGGCACCCTGAGCGCCCGAGGATGCCCACGGGAATCCACACGTGCTTATGGGCGCCACCATCAGCACCCTGAACCTCCAGGAGACCTCCATATGCCCCTCAGGCATGCATCAAGAGCTGGGCTACCCCCCAAGAGCACCCATGGGTGCTCCCAGGACACCCACACGCACCTATGAGCGCTATCATCAGCGCCCTGGACCTTCAAAACTCCCTCGTGAAGACCTTCACGGCCACCCTAAGCACGCATTAGGAGCCTGGGCACCCACATGAGCACCCATGGGTGCTCCTTGGCACCTCCTGGGCCTACGGACACCACCACTAGCAGCCTGGACCTCCAAAACACCCCCATGGAGACCTCCACGTGTCCCCCAGGCACATATCAAGAGCCTGGGCACCTCCATAGGTGCCTTGGACCTTCTCGTGTCCCCCCCTGGCACCCAGGGGTGCTCCCCACCTTGCTGATCTGCTCGATGCCCTGCAGCGTCATGTCCGTCAGCATGTTGGACTCGATGCACCGCAGGAAGACATCGTCGTCCATCTTGTCCACCACCTCCTCCTCCTGGGGACACCGAGGGTGACGCCCTGCCCCCGTCCCCACCGTCCCCCCGGGGACCCGAAGGGTGGCACCAGTCCTTGTACCCCACCCATCCCCACCATCCTCTTGAGGACATAAAGATTGACGCCAGCCTCGTCCCCTCCCTGACCCCACCATCCTTCCAGGGTGGTGACACCTGGATGCTGAAGGTGACATTGGCCTGCCCTGTCCCCTCCTTGTCAAGCCTTGTCCCATCCCCACCATCCTCCTAGGGACACCAGCCCTGTTCCCCATCTGCCACCTCGTGTCACATCCCCACTGTCCTCTTGGGGACACCGAAGGTGACAAAAACCACGTCACCTGCCTATCCTCCCGGAGACCCTGAGGTCTGCCTGTCCACCGTCCCTGTCCTAGGGACACCAAGGGTGACACTAGCCCTGTCTTCCTGGGGACACGGAGGGCGACAGGTCCCATCCCTCAACCCCTGGGGATCCCTGAGGGTGACGGGGTCCTGTCCCCAACCCCCTGGGAGCCCAGCAGGTGACAAGGACCCATCCCACCTCCTGCATCTTGTTCTCATCGCTGTTCATGATGCGGATTCGCAGCACCAGCTTCTCGGCGTTGTCATCGTTGAAGATGCAGTTCAGGTCGTCCCCAAAGCCTGGGGGGGGGGGACACAGGGGTCAGCCTGGGGTCCCCCTAATGTCCCTTAGGGCATCCAAAGCCCCCCAGGACCTCAAATACCCTCCATGTCCCCTCCAGGACCCTCTTTCTGTCCCCTGCTCCCCCCAGGACCTCCTCCAATGCCCCTCCAGACCTTTCCATGCTCTCCCCAGGACCCCCAAATGCCCTCCATGTCCCTCCCAGGACCTCCTACATGTCCCCTGCTTCTCTCAGGACCCTCTACGTGTCCCTCACTAGCCCCTGGGCCCCCCAAGGCCCCCGTGGCACCCACCAGCATTGATCTTCTCGGCAATCTGCTCCATGGTGAGCTTGCGGTCCGTCATGTGCTTGCGGTCRAGCTCGACGCGGAGCAACCAGGGCGAGATGCGGCTCACGTCGAAGTCGGGCATCTCGTAGTAGACGTTGACCCACTCCTGGTCCTCGGCCACCACCGTGCTCTGCGGGTTGGGGTCGTAGTAGATGGCCGTGTTGGCGGTCACCTTCCGCAGCGTCGTGTGCTCCAGGCGGCACAGGATGTCCTGGGGGGAGATGTGGGGTCAGTGTGGGGACAGTACAGGGACACACATGGCCATGGGGACACCACGTAGCTGTGAGGGACGCAGAAGGGACACCCCATGGCCACGGGGGCATCACATAGCCATGAGGRCACGGAGGGGACAACTGAGACACCTCATGGCCGTTGGGACACCCTGCAGCCTTGGGGACACAGGGAGGACACCCCGTGGCCATGGGGATGCAGAGGGGACACCACACGGCTGTGAGGACACCACGTGGCCATGAAGACGGAGAAGGGACACCAGGGCCACCCCATACCCACAAGGACACCACATAGCTGCACGGACACCGGTGCAACACAGCCCGGGGACAACTTGGGCTTGTGGTGGGGACCTTCCATTGGGCAACCCCCCACCCACGGGTGCCCCCACCTTGGCACGCTCGGCGTCACGGGCGCTCTGGCCCAGGAGGAAGACTGTGAGCGAGGGCGTCTTGGGCTTCTTGGAGATGTTGATGAGCTCCTTGAGGCGGGGGACGCCCAAGGTGACGTTCTTGGCCGAGACACCGGCGTAGTGGAAGGTGTTGAGGGTCATCTGGGTGGCCGGCTCGCCCAACGACTGGGCTGCCAGGGCACCCACCATCTCCCCAGGGTGGGCCTGGAGGGGGGGGAAAAAAAGGGGGTTGTCAGGATGGGGGGCACCCACCCAAGGGGAGGCTGCGCCCTGAGACCCCAGGGGTGTCCCCCAACCCCGATGCTACAGCTGCCGTGTCCCAAAAATCCCCCAAATCCTCGATCTCACCCAGAAGCCAGGCAAAGGCACCCTCAACACCCCAAAATCTGCCTCCCCGACCCCTAAATCTGCCCCTACACGACTACCTGGTGCAACCTGGACTTGAGCTTGTGAAGGAACCAGCTGAAGGCACCCTTGGACCCCCCCAGATCTGCTCCCAGACCCCCCGATCTACCCCATGCACGATGGCCTGGTTGAACTTGGACTTGATCTTGCCCAAGAGCCAGTTGATGACCACCGGGAACCCCTGGATCTGCCCCCTAGGACCCTCCAACCTGCCCCACGTATGATGGTTTGGTTGAACTCGGACTCAATCTCTCCCAGGAGAGAATCGAAGGCCCCCCTGGACCCCTCCCCAGACCCCCGGATCAGCCCCCAGCCCCACGTACGATGGCCTGGTTGAACTTGGACTCGATCTCGCCCAGGAGCCAGTCGAAGGCCTCGCCGCTGAGGCGGAACTCCTCCACCATGCGGCGGCTGCAGAGTGTGGAGCGCAGGTGGATGTTGAAGAGCAGCGTGGCGTTCTCCTGCGCCTGCCGGCTCAGCGGGTCGTCCCCGTTGACGATCACCAGCTTCCGGCTCAGCTCCTTCACCCCTGCGGCGGGGGGGCGGAACGGGGGTCACGGGGAGGCCCGCAAGGACCCCCAGCACCTTCTTGGGGATTGTGAGGGTCTTGAAAGCCTCCTAGTATCTCCTAGAAGGTCATGGGAGGCCCAAAAGCTCTACCAGCACCTTCCTGGGGGATCGTGGGGGTTGGCAGGATTCCCCCAGCATCTCCTAGAGGGTCTTGAGGGGCCTAGAAGCTCCTCAACACCTTCCTGGGGACGGCAGGAGGCTGCCAAGACCCCCCCAGCACCTTCCTGGGGGATCCTAGGAGTTCTGGCAAGACCCACCAGCATCTCCTAGAGGATCACGAGGGGCCCAAAAGCCCCCCAGCATCTTCCTGGGGGTCACGGGGGGCCAAAAGCCGCCCCAGCACCTTCCTAGGCATCGTAGGGGGGATCCTGCACCCCACCCCAGCAGTTCGCAGGGGGTCACGGGGGTCCCCTCCCCAGGGCGTCCCGGCGGCGTGGGGGACCCCTCGCTCACCTTCCACCACCTTGACGGGGTGCAGGTCTGAGGGGAGGCGCGAGTTGATGTGAAAGATCTTCTGGGCGTTCCAGATCATGCGCAGCAGGTTACAGGGCAGCACCACCTGGAGGGGGCGGAAACGGGGGTCAGCACCCCAAAACGGAGGGGGGCAGCACCCTAAATCGAGAAGGGTCAAGGAGCACCACTTGGGGGGGGTCAGCACCCCTAAAAAGGTGGAGTCAGCACCCTAAAACCAGGGGAGTGTCAAGGAGCACCAGCTAGGGGGGTCACAAATAAGGGTCAGCACCCCAAAAGAGGGGCCATGACCACACCCAGCACCCCCAAACGGGTGGACCTGGACGCCTGGGCTCACCTTGCTGTCGCCGGTGGGGAAGATGACGCGCAGCACCTCGCGGTCCTCCCGCATCTTCTCGAACTCGCGCTCCAGCTCGTTCTGGATGTGGGCGTTGCTCAGGATGTCCTTGACCATCTCCTCCTGCAGCGTCCGCCGCAGCGCCCGCTCGTTGGTGTAGTCGAACTTGAACCTGGGGCGCGGGGACCCCCGGCCGTCACCCGGGGACGAACGGCCCGCCGGCACGCCCGTAAAAGCACCCGGCTTGGGGGCAGGGTGCCAATCCCCCATAGATTACACCCTAATCCAGAGCAACACCGTGCCAATTCCTCCCTGAGATGACACCCTGCTCTGACAACACCATACCAGTTCTTTCTTGAGATTACACCCTGCTCTGACAACACCGTGCCAGTTCTTCCTTGAGATTACACTCCACAATTTTTTCTTGAGATTACACCCCAACTCTGGGGCAACATCATGCCAATCCCTCCCCCCAGATGACACCCTGCTCTCTGGCAACACCGTGCCAATCCCTCCCCACAGATTACACCCCTCTCTGGGGCATCACCGTGCCGATCCCCCCCATATTACACCCTGCTTCGGGCCACCATGGAGCCAATCCCACCTCAAGACTGCACTCCGCTGTGGGGTGTTGCCACGCCAATTCCTCCCCCAGATTACACCCCGCTCTGGAGCAACACCGTGCCGATTTCCCCCCCCCACCACCACCCCACCGGATGACACCGTCCCCGCTCACTTCTTCTCGAAGGCCTTGTTGGAGGGCTTGAGGGTGGCGAGGTTCTGGAACTCGACGCTCTCGCCCGCCAGCCCGTCCTCGCCGTAGCGCAGCTGCACCACCTGGTTGATGGAGTTGCGCACGGTGGCGTCRTACTTCACCATCACCGACTCCATGGACTTGATCAGGCGCCGCTGGATGTACCCTGCGAGGGCRGCACGCGGTCACCCGCAGGGTCTGGGTGGTGGTGGGAGACCTGGAGAACCTCCAGGGGTCCCAAAGGGGCTTTGGGGAAGGGAGAAAGGGGGCACAGGGGGCTCTGGGGGTCCCCCAGAAGCTCCAGAGAAGGTCTGGGAGGTCCCTGAGGGATCCAGGGAGGGTCTGGGAGGTCCCTGAGGGATCCAGGAAGGGTCTGGGAGGTCCCCAGGAGCTCCAGGGAGGGTCTGGAGATCCTTGAGAGCCTCCAGGAAGGGTCTGGGAGACCCAGAGGAGCTCCGGGGAGGATCCGGGCAACCCGTTGGGGACACAGAGACCTCCAGGAAGGCTCCACGCACCCCAGGACCCCGAGGGGTGACACGGAGCGGCCCCGGGGGCTCACCGGTCTCAGCGGTCTTCACGGCCGTGTCTATAAGCCCCTCACGGCCACCCATAGCGTGGAAGAAGAACTCGGTGGGGGTGAGCCCGGCCAGGTAGGAGTTCTCCACGAAGCCGCGGCTCTCGGGGCCGTAGTCGTCCTTGATGAAGTGGGGCAGCGTGCGGTGCTTGAAGCCGAAGGGGATGCGCTTGCCCTCCACGTTCTGCTGCCCCACCACCGCGATGACCTGTGGAGGGGGGGGGACGGGACGCGGGGCTGAGCCGGGGGACACGGGGACACGGCGGGTGGTGCTGCCCTCCCYGTGAGCCTCCCTGCACCCTCCAACCCCATAGGGACCCCCCAGACCTTCTCCATGTCTCCTCAGACCCTTGTGAGGACCTCACAGGGTCCTCCAGACCCCCATAGGGATCTCCTAGATTCTTCCAGCATCCGTAGGAGCCCCTCCAGATCCCATAGGGCCCWCCAAGAGCTCCTCCAAGTCTCCCCAGATCTTGCGAGGGTCCCACTGGATCCTCCAGACCCCACAGGGATCCCCCCTAGACCCTTCCGGTGGCCAACGGCAGCCCCCAGACCCCATAGGGAGCTCCCAGACCCCTCTGGCCCCCATTGGCACCACCCAGACCCCACAGGGAACCCCAGATCGTACCTGGGAGACAGGTGACACCACCACGGACACCCAGATCCCCATAAAGACTCTGTAGGGTTGTCCAAAACCCACAGGGACCCTCACCTAGACCTCATAGTGACCCCATTGCTGCCCCCCAGGCTCCAAGGGGACCCTCGCTGACCCCCGCACCTGGGAGATGTTGATCTTGGAGCCTTTGGCGCCCGACACCACCATGGACTTGAAGTTGTTGTACTCGGAGAGGGACTTCTGGGCAGAGGAGCCGGTCTTGTCACGGGCATCGTTGAGGATGCGGTTCACCTGGTTCTCGAAGGTCTGCCGCAGCGTGTTCCCCGGCGTCGGCTCCAGCTCGTTGTTGTGCGCCTTCTCGATGACCTGCCAGCCCCCCCCCGGCACCCCACGGTGTCATCGGGGCACCTCGAAATCCCAGGGAGTGCCCCAAAACCTCGCAGGGACACTGCGATGTCACCAAGGGTGCTCCAAAACCCTGGGGGAGCGCCCCAAAACCTTCCTGGGACATCACAWCAYCACCAAGGGTGCTCCAAAACTCCAGGGAACACCCCAAAACCTTGCTGGGACACCACAACATCACCAAGGGTGCTCCAAAACCCCACGGAGCACCCCCAAACCCTCCCAGGACACCAACACGTCCCTGAGGACACCCCAAATCTCCACCAGGGAGCCCCCAAAACCCCACCACCCACCTCAATGACATCTTGCTTGGCCTTCTTGATGGTGTTCTGGATGTCCTGGTACGTCTTGGCGTCGGCGATGGAGTCCCCGATGCCAATCGTGTGGCCTGAAGGGTGATGGGGAGGGGTCAGGCGGGGTGTTCCCCACCCCGGGGTGCCCCCCACCCACAACCCAGTCCCCTGGGGTGCCACCCACCCCATAACTCACCTCCCTAGGGTGCCCCCCACCCCAAAAACACCTTCCAGGGAGGGAAAGGGCTAGGATAGGTGCTGATCAGCAAGGGAAGGGGAGGTCCCCATCGCACAAGGGGGGGGGTGAAGGGGTCCCCTGGATGCCTGGGTCCCCGTTGCACCAAGAAAGGGGGGTTCAGATCAGCTCCCCGGACACCTGGGTCCCCGTCACGAGGAAGGACGGGCAGGAGAAGGGGGTCCAAGGCTACCTCGCCCTCCCCCGGACACCTGGGCCCCCCCCCACCCCGGCTCACCCTCAATGAGGAGCCAGTTGTTGATGACGGTCTGGATGTTGCTGTAGAAGAGGCGGGTGGTGTCGTGGCCCATCTCCAGGTAGGAGATGTGCACCAGGGAGCCGGCCGAGGTGCCCAGCGACTTCTTGCACAGGATGCCCATGATGAGCTCCCCGTTCTCCACGATCACCTGCGCGGGGGCCGGGGAGGGCGTCAGCGGGGGGCTGCCGGACCCCCGTCCCCCTCCCCCGGCACCCCAACGTCTGCCCCCGGGGCTCCTAAACTGCCCCTGGAGCCCCGTCACCTGCCTCGGGGTTCCTCCTGCCCTCCGTGGAGCACCCCCCAGGTGCCCCTCCTACCTGCCCCACTAGTCCCCCTATTACCACAGGGCCACCCCCCCCTCCCCT
>NW_020447746.1:16148-21534 GCF_003343035.1 Apteryx rowi
CCCCATAAGCACCCCAAAATCCTCTCCTACAGCCCAAGGATGCTCTACAACCACCCCAAAAACACCTGAGCCCAGGGACACCCCATAGGCACCTCCAAAATCCTCTCCTACAGCCCAAGGATGCCCTGCAGCACCCCAAAAGACGTCTATAGCCCAAGGACACCCCATAAGCACCCCCAAAATCCCTTTTTAAAGCCACCGGACACCCTAATTCCCCCTCCCCAAATCCCTACATCTCAGGGACACCCCATAAGCACCCCCAAACCCCATACGCAACCCCCTGAACCTCTCCCATAGCCTGGGGACACCCTACAACCCCTCTCCGACACCCCCGGGACACCCCSTAACTCCGCTTTGGAGCGGAGCATCCCCCAAAAACTCTGCCACAGCACAAGAATCGCCCCCCCCCACAAAACGGGCCGCGACCCACTCACGCGCTCGAGGAAGACGTCGCGCTTGGTGAACTTGCGGACGGCGGTGAGCGTGTCCTGCACGATGCCCATGACGGGGCGGTTCGACTGCGGGGTGACGATCATGCGGGGCACCATGGCCAACTCCTGGATCTCGGCCCGCGTCTCCAGCGACTGGGGCAGGTGCAGGTTCATCTCGTCGCCGTCGAAGTCGGCGTTGTAGGGGGTGGTGACGCTGCGGGGACGGCGGCCTCAGGGGGCTTGTCCCCATCGCATGGGGGGGGCCCTCCTTTGGGGTGGTTTTGGGGGCACCTGGGTGGGTTTGGGGCCATGGGGGGAGTTCTAGGGACACCCGAGCAGTTTGGGGGACAGCGGGACCCGCGCTGGGGCAGGTTTGGAGTCAAGGATGTAGTTTTAGGGACGCGTGGAGCGGTTTGAGGACGCTGGGGCCTGCAGAGGGGCAGGTTAGGGGTCATGGGGGGCAGTCTAGAAGCACCCACACAGGTTTGGGGGCACCAGGTACCTACCTTGGGGCAGGTCTGGTGCCATGGGGGTAGTTTTAGGGGCACCAAGGCCATTTTGGGGACCTGGAGCCTGCAGTGGGGCAGGTTTTAGACATGGGGGCAACTTAGGGGCATCAGGCACCTGCAGCAGGACATGTTTGGGGCCATGGGGGTAGTTTTAGGGACACACGGGCAGTTTTGGGGACATCGGGACCTGCAACAGGGCAGGTTTGGGGTCACAGGAGGCAGTTTAAGGACACCTACACAGGCTTGGGGGCACCAGGCACCTGCAGTGGGGCAGGTTCAGGATAGGTTTAAGGTCACGGGAGCAGTTTCAAGGGCGCCCAGGTAGTTTTGGGGGCAGCAGGGACCTGCAGCAGGGCAAGTTTGGGGTAGATTTAAGGTCACGAGTGTATTTTAGGGCCACTCACGCATTTGGGGGCACCACGTGCCCGCAGGGGGGCAACTTTGGGGGTCAGGGGGGCAGTTTAGAGGCACCGGGGCAAGGTTTGGGGACCCCGGGGTACCTGAGGTTGAGGCGGAAGGTGGACCAGGGCAGGATGCGGACCCGGTGGCCCATCATGGACATCTTGTGCAGCGTGGGCTGGCGGTTGAAGATGACGATGTCCCCGTCGCACATGTGGCGCTCCACCTGGGGACAGAGCCGGCGTCACCCCGGGGCCCCAAGCCGGCACAGGCCCCCCCCAAAAGCAGGACTAACCCCACAGTCTCTTCAGAGACCCCCAAAACCAGGGATTAGGTCCCCAAAAGCTGGGGATTTTTAGGGACCCCCAAGCCAGCACTGCTGCCCTAAAACTGAGGGCTTCTTAGGGACCTCAAAATCAGGACTGACCCCCAAAAACTAGGATCTTCATGGACCCCAAAACCACGGGTTGGCCCCTAAAATCCAAGGTCTTCCAGGACCCCTAAATTAGGACTGGTCCCCTAAAATTCAGGAATCTTTAGGTACCCCAAAAAACAGGAACTGGTCCCCTAAAACACATGGTTCTTTGGGGACCTTTAAACCAGGACTGATGCTCCTAAAATTCAGGATCTTCAGGAACCCCAAAACTGGAATTAATCCCTTAAAACATAAGTTTTTCACAGACCCCAAAACCATAACTGCCTCCCAAAAACCACGATTTGTTGGGGACCCCAAACCCAGCAGCTAGTCCCCCAAAATTCAGTATTTTCAGAAACTCCCAAACCAGGACCAACACCCTAAAACTCAGGTCCTTCAGAAACCCCAAAATCATGATGGACCCACCAAAAAAACCGGGCTCTTCGAGGACCCCCAAACCAGCCCCTGCTCTGCTCGTTGGCCCCCTCAACCCCACCAGCACCATGGCCGGGGCAGCCGGTGCCCCCAGGGCCCCCCAGATGCCCCAGGAACCCCCCCAAGATGCCCCGGGAACCCCCCCCAGATGCCACCTTGTAGCCGATCTGGAGGTGGAGGTCGCTGGGCTTGGGGTGGAAGCGCAGGTCGATGCGGTCGCCGTTGTCGCGGATGATGTACTTGGCCCCGGGGTACTGGCTGTTGCCCCGGCGCACCAGCTCCTGCAGCCTGGGGGGGCACCGGGGGGGGTCGGGGGGGGTCCTGGGTGCCCCCTGGGTGCCCCCCAAGCCCATGCCGGGCTCTGTGGGTCACCCCGCATCCCCCATGTGCTCCCCTGTGTCCTCGGGGTCCCCCCTACATGGTCCCAGGAGCCCACGTGCCCCCCCCCCAGGTTTTCTCCAGTGCCCCCCACAACCCCACGTGCCCCCCCGAGGTCCTGCCTGGGTTCCCTGTGTGCCCCACAAGGCCACCCCAGGCTCCCCAGGTGCCCCCCGAAAGCACCCACATCCGCCCAAAGCTCCCCCCGGGTGCCCCCCACGTCATGCCTAGAGGGTCCCTGGGTGCCCGTCATGATGCCCACGTCCAACTTGGGCCTCCTTGGATGTCCCCCATGACCCCCATGTCCACCTGGGCCTCCTTGGGTGCCCCCCACATGGTGTCCAGGGGTTCCCTAGGTGCCCCCATGACCCCCACATCCGCCTGGGCCTCCTCAGGTGCCCCCCATGTCCACCTGGGCCTTCTTGGGTGTCCCCCACCTCGATCTGGGCCTCCTTGGATGTCCCCAAGACCCCCACGTCCACCTGGGTCTCCTCAGGTGCCCCCCACATGGTGTCCAGGGGTTCCCTAGGTGCCCCCAAGACCCCCATGTCCACCTGGGCCTCCTCGGGTGCCCCCCACATGGTGTCCAGGGGCTCTTTAGGTGCCCCAAAGACCCCCATGTCCACCTGGGCCTCCTCAGGTGCCCCCCACATGGTGTCCAGGGGCTCTTTAGGTGCCCCCATGACCCCCATGTCCACCTGGGCCTCCTCAGGTGCCCCCCATGTCCACCTGGGCCTCCTTGGGTGCCCCCCACATGGTGTCCAGGGGTTCCCTGGGTGCCCCCCAAGATCCCCGTGTCCACCTGGGCCTTCTTGGGTGTCCCCCACCTCGATCTGGGCCTCCTTGGATGTCCCCCATGACCCCCATGTCCACCTGGGCCTCCTTGGGTGCCCCACACATGGTGTCCAGGGGTTCCCCAGATGCCCCCATGACCCCCCACGTCCACCACGGCTCCCCGGGTGCCCCCCAGCGCCCCCCCCCGCGGGTACCGGTCGATGTTGAAGGGGGTGACGATCTCGGCGAAGGTCATGTTGGCGGCGATGGAGCGGGGGACGCCCACTTGGTCGATGGAGAGGTTGGGGTCGGGCGTGATGACGGTGCGGGCCGAGAAGTCCACGCGCTTGCCCATGAGGTTGCCGCGCACCCGGCCCTCCTTGCCCTTGAGCCGCTGCTTCAGCGACTTCAGCGGCCGCCCCGACTTCTGCATGGCCTGCGGGCGCCCCGGGGGCGTCAGCACCTTGGTCAACCTCCCAGCATGCACCAGGGCTTGGCCAACCTCCCAGCGTGCCTTGCGCCTTGGCCAACCTCCCAGCATGCACCGGGGCTTGGCCAACCTCCCAGCGTGCCCTGTGCCTCGGCCAACCTCCCAGCATGCCTTGCACCTCGGCCCACCTCCCAGCATGCACCAGGGCTTGGCCAACCTCCCAGCATGCCCTGTGCCTCGGCCAACCTCCCAGTGTGCACCGGGGCTTGGCCAACCTCCCAGCATGCCCTGCGCCTCGGCCAACCTCCCAGCATGCACCGGGGCTTGGCCAACCTCCCAGCGTGCCTTGCGCCTTGGCCAACCTCCCAGCGTGCACCGGGGCTTGGCCAACCTCCCAGCATGCAACAGGGGCTGGCAGTGCTCCCAGCATGCCCTGCGCCTCGGCCAACCTCCCAGCGTGCCTTGAGCCTTGGCCAACCTCCCAGCATGCACCGGGGCTGGGCCAACCTCCCAGCATGCCTTGCGCCTTGGCCAACCTCCCAGCATGCAACCGGGGTTGGTGGTGTTCCCAGCATGCCTTGCGCCTCGGCCAGCCTCCCAGCACGCACCAGGGCTTGGCCAATCTCCCAGCATGCACCGGGGCTGGGCCAACCTCCCAGCAGGCCTTGCGCCGCAGCCGAACTCCCAGCGTGCGCTGGGGCTTGGTGGCGCTCCCAGCATGCTTTGCACCTTGGCCAATCTCCCAGCATGCACCAGGGCCTCAGCCAACCTCCCAGCATGCCCTGCTGCTTGGCCAATCTCCCAGCGTGCATTGCTCCTTAGCCTCCCTCCCAGGGTGCCCTGCAGCTTAGCAGCTCTCCCAGCATGCCTCGCAACTCCCAGCATGCTTTGGGTCTTGGCTCATCTCCCAGTATGCACCAGGGCCTTGGCTACTCTCCCAGCATGCCTTGGGCCTTGGCCAATCTCCCAGCATGCCCTGCACCTTGGCCACACTCCCAGCATGCATCAGGGGCTCAACTGCCCTCCCAGCATGCTCTGGGGCCTTGGCCGCCCTCCCAGCATGCCGCTGGCCTCAACTGCCCTCCCAGCATGCCCTGCGCCTTGGCCAACCTCCCAGCATGCCGGGGGCCTCTGCCAACCTCCCAGCATGCACTGTGGCTTGGCTAATCTCCCAGCATGCCCCTTGCCTCAATCACCCTCCCAGCATTCCCTGGGCCTTGGCCAGCTTCCCAGCATGCTTTGCAGCCTGGCCAACCTCCCAGCATTCCCTGGGCCTTGGCCAACTTCCCAGCATGCCTTGCAGCTGGGCCACCCTCCCAGCATTCCCCGGGCCTTGGCCAACCTCCCAGCATGCATTGCAGCTTGGCCAACCTCCCAGCATGCCCTGGGGCCTTGCCCGCCCTCCCAGCGTGCCCTGGGGCTCACCCGGGGCAGCCCCGGCAGCTCGTTGTCCACCATGGTGGCCACGTGGAACTGCAGCAGCTTGACGTCCTCGGCGATGACGTGGGCGGCCGCCCCGTTCTGCTCGTTGCGCCGCAGCTGGTTGTTGATCTTCACGATGTCGGCCAGCTTGTGCGTCAGGTCGTCCTGCGGGTGACGCGCCGCCGCCGCCGCC
>NW_020447746.1:24164-26013 GCF_003343035.1 Apteryx rowi
GGGGGAGAAAAACACCGCGGTCACGGCGGGCTCCGCTTCCGGAGGGTCCCCGTCCCTCCTCCGAGGACGTTTCGGCTCCATCGGGACGGCGACGGCACCGATAAAGCCCCACGGGAAGGAGCAACCCCTTCAGCACCTCCTCCTCTTCCCCCCCACCAGCCCTTCAGCCCCATCCCAAATGTTTTTTTGGGATGGATTCTGCCGCAACAGGCGCCGAAAACAACCCCCCTCCTCTAAAACCCCCAGCCGAGAAGCTCACCGAGTCCACCAGGAGCTTGGAGCAGAAGAAGCAGACGCAGCGCAAGATCTTCATGGTTTTGCCCAAAAAGCCCACGTGGAAGACGGGTTTGGCCAGCTCGATGTGGCCGAAGTGGCCCGGGCACTCGGTCATGTTGCCTGCGGAGAGGACGGGAGCCCCGTCACCCCGCGGGGTCCTCGGGGGGGGGGCGGCCGAGGTTTTGGGTGGGGAGAGCCCAAACCCCGCCGGTTTCGGTTGCGGGATCCTGCCCCGAAATGTCCCTGGGGGGGGGGTTCTAGATTGAGGTGAGATGTGGGCACGTGCGACAAAGCAGGTTGGGACGACCAGAAAACAGCTATTTTGACGTTTCTCATGCTTTTTTGACTAAAATATGACACCGAACGCGTCTCCAAAAAGTGAATCGCCTCCTAAAACATCCCGGAAACACTCTAAAGCGAAAAGAAATGCTCTGAACTGGACAAGACAATGTGGGATGGGGACAATCAAGGAAAAACAGGTGGTTTGAGACATCTCCAGCTATTTTGGCCCAGATGTTAACACCGAGGGTGTCCCCAAAGGGCAGATCAGTCCCCAAAAGTGTCCTGGAACAGCTCCAAATCAAGATGAGATGTTGCCACGTGGGATGAGGCAGGTTGGGATGGAAAACCGGGATGTTAAGGGAAAGAAACAGCTACTTCGGGGCATCTGCCACTTCTCCAGCGGAAACGGGACACCAAGGACATCCCTAAAGAGCAAATTCTCCCTCAAAACATCCCGGGGGGGCTCTGAATTGAGGGAAGACATTCCCAGGTGGGACGAGTCAACTTGGGACAGGAAACCACAATGATTTGAGGAAAGAACTGGCCGTTTTGAGGCCTCTCTTGTTTTTCCAGCAGAAACAGGACACCGAGAACATCCCCAAAAAGCAAATTGTCCCCCAAAAAGGCCCCGGCGCGTCTCCAAATCGAGGCGAGACGTTGTCACCCAGCACAAACCACGTTGGGACAGGGAACCGCCTGCCCCCAGGTGTCTCCTCGCTCCCTCTTCCAGCTCCAAACTACTACCCAAAACACTCAAACTGCCCCCCGCGGATCCTGTCCCGCTCCAGAAACGGCCCCGGGAAGCGGAGGGCCACCGCTCACCCGCGCAGGTCTGGCAGCGCCCCGTCCTCTCGATGACGCCCTGGCGGGGGTCCATGAGCCCCCCCAGCTTGGGGCGCCCCCCCTCCGTGGTCTCGGGGTACTTGATGCCCCCTTCGGTCACCGACATGCGTTTCTGCGAAGGCAAGAGGGAGAAAACGGGTTGGGGAAACCGAGGCACGGAGGGCGAGCCGCAAATCCCAGCTCTCTGAGCCCGGCGCCCGCTTTTGGGGGGGGGTCCCCAAACCCCACAGGCACCCCAAATTCCCGCTCTTTCGCCTTTCCGGCCTTCACAAAGCGCAATTTAACACCCCCCCCCGCAGCCACGGGGCAAGCGCAGGGTTAAACCTGCCGGAGATGAGCCCCGGCCCAACTCCACCCCGGAGAAGAACCCGGAAACGCCGGGACAGCAGCTGCTCTTCCCACCCTCGCACCCCGTTCTGTCCCCCCCCACCAAACCGACCCCCCCACC
>NW_020447746.1:26298-27730 GCF_003343035.1 Apteryx rowi
TGCCCACCTCAGTGCACCCTCAGAGACCCCCTACCCACCCTAGGGCACCCCGAAGGACCCCCAGGACACCCCAGCCACACGAAGGGACCTTCCAGGGCACCCTAAAGGACCCCCTGGCCACTCCAAGGGACTTTCCAAGGTGTCCCAGCCACCCCCCAGGGCACCCCGGCCACCGCAGTGCATCTCTTGGGCACCTTGGAGCACCTCAACGGACACCCAGGACAACCTTGGTCACTCCATTATATTTTCCAGGTGCCACAGGACATCCCAACGGACCCCCCAGGGCAACTCTGACCACCCCAGTGGACCTTCCAGGCACCCCGAAGGGTCACCAGGGCACCCTGGCCACCCTAACGCATCTTCTAGAACTCCAGTGGACCCTCAGGAGAACCCTGAGCACCCCAATGCACCTTCCAAGCGCAACAGAACACCTTAATGGACCCCCCAGGACACCCCTGGCCACCCCAAGGGACTCCTCAGGAGACTCCTGGCCATCCCAGAAGACCTTCCGGGTGTCCCAGGACACCTGTAGCCATGTCAATAGATCTACCAGATACCTGAGGGAACCCCAAAACAACTTCTAGGTGCCCCAGGGAGCCCCAATTGACCCCCAGGACACCCCTGGCCACCTCAATGTACCTTCCAAGTGCCCCAGGACACCCCAATGGACCTCCAGGGCACCTCAAAACACCTTCCAGGCGCTGCAGGACACCCCAATGGACCCCCAGGACACCCCTGGCTACCCCTATGTACCTTCCAAGTATCCCAGGACACCCCAATGGACCCCCTGGCCACCTCAATGTACCTTCCAAGTGCCGCAGGACACCCCAATGGACCCCCAGGACACCCCTGGCTACCCCAATGTACCTTCCAAGTGTCCAGGGCACCCCAATGGACCCCTTGGCCACCTCAATGTGCCTTCCAAACACCCCAGGGAGCCCCAATGGACCCCCAGGATACCCCTGGCCACTCCAGTGTGCCTTCTAAACGCCCCAGGGAGCCCCAGTGGACCTCCAGGGCCCCCCAAAACACCCCCTAGGCGCCCCAGGGCACCCCAAGGGACACCCAGAGTGCCCCAGCCACCCCCATAGACCTCCCAGGTGCCCCAGGGCACCCCCAAAAGGCCCCGGGGTGGGGGGGGGACGACACGAGCCACCTCAACACACCTTCGGGCTACCCCAAGCCCCGTAACAGCCCCCTCCAGGGGCACCCCAACTTCCCCCCTCCTCCCCGCCATGCGGCGCCGTCCCCTGCCTGCGGGGGGCGCTGCACCGCGGCGGGCGCCGCTCGGGCCACCCCCCTCGGTGCCCCGGGCCGGCCGGCCGCCATTTTGTGTGCCGGTTCCCCCCCCCCCTCCCCCGACGCTTCTTCCTTTAATCCTCCCTCCTTCCCCAGCCCCGGACCCTCCCCCGCCGTCCGGTACCATCTCGTC
>NW_020447746.1:29372-31237 GCF_003343035.1 Apteryx rowi
GGAATTGGGGCAGGAGGGCTTGGGGCAACTAGCAGCAGGGGGAAATGGGGGGGGCAGGAGGGTTTGGGGTGATTGGGGCAAAGAGTAATTAGGGGGCAGGAGGATTTGGGGCAATTAGGGGCAGGGAAGGTAATTGGGCAGGAGGTTAATTGGGGGGCAAGAGGGTTTGGGGCAATTAGGGGTCCCTGTCACCCGTGGTCCCATCACTGGTGGGTCCCTGTCACCGGTGGTGTCACGGTGCCCCCCCGTTGCTGGTGGGTCCTTGTCACCATGTCCACTCGTCACCCATGGAGTCACCACGTCCCCCCTGTCACCAGTAGGTTCCTGTCACTGTGTCCCCTCATCACTGCTGGTGTCACAGCGTCCCCCTGTCACCAGTGCATCCCCGTCACCATGCCACTGGTGGTGGTACCACGTCCCCCTGTCACCGGTGGTTCCCCCTCACCATGTCACCTGTGGGGTCACCACACCCCCGGTGGGGTCCTCAATAAGGTCCCTGTCACTCCTGGAGTCACCACGTCCCTGTCGCCGATGGTTCCCCATCAAYGCATCCTGCTGTCACCGGTGGGGTCCCTGTCACCACATCCCACTGCCACCGGTGGGGTCCTTGTCACCACAGTCCCCTGTCACTGGTGGGGTCCCCATCCCCATGTCCCTGGGGTCTGGCTGTGGGGCTRCTCCGGCTGTTGTCCCCATTGCTGGTGGGTCCCCAGGGTCCGGCTGTGGGACCTCCCCGACCTGTTCCTGTCACCAGTGGGGTTCCCACATCCTGTTGGGGCTGCTCCAGCCACCGTCCCCGTCACCAGTGGGGTTTGTCACCTGTGGGGCACCCCAGGGTCCGGCTGTGGGGCTGCTCTGGCTGCTGTCCCCAGTGGGGTGCCCGGGTCCGGTTGTGTCCGGCCACTATCACCTGTGGGGTCCCCAGTCTGGTCCCTGTTACCCACAGGGTCCCTGGGGTCCAGCAGGGGTGTCTCAGGGGCCCTGGGGGGTGTTGCAGGCTGTTGTGTTGCAGGCTGTTGCACCRCACGCGCTGTGCTGCGTGGTTGTGTCCGCACTGCGTACCCTGGCGGCGTGTGTTGTTGTGAACCTGAGCATTGTGTCCATCCTGTTGTGTCGTTGTGCGGCCTTTCTGTCCCGGTTGTGTCCCCAGCTGTGTCCCCGCTGTGTGCTGTTGTACCCCCCTGGTTGTGTGCTGATTGTGTGCCATTGTACTCCTGGCTGTGTCCCTGCTGTGTGCTGTTGTACGCCAGGTTGTGTCCGCACTGTGTGCCGTTGTACCCCTGGTTGTGTCCCCAGTTGCGTCTCTTGTGTCCATGCTGTGTGCAGTTGTGTCCCCCACCGTGTGTTGTTGTACTGTCTGGTTGTGTCCTTGTTGTGTGCYGTTGTACCCCTCCTTGTGCCGCAGTTGTGTCCCTGCTGTGTCCCGTTCTACCCAGTTGTACCCCAGATGTGTGCAGTTGTACCTCCAGTAGTACCCCCGGTTGTGTCCCCACTGTGTGCTGTTGTACCCCCTGCTCGTGTCCCTGCTGTGTCCCGTTGTCCCCCTGGTTACGTCCCAGCTGTGTCCCTACTGTGTCCCGTTGTATCCCCCACTTGTACCCTAGTTGTGTGCTGTTGTAGCCCCGGTTGTGTCCTAGTTGTCTCCCCTGCTGTGTGCTGTTGTCCCCCTGGTTGTGTCGCAGTTGTCTCCCTACTGTGTCTGGTTGTATCCCCCAGTCGTACCCTAGTTGTGTCCCGTTGTAGCTCCAGTTGTGTCCCAGTTGTGTCCTGTTGTACCCCCGTTGTCTCCCCGGTTGTGTCCCAGTTGTACCCCCATTGTGTCCCCGGTTGTGTCCCAGTTGTCTCCCCGCAGTGGCCCCTTGTGC
>NW_020447746.1:32663-35776 GCF_003343035.1 Apteryx rowi
AAATGCCCCCGGGACCCCCCCCGACCCCGTTGGCACTGTGTGTCCGTGTGGGGTTGTGCGTGCGCACGGTTGTGCTTCCCCCCCACACACACACACACCCCGGTTTGTGTCTGCGCACGGTTGTGCGCGCGGTTGTGCGTCCCCGGCTTGCGGCTGTGGGTCCGGGCGCGCAGTTGTGTCTGCTGGCGACTGTGCCTCCGCGCGGTTGTGTGTGCCTGCTTGTGACTGTGCGTGCGCGGTTGTGCGTGTCGGCTTGCGACTGTGCACGCGCGCACGGTTGTGCGTGTTCACTAGTGGCTCCGCGTCCGTGAAGTTGTGCCTGCGGTTGTGTGTGTTTTGGCTTGTGACGCTGTGCTTGTATGCGGTTGCGTTTGCTTGTGACTGTCCGTACCCCTGCAGTTGTGCGTCTCTGGTTGTGCGTGTGGTTGTGTCTGCGTGGCATATTTTGCCCGGCTGTGCGTCCATATGCGTGTGTGGTTGTGTGAGTACACAGTTGTGCGTGCTTGTGTGTGCAGGTGTGTGTTGATGGTTTGGGGGGTGTTTGCGTGGAGAGGGCGTGTGGGAGCACGGAGGCGCACGGGGTTGTGTGCACACAAGGCGCACGGTTGTGCGCGCTGGTGTTTGGGGTGTTGCTACACTAGGGTCTGTGTGTGCGTAGTTGTGTGTGACAGTAGGTACAGCTGCTATCTGCGCACATGCTGGTACTTGAGCGGGTGTTGGTGTAAAGGAGTGTGTGCGCGTGCGACTGTGATGGGACGTGCAGCCTCTGCTTGTGCGTGTGTCTGAATATTGGGGCGGTGTGGTAGAGTGTGTGGTTGTACCCAGCTCATGGTTGTGCGTGTGTGCAGTAAATACAGCTACTGCGGCGTGTGTGCTGGTGCTGGCAGGTTGTATGGAGYGGGGTGCGTGTGCATGAGGCGTGTGGTTGTGTGTGGGGTTGTGCGTGTGTGTGAGTGAGGAGGGAAAAGTCATGGGGACAGCCCTGTGCAGGAGCATGTGTGTTGTGGCGCTGTCCAGGTGTGCGCATGCATTGTGCGACGGGGAGATACACCTGGGCTTGCACGCGTGTGTGTATCGGCAGGTGTGCGGCAAGCGTGTGCCCACGCGGCCTGCACAGGCGGTGGGGTGGGGTGTCATAGGGTGTTGTGAGTGTCCTTGAGCGTGCGCTGAAGCGTGCAGCACGGGGGAAAGCGGTTGTGGTGTGTGTTGTGCTGTGGCATGGGTGTGTCTGACTGTCAAGAGTGGGTGGGTGTGCACGTTGTGGCACGTGCTGGGGTGTGCGTATTTCGTGCCTGTGCGTGCACGTGTTGTAGCTCTGGCTGCRTTGTGTAATATTGTGTATGCACGTGAAGGGTGTTGTGCGTGTGTGTGCTGGTTGTACTGTTGTGTGTGTCTGTTGCACGGCGCATGCAGTCTGTTGTCACGTGTGCGCGTGTTTAGGGGTGTCGTAGCGCGTGCGTGTCTGTCTTGCGGTACAAGCTACGTGTTGTGTCACGTTGTGTGTGCACGTGAGGGGTGTCGTGGGTGTGTGGGTGCTGGTTGTACCGTTTGTGTCGTGGCGTAGGTGTTGGTTGTGCCACAGAGGGGATGTGCGCTGTGTGCGCGTGTTGACAAGGTGTGAGCGTGCAGTGCGCGTGCAAGTGTGCACTGTGTGGGTGTGCACCGCGGGTGTGCATACGGGTGAGCATGGCATATGCGTGCGCACACAACTGTTTGCATGTGCACAGCGTGAGCGTGTGCTGTGCGCCGGGTGTGCGTGCGCAGTGTGTGCGGGGTGCGGTGTTTGCGTGCGCAGGGTGTGCACCCACGCCGCGTGTGCGCGTGGTGGGAGCGTGCTCTGCGTGCGCGTGGTTCTATGTGCACCCTCTGTGCGTGTTTGTGTGCGCTTGCAGGTGTCGTGCGCACACACACCCACGGTGCACACTCGCGCTGTGTGCATACAGCGCGTTTGTGCCCGCGCTGTGCCCTGCGTTTGTACCGTGGGTGTCGCATGCGTTACGTACATGCCTGCACTGCGTGCTGTGTGCGCTTGTGCGCCCTGTGGGTGTGGGTGCCTGTGCACCGCGCTGTACACCGTGTGCGCGCAGTGTTTGTTTGCACAAAGTGCGTTGCGTGCGCTGCGTGTATTTGGGTGCGCTGTGGGTGTTGTGTGCGTTACGTCTGTGCCTGCACCGTGCGCGTTTGCGTGCACCGTGGCTGTTGCGTGCATCGCGTCCGTGCCTGCGCCGTGCCCCGGGCACGGTTGTGCGCCTCACGGGTGTGCGCGGTACCCCCGCGCCCGCTGCGTGCCTGCCCCGGCTGTGCGCGCACCCGCAGTGCGTGCGCGACTGTGCGCTGCGTCACCCTGCGTGCCAGCGCGGGGGCGGGCCCGGCCACCCGGGCGCCCTGGCGGGGTGCGGGCCCGTGACCGCCTGTGACCCTCCACGGCCGCCTGTAGCCCCCCTGCGGCCGCCTGACCCGTCCCTCGCGCCCCACAGGTTCTTCCGTGGCGCCCGGTGTCTTTCCGCCCGCCTGTTCCTTTAACACACCCGGAGCAGGGGGTTGTGGTAGGAAGGGGGCCTCGTGACATCACGCCCAGCCCGGCCAATGAGCATCCAGGTGAGTTTGACGTCTCTGTTCCCCGCTATCCGATTGGCCCGGAGGGGGTGTGACACGGGGCGGGGTCCCCCCTTCTCTGCTCCCTCATTGGAGGCAGGTGAAAGGTCTTTCCCCTGTCAGGACCTCGGGAGGGGGGTTGCTGGGGGGGGGGTTGTTTCCGTGGCAACAGCTGGGTGACATCCTCCCCCCCCCCCAACTTCCTCCCCCGTCGCCGGGGGAACCGTGTCCTCCATCGCCGGGGATGTGATCGGCTGTTGCCGCGGTGACGTCTGGGCTCCCCGTACCCCCCGAGCAGCGGATGGAGGTTGTCAGGCGGCTTCGGCGGTGGTCGGCGGTGGAGGGGAGGGGGGACGGGTTTCCGCGGCAACCCCCGCGTCCCCAGCGACCCCCCCCCCGTCCCCCGCTTGTCGGGTGGGTGGGGAGGGGAGAGGGGGGTGTTTCCTCGCGGGGTTGTTCCGGTTCGCGGCGGGTTTCCGGGGAGGCCGGAGGGGGGTGTGTGCAGGGTTGGGGGTGTT
>NW_020447746.1:36126-38491 GCF_003343035.1 Apteryx rowi
GCACCGGGCTGCATCTCCTGCGCACAACCCACTCGGCTCCAACAGGGCCGGGCACACCCCCCTTGTGTCAGTCGGTGCCTCCCGCACCCCCATCCTGCAGCTGACTGTACCTGCCTCGCACACTGTCCCCCGTGCACCTCCCCACCAGCTACCACCCCCCTGCTGCTTGCGTCCGGCTGTGCAGGACTCGTACAACTTGGTGACGTCACTCCGTGCCCGATGACGACTGACTAATGACTTCATGCTGTAGCTGACACGCCCCCAACCCCCCGATGACGTCGCACTCCGCGGCACCCCTGCATACGTCGGCAGGGCCCTGTGAACAATTGATCCGACTGTTGCCGTGTCGGGCTGTACCTATCACGCGCCCCGTCAGCACACGGCGCACGCTGACGGTCCCAGGGACTGGAAACCGGTCCCAGCCTCTCTGGTTTCACAACCCCCGGCTCCCCCCAGCGCAGCCACGTTACGCCTGTCTGCTCCACGGCGACGGTGACGTCGTCTTGTGCACAACACCGTCCCTTGGGACTGCACACAGCACACGTCCTCTGCAACGCTGGCACGGTGTGTGTTGCTCACCCCCGCCCCATCCCGACAGGCGCTTCCTCACACGCTGTGCATTGCCTGTGTCGTGCAGCAGCCGGAGACGTACACCCTCGCTACACTGTGCTGGCACTCACACCGAGGGCTGCACTTGTTGTGCCGTGACAGGCGGACACAGGCCTGAAGTGCRCACTGCGCTGCTGCCGTTCTGACACCCGCAGCCTGTGTTGTGGCCGACTGTACTCCCGTGCTTGACTCCAGTGCGTCAGGGGGTTTGCACCGCAGGTGGTGCTGAACACCGTCCCCAGAGCACACCCAGGTCCCGTCACAGGACGCGCTATGTGGCGTGCGGCTGTACCAGGCRCTTCCCAGCATCTCTGATCTCCAGTTGTAGCTGGGAGAGGGACACGTGCACACCCACTGGGTCAGCTGTGAGCACGCTACACCTTTTTGGGGCGGCTGTCAACTCCAAAGGCACTTCTTTGGACCTCCTTAAATTGGGGCGATTTGCAATACTGTCCCCCCAACACCGATTGTTTCCAGCTGTTCCTCAAACGAGCTCACACATGTGCCTTGGAGCAGCTGTATTTATAGTTACGTGTGTACACGCACACACACACACACACACACACGTCCTGCCGGAAGATGAGCTGCGATCCCTGATTGCCTCCGACTGTAGCTTTCCCCTCCACCTCCCTGTGATCCCAGGTACAGCTTGCCTGAGCGCTGACGGACTCCAGCGGGACTCTGGTCACGCTCGCGCCCCCGCTAAATCACAGCGGGCGACCGACTGTCCCTGACACAACCGCTGCCCGGGAGGGCCAGGACTTCGCAGGCACGAGGTGCCCTTGCTGGTCTCCGCCTCGCTCCGCCTGTGCGCAGCCCGTGCACACACGTACACGCACCCCTCCGCCATACTCGCGCAGTTGCAGCGCGGCATAGCTGTACCGCACCTTGTCCCGGCACGCCCGCGGTGACGGCGCGGTTGTGACATGCCCATCCACGCCGCCGGCAGCCTCYGGGCATCGCTGGCGCCCTGCCCACTCGTCACGGTGTAGCGGAGGGGGTTGCTGTTTCCCGCCACTCTGCCTGTACCTGCCGCGTGTTATCGCCCCTGTGACTGTGCTCTGACTGTAGCTGGGCTGCACTCGCTCGCCACCCCCCCCCCCCAGGCCTGGCTCCGGTCCTGCCTCTGTTTTCTGCCTGTTGCTGCCTGACAACAGCCGCACGGACGTGGGTTTCGGGGCGCCTCCCGGCTCTGGGGGGGTCCACCCCAACTCCCTGGGGACCCAGGCGTCCGGGGGTCCCTGCCACCCCCGGGGGACCCAGGCGTCCGGGGGGTGCTGACCCCGCTCTGTTCCCCCCAGGAGGCCCTGCCGGCAGTGACCCCCCACCGAGGACCCCCGGAGCAACCACACCTAGTCCATGAGGCCTCCGCTCACAGGTAGGGGGCGCCCCGCTCCGTCGCCGCGGCAACCTGCCCGCTCTAGAACCGCCCGCCTGCCCGCTCTAGAACCGGCCTCCGTCACCTTGACAGCCTGCCTGGTCTAGAACCCCCCTGCCCCATGGCAGCCCACCTGATCTAGAACCCTGCCGTCTCCATGGCAAACTGCCTGCTCTAGAACCMCCCCCCTCACATCTCCATGGTAACCCAGCCCCGGTCTAGAACCACCCCCAGCCCTACCTGTTTCTATGGTAACTCTGAGCACCCCCCCCCAGCACTGCTGGGGTCCAATCCTGCCCCATGGCACTGGGGGGTCCTGGCTATGGGGCTGAATCCTGCCCCACGGCAATGCAGGGTGCTGGCTCTGGGGGTCCAATC
>NW_020447747.1:0-1925 GCF_003343035.1 Apteryx rowi
GGCACCTCTCCTCAGCTGGAGGTCTGGCTGCAGAGAGGGCAGCTCATGCCCTGGACCCCATGGCTGTCAGGGCAGAGGCTCTGCTGCGTGGGAGAGGAGACACAGGGAGCTTGCTCAGAGGAAGGTGTCTGCATCAGAGGGACTGACCACTGACCATGACTTGCCCAAATCCATCCTCCCATGATGATTCTGTTGGCACTTCCCTCTCATTCCCTGCCCAGCTCTACTGCCTGGGGCTGCTCCTGCTGCCTGCAGCTTTCTCTTTCCCAACATCTTTTCCCTGGCCATACTCACAGACCCTGTCCCACCCTCTCTATGCGCAGTTCTGCCCTACAGAAACCTCCCGGATAAGGGCACTGTCCAGGGCATCTCTGTGTTCACGGGTCCTAAGGAGCAGGTCACATTAGCCCTGATAAGTCCATAAAGGTGCTGCTGGTGCTGCTGTAGGTGTAGGTGGGGTTGGAAGGATTTGCTGAGCTTTCTCACAGGCCTACTGATCTCTGAGAGGGAAGGTTAGCGAGTCCCAGTTCCTTGCCAAACCAGAAAACTCTTTCCTTTTTTCTCCCTGCCAACATTAGGAAACTGAAAGCCCTGGAGGGAAAGCTCCTTGCCTTTCAAGTAGCCTTTTTTTACACCTTCCTCTGTGATGCAGGGACACTGCTCTGAATCACAGCCCTGGGCAGACCTGTGTGCATATCCCAGCTTCACAGCCCTGCAGACATCCTTGGGAGAAAGCAGCAGCATGCCCTGTTCCTGTGACAGTGTGGCAGAGAATGCCTGCTCTGAAGCATCTCCCTCTCCTCTACAAAAGAGAGCGATCCTTAAAAAGACTATCAGTCATGGGATGGAAAAGGTTTAGAAGACCCCTCCAGGAACCTCAGTAGCATTGCCCTGCAGCCAGGGACTTACCGTGTCAAGGGCTGTGAAAATTTCTCCCACAAGGAGCTCTCCTCTCTCCTCCCACTCCACACTGCCTTGCACTTCTTTCTGCCTTGGCTCATCTCATGTCAGCAGCAGCAGGCAGTGCCCGGAGCCCTGCTGCTCTTTGCAGAGGAGCTGCTCCTGCACACAGCTGTCTCTGGGCAGCGCTGCCCCGTTGCCATGAGCTTCCTCCATCCCCAGAGACTGGCCTCACTCAGGTACAGAGGCCCAGCTGAGCTCATGAATTTCTCTGTCCCTCGTGCTCCCTCCTCCTGGGAAATGTTCACTGCAACAAGCTAAAATAGTCACTGATGGTCCCTCTACAAACAATGCAGAGAGACCAGTCACAACATTGTCACTTCTTTCATCAGAGGATGGTTTCATCAGAGGATGKTTWTCTACRAGWGGTGGAAACATCGCACCCTGGAAATCCATATTCCCATGTCTTAACTAGGCAGGACACCTAGAAGCGGAGAAGGAGAGAGGTCATTCACCCATGGTTCAGGTTTTCATTTAGATGGGTCAGTCTGGACATTGCATGCCCAGTAAGAAGTCCCTGGGATACCGTGGGATGCAGATCCCTCCTGTGAACTCCACAGACACACAGCAGGTGGGATTCCCCTTGAAAAAAATGAAGTGAGCACAACATAGGTGTCTGCATGGGAGCTCCTTCTCTAAGCTCCCTTTGTAATCACTGGAGATGGAGGATGGGAGTCAGCTGCTCAACACACAAACACATGGTGACATTAGAAGAGACAGAGGTGGACCAAGGCATGTGCCAGAGGCTTCTTGCTCTGATGGAGCAACTATGACACTCTCATTCTTCTAGAGCATGAATTGGGGGCCAGGTGGAAAATTTCCTTGGCCATCTGAAATGACACTAGATGCCTCCTACTACTAGAGCTCCACTCACTATAAAGCTGAGACATAGGAAGATCCCAATGTTACAAACAGCTAATGCAATTCAGTGCAGGCACTTGATTTAATGACATAGAAATAGGCTG
>NW_020447747.1:3297-5351 GCF_003343035.1 Apteryx rowi
TTGGGATGGTGTTAAGGAAGCCAAAGCTCCCCTGGGATAGAGACACTTGCAGGGGATGTGAAGGACAGGAAGAAGAGCTGCTGCTGCTTCAGTGACAGTAAAAGAATAAACAAGGAAATGTGGGCTCACTGCTAACTGGGGCAGAGATGTAGATGTAGATAGGTTTGGGGAAGTCAAGTCCTTCCTGGCTTCAGTCTTCAGCAGCAAGGTCTCCTGAGCTGTTGTGCCTAGAGTCAGGACTCCTGAGGAGAAAAACAACCTGCAGTGCCCGTCTCTAGAACTCAACCCGTACAAGTCTATGGGATTGGATGGTTGACATCCATGGACATTGAGAGAGCTGGCTGCTGTGATAGCAAGGCTGCTCTCTATCACCTTTGAAAGGTTGTGGAGGTCAGGGATGGGGGGAGTCCCAAAGACCAGAAGAAGGAATATGTTGTGCTCATCTTCAAAAAAAAGTCCCCAAGGACACACCAGGGAGCTGCAGGCCATTCAGCCTCATGTTGGTGAGGGGTGTGTCATGGAGCCAGTCCTCTCAGATCACAGTTGTGGGCACATGAGGGAGAAGAAGGTGTCTGGGAACAGTCAGCATGGAGTTACAATAGGTGAATCATTCCTCAGGAACCTGATTGTCTTCTGTGATAAAAGACCAGTGCTTGTGGAGGAGAGGAGAGTAGTGGATTTCCATTAGGCATCCAGATGGGCAAAAACTGCTTGGATGATGAACTCAGAGGGTTTTCATGAATGGGTCATGCTTTACCAGGAAGCCAGGTAAAGGTGGGGTATGCAGGGGTCTATACTCCACATCCTGTCCTGTTTGAAAGGCTCATTAGTGACCTGCAGAATGGAAATCCCCTCACGGTTGTAGATGACACCTGATTGGGTGGAACAGTCATAAGCTCAAGGGCTGCCATTCAGAGGGACCTCAGCAGGCAGGAAGAATGGGCTGTCAGGAACTTTGTGAAGTTCAGCTAGGACAAATGCCAGGTCCTGCACCTGGGATAGAGCAACACCCTGCAGCGATAGGGGCTGGGGAGTGCCCAGCTGGCAGCAGCTCTGTGCAGAAAAAGGACCTGGGAGTCTTTGTGGGCAGCATGATGAACATCAGCCAGCAGCATTCCCTGGCAGCAAAGGAGGCCACAGTGTCCTGGGCTGCATAGCCAGGAGATTGAAGGAGGTAATTATCCCCCTTTACTCAGCATTGTTAGAGCCCCTCTACATACTGCATCCAGTCAGGCCCCCTGTAGCAGAACGCTGTTCTTGGAGTGCGTTCAGTGGCAGGCCCCCAAGATGGCTGGGGACTGGAACACTTGCCCTGTGAGGAGAGGCTGAGGGAACAGGGCTAGTTCAGTGCAGAGAAGGGAAGGTTTTGGGGAGGACTCATAGCAGCTTCACATCTCAAGGTTGCCACTGATAATGAACCAGTTTTTTACAGGAATCCATGGCAGTAGAATGAGAGGCAATGGCTATAAGCTGAAACAAGTGCAGTCAAAATGGTATATAAGCAAGAAAAATCAGTGAGTATCCTGCAGCATTTGAAGTGGGGTCCAGAGGGGTTATGGACTCTCTCTTCTGGGAGGCTTGCAGTACACAGCTGGCCAAAGGCCTGAGGAACTTGGTGTGAATTCATTGTTGATCCTGATATGAGCAGGTAGTTGAACTAGAGAGCACCCAAGGTCCCTTCCAGCCTGAATGATTAGGTGATTTTGTCCTCTCTGGAGATAGCCACTGCAATTCTTGCAGGCAGGAAATCCTTTGATGCACATGGGTTAGCACCTGACATGGCCTCCCCAGAGCCAGCTCCTCCTAGTGGTGTAAGGTTGCCTCTTGGACCTGAAAGGTTTTCAGTTCAAGGTTTCATTATGAGCGACTGCTTGTCCAGAGTGAGTCCTCTTCACAGCCTACAACACCTGTACATKACAACACGATGCCAAATGAGTGTGACAMATGCAGAAAGTCATGGCGTGAGGGTGATTGCACTCTAACATCCATGAGGTCCTTTGCTGATCCAACAATATGCAGAGGGACTGGAAGACCCTTAAACTTCCTAGGCACAC
>NW_020447747.1:6082-8493 GCF_003343035.1 Apteryx rowi
CCTACCTTTGTCAGCAGTCCCTTTAAACGACTACCTCCTTTTATTATGTGTAGTGTCCTGCAGGTCCTCCTGCTGTTATCCTGTCAGAGGCACCGCAAGACAGGATGAGCCATCTGCACACACTCATTTACAGCTGACACAAGGGAGATTTAGTCCAGAGGGGCCTTGAGAAACTTGGGGATTTGGCCAACAGAAACCTCATGCTGTTGTACAAGGAGCAGTGGTAGCTCCTGCGTTGGGGGACAGAACAGCCCATGCATCAGGGCAGGTTGGAACGTGACCGTCAGAGGAGTGACCCTGAGGAGAAGGGCCTGGATGTTACGAGGGATGCCATATGAGCCAATGATGCACTTTCACTGCAGATGAGGCCAGCTGCATACAAGGCTGCTCCAGAAAGCATGTGGCCACCCAGAGAAGTGGAAATATCATCCCCCTCGACTCAGCCCTGGTGTGGCTGCATCTGGAATAGTGTGTCCCAGTGTGGGCTGCCCAGTGCTGGAGGAACGGGGAGCAACTGGAGAGGGTCCAGAGGAGTCTTCCAAGATGGGGTTAGTGTCCTGAAGCACATGGCCAGTATGGAGAGGCTGAGGGACCTGGGCTTCTTCAGCCTGGTGAAATGGAGGCGAAGGGCAGTACAGTAGTAGCCTCCGAGTGCTTGAAGAGATCATGGATCTTTTCTTGGTAGTTGAAAACAGCATGAGAAGGGGAAACCAGGCTAAAACAGGAACTCACAGCTCAACTCCAGGGCAATAAGGCAGCATACAAGAAGGGGAAGGAGGGAGAGGCTGAAAAGGAGGAATTCAAAAATATTGTCCAGTAAAGTAGGGATGGTATTATGAAAGCCAAAGCTCTCAGAGGGTACACACTGGCAGAGGATATCAAAGGCATGAAGAAGGACTGCTACTGCTTCAGGAATGGTAAAGAATAAAAGGGAAAATGTTGGTTCTTTGCTGAAGGGGGCAGAGAATCTAGTAAGAGCAGATGTAGGGAGGTCTGAGGAGCTCAGTGCCTCTTTGGCTTCTGTCTTCTCCAGCAAGGTCTCCCGGGCTGTTTTGACTGGAGTCAGGGCTCCAGAGGAGAAAAGCAACCAGCAGTGCATGAGGGCTGAGTGAGTGATGACTTGCAAGAACTCAACCGCTACAAGTCAGTGGGCTTGGAACGGCTGCATCCAAGGACACTGAGAGAGCTGGCCGCTATCATAGCAAGGCTGCCCTCTCTCATCCTTGAGAGGTTGTGGAGATGGGGTGAGGCCTCCCCTCAATAACTGCAGAAAGGCAAACATTACATCCCTCTTCAAAAAAGGCCCAGAGGGCAACCCAGGGAACTACAGGCCGTTCAGCCTCAACTGGTTGAGGAGTGTGTCATGGAGCAAGTCCACTCATTTCTGGGCACATGAGGGAGAAGAAGGAGATAGGGAAGAGGCAGAATGGATTTGTCCAGGGTAAATTGTGCCTCACCAACCTGATTGCCTTCTAGGATCACATAGCTCTATTTGTGGTTGGAGAGCAGAAAATGTCCTTCAGTGTGATTTGAGCAAGGTGTTTGACACTGTCTCCCACAATAGCCTTGTGGAATACAATTTAGAATTTTACCACCTAGATGGGTGGACAACCAGATGGCTAAAGAACTTGTTGGATGATCAGGCTCAGAGGACAGTGGTGAATGTGTTGTACTCCTCCTGGAGGCCAGGGAGAAGTGGAGCACCACAGGGTCTCTCCAGGAACCTGTCCTGTTCAACAACTTTATTAGTGACATGGAAGAGGCAATACTCACTATGCTTGCTGAGGACAAAAGGACTGCAGGGGACCCCAGCCATATGCTTGAGGGCTGCCATTCAGAGAGACCTAGGCAGGCAGGAGGAATGGGCTGACAATACATGGAGTCCAGGGCATGAGCCACCTCCTCTACAGCCAGACATCTGCCAGAGGAGAGGGGCATCTCTCCTGCCACAGGCCCATTTCATGCTGCCTGACAAGGGGGCTGAGAGTGACTGCCCTGCAACGTCGTTGTCTGTGAGGCAGCATGTCCAACTGGGTAAGGTGAAGGCTTTCCTAAGTCCCCCTCTGTCTCTCTCTCCTTGCCTCCTTCGGCAGCAGGATCATGGTGTTGCTGTTTGTTTCCCCTCCTGTCCATGCTGCTCCTCTTCTTGCTCTTGCGACAACTTCTTCGCACTGCTGCCAGATGGGATGAGAAGCGTGATGCTTTCTTGTATGTGAAAATTTCAAACAAGGAGGAACTGATCAGGGATGGGATAGTGTCAGCCTTGTCTACAGGGACCATGAAAATGTGGAGTCCCAGATCCTCAGGAGAGTGAGGAAGGACAGTGGCAGAGTACAAACCGTGGACTTGAGAAGAGTAGACTTTGGGCTCTTCAGGGAACTGGTGGGGGAACCCATGGGAGGCAGCTCCAA
>NW_020447747.1:10073-15409 GCF_003343035.1 Apteryx rowi
AGCAAAGAAGGCCAGAAGCATCGTGGGCTGTATGAGCAGGAGCACAGGCAGGAGGTGGAGGGAAATGGTGATCGCCTTCTAGTCAGTATTCATTAGAGCACATCTAGAACACTGCATCCAGGTTTGGGTTCCCAGAACAAGAAAGGGGTTGATAACTGGGAGCGAGTCTGGCTGAGGGCCCTAACAATAGTCAGGGAGCTGGAGCACTTGCTTTCTGAGGAAGCATTGGAACTTGTTGCCCAGACAGCGCTGGACAGTCTCCTCCTTTGGATGACGCCAACACCAGACTGGATGAAGCCCAGAGCAACCTGTCCTGACCCCAGAGCTGACCCTGCTGGGAGCAAGGAATTTGGACTGGAGACTCCCTGAGGTCCCTTCCACTCTGAAGGAGCCAATGGTTCTTCCCACTCTCAATCTTCTCTTGTGGATGTCAGGGAAAGCACACAGGTGCCCTGTGACAGTGGAAGCAGGCCAGCTTTCTTCTCCTCCTGCAGTCAGAATTGTTCAGATACAGGGCTTCTTGGCAGGAATCCCCAAGACAGCCCTGATCAATCCCTGGCTTCACTTTGAATTTCCTTTTACTTTTCTTCCCCCCCACCCATGTCTGTCTCTTTTACCATTCTGATCCTGTCCCATACAGCCCATCCCACCCCTGCTCACCCTTAACTCTTTGGTGCTGGTTGGTTGGTTGGTTTATTTTTATTTTTATTTTTATTTTTTTAATTTTGACATAGAGTAGCTTCAGTCCCGAAGGAACTTGAGAAATTTGGGCGATTTGGACAACAAATACCTCATGAAGATTTACAAGAGAAGCGTCAAGTCCTGTGCCTAGGTGGGAATAACTTCATCCATGAGGAGAGGTTGAGGGACCTGGTTTTCTTTGTGCTGCTGAAGTGGAGGCAAAGGSCAGTAGAGTAGTAKTCTGATTGCATGAAGGGTGGTTTCAGAGATGATGGAGCTTTTCTTGGTACTGGGAAAAAGCATGAGAAGGGCAAAGAGCAACAAACTGCATCTTGAGAGGTTCAGACTGGACTTCAGGTCAAAAGAATGTCACTCATAAGGCAGTGCTGAGGTGCAACAGGTCACCCAGAGGGAGTCTGTGATCAGCCCCTGCCTTTGTGTTTCAAGGAAAAGCAAGTGAGGACAGGAAGACATCAGGAGAGGCAGGGAGATCACGGGGTGAGAGGAAGGTGGGGAAGCAGCTTGAGTGTGTACAGGCTGCAGGGAAAGAGGCACAGGTGTGGGAAAGCATAGGACAGCCTGTGGTGGAGATGGCCGAGGGCACTGCCAAGGGTGAAAGATCCCAGCACAGCTAGGTCTTTGTCCTCTTGGCTATGGCTGGTGTCTCTGACACAGAGGCCCACGAGAAGATACTGTTTCCTTAAAGCACTGTGGCCTTGCTTCCTCCTTGTCCCTTGGGAGCCCAGGAGGTGCCATATCATGCTCCTGCACTTAGCGTTGTGCACCCCACGCACACACTGCCCACAAGAAGAGTAATGCGAGAAGAGCAATGCGTGATGGAAAGCATCACCCTACCCAGGGGCTGGCTGTCAGTGCCTGCTCACTCTGCTTGATAACACACATCAAGGTTGACTTGGCATCACAGCCACCCTCACATTGCCTTTGCCTACCTGCAATCAGGGCCTCCAACTTTCTGCTCTAATCAGCCCATGGGGAAAGTTTCTTGGTAATGGCCCTCTGTGGGACCTGTTAATGCTCCAAGGAACTTGGGATTTTCTTCTGAATTTAACTTTTTGAGAAGTTGCTTCAGTTACTTCTCAGCATCTGAAGTTCATGGGCTCAGCACCAAATACAGCCAAGGGGCCATTAAAATGCAAACCCCCCTAAGGAGCCATGCCTCTTTCCATAACTTTCTTCACTTCGCCAATTCTTGTGTGGTTAATTGGAAAGTTTGCAGGAGTGTATTGAGATTAGGCAGATTTCAATGAACACCTGAAAAAGAAAGATGTCTGCTTCTTAGCTTTCTTCATTCCTCACTTTTCAGAATAAGTCATACCCACATTCCCCAATTCATACTGACCCACAGTGTCTCCTAATGAAGTCTGGACATGTAGGCAAAGCAGTATTTTTGATAGGAGACCTGTATGGAGAACCTTCCTCCCCAGCTCCCCAGCCCTGCCATTTCCCTCATCAGCCACTGGGGACTTCACATCACTCTTGTGGAATTTGAACCTTTTGCCACTCAAGGCTGTAGCTGAATGTTACAGCTCATGTGCACCAATTCCCACCTGCTTTCCTTCAAGAACTAGCTGCGAGCAGACACAGAAKGGTTTGTCTTAAGAGGAAACAAACAAATTATAGATTGGAATAGTTTAATAAAAGATACCAGACACTCCTCAACTGTATGTCAAGTCCAAGCTGCCTCCAGTGAGGTCTACTGCCCACAAGGCATAACCTTCCTTGAAAAGTATTCCACAGATAGATTGGAAGGGATAGACAAGAAACACAACAAAGGAGCTGGCTGAAGACACAATGAGACTGCTGAAAGATGAGGCAAGCTTCAGACTCCCAGCAGCTCAGAGCAGCAACTGGAGAGTTGAGAGGTACCTGAAAGGATAAAGAGCAAGGGGAGAAGGAAAACTGGGAAACTATGGGAAGTGCATGTGCCCAGAGAGTCTGATGCAAAAATGTCTTTAGAAATGACCAATTTAATCAGGACATGTGGAAATATGTGAGAGATCACTGAGACTACATCCACAGAATAATAGACAGAGCAGTGGAAACACAAGGTCAAGGGCAGATTGCTATTTCTTCTCCCCAGATTAATACCCTTCCTGAAGATTTCCATCTTTCATCATGTTCATTGAAGTAGACTAGAATAATCACCAATGGGCCCTCTCTAAGCACTGAAGGAAGACTGATTCCAGCATTACAAATCGTCTCATCAGAGGGTGGTTATGTGCAAGAGGTGGAATGTGGCTCTGGAAGCCCCGATTCCCATCTCTTAACTAGGCAGGACACACAGAATGGGCAAGAAGGCAGCTCATTGAGAACAAGGAGGAGGCTGATCTCACCCCAGGCCAGACCCCATCAGTGCAGATTTCTCTGTCAAATACAGTTCTCTGGAGTTGCATTTCTCCTCTATGGAGGGAACTAAGTTGTCTCAACGGAGTTGTTTTGAGATACATTTCCTAATGACAAGCTCAGGTCCTGCAGGAGCCGCCTCCAAAATTTCCAGCACCACATGGCAACACAGCTACCCCAGGGCATCTCAGGCAGCAATAGCCTCTCTATGTGGTCAAATGAATCAAACCCCCAAAGGAGATCCTAGTCATAAGTTGAGATCTTCTCAAAAAATAACTCAGTGCAACAATAGACAAGAAATCCTTGTTTCCAAAACTTCACACAGTTTTTACCATTGCCATATATATATTTTTTTTCTTGTTAATTGACAGGACCATGTTCATGCACTACAGAAATTAGCCTCTCTATGCAAGTGTGTGTGTATATATATATATATATATATGTATGTGTGTGTGTGTATATATATATATCTGTGTGTCTGTATATATATATATAAAATATATATACACACACAAATTATTCATCAAAATACATTTGCTACCAACACTCGGGACGGAGAAACTTTGTTTGGAGGAACTACTTTATTTAAACTGTCATGTTTCAGCTCTCTTCTTCTGCCTCTCTGTCCTTTCTTCTTCTTCGGCCACTTCTCTCTTTACAGAGCTCTCCATGGAAAGATTCACTGAATCACAGCACTTAGGGTGGACGAGACCCAGGGGCTCCCCCCACTTATGCATTGGCCACAAGGGTGATGAGAGTGCGCTCCATCCATTGTGCAGGCCATTCATAAAGGTGTTAAACAGTCCTGCCCCACCTGTTGATCACTGAGGGATGCCACTAGTAACTGGCTGCCACTTGGAACTTGCACCACTGATCACAGCGTTTCAGCCTGATGGTCCATCCAATCTTCCACCTGCCTTATGGTCCATTGATCCAGGGCAGAGCTCAACAATTTGCCTCTAAGGAGACTACGGCGGACTGTGCCAAAGGCTTTGCTAAAGTGAAGGTTCACAAAATCCCCTGCTTTCCCCTTGTGCACAAAGCCATTCATCTTATGGTAGAAGGCAATCGGGTTGGACAGGCATGGTTTCCATTTCCCCTTGGTCAATCCATGCTGCCTCTTTCAGTCCTTGTCCTTCCTATGCTTGGGGATGGTTTCCAGAAGGATTTGCTCCATCACCTTCCCAGGGACTGAAATGAAGAGGAGCAGCTTGTCCTTCCCCAGATCGTCCTTCTTGCCCTTCTGGAAAATGGGTGTGATGTCTGCCTTTTCCCAGTCATCAGGAACCGCCCTGATTACCCTGACATTTCATAGACAATTGGGAACAGCGTTGCAGTGACTCCAGCCACCTCTCCCTGCACCCTGGGGTGCTTCCCGTCTGGTCCTGTGGACTTGTGTGTGCCCACTGGGCAAAAGTCCTCCCCAGCTGCATCGTCCTCTACCATGGGTGAGGCTTTGATAACAGAGATGCTGCCAAAGGACTCGGGGGCCAGGGAGGCCTGGCAGTAGACAGGACCAGGAAAAGACAAGGTAAAAGAGGCAATGAGCTCCTCAGCCTTTCCCCTCTCTTTGTCACTATGTCCCCTGCCCCACTGAGCAGGGAAACCACATTTTCCTTGGATGGCTGCCCTGTGCTGCCAACGTCCTTACAGAAGCCCTTCAGGTTACCCTCCCCATCCCTTCCTAGATCCAGCTTCAGCTCCAGCTGAGCTTTGCCTTGCCTAACTCCATTCCAAACAAGAGGAAATCCTCTCTGCTGCAGTCCAGGGTGGTGACTCTGTTATTCCTCTTACCTCTCCACCCTCTCACAGTCACTGCAGTGACAGCCAACCTCCACATTCACATCCCCATCCAGCCTGAGCTTCAGCCAAGAAACCAAGGGGAGGATGGCACCATCTACTTAGAGGCACAAACCACAGAGGTACAGAAATCACACCACAGAAAAGCTTGCTGTTCTCCCCTCACCCCTGAGGGGATCCAGGCAATGGCCTTTCAGGTGGTTAAAGATGGATGCAAAGAATTTCAGGAGTAATGTAGATATGCCTGAGGCAGTGCCTCCCAGGATGGCCTTATAGTCAACAGGAAGGAGAGCTTGCTCACCTGCCTTCTTTTAGATGGTCACATAAAGCACAAAGGACTCCTGTCCCAGAGACATTTGCTCTGTSCTTGAAAWGGGGCCTGRGATCAWAGGCKTTCAGGATAATTCAGGTTTTAGGGACCACAGGAGGCCTGCAGTGCAAGGTGCTGCTCAAAGCAGGGTCAGATAGAGGGTCAGAAACCAAAAAAATGC
>NW_020447747.1:16364-21695 GCF_003343035.1 Apteryx rowi
CAGTGTCCCCTGCCCCTCACTCTGCCTTCCAGCCCCTTCCTCGCAGAGAATTTGGTTTGGGAGGGACCACCAGAGATCTCCAGGACCACGATCTGCTCTGAGCTGGGCTAACTTTGTAGTTAGATCAGGTTGGTAGGTGCTTTCTCCAGGAGAGTTTTTAAAAATCTTCTGGCACCTGCCCCACTGCTGCTCAAGTACCATGGATGTTTCTTTAATTTTCCTTCAGCTCATTTGGAATTTCCCTTACTGCATCTTCTCCTTGTTGTCTCTTGTCCTTTCCTCCTCTTGGCCCCCAGACACACCATCCCGTCTACTTTGACTGAGGACAATCACAGCCTCACCTCCAAGCACAGCCTTGCTGGGATCTCCTGGGACCACACAGGCAGGCCGTGGTGGCCAGCTCCAAGCACAGCTATGTGCTGCAGATCCCTACGTTGTCTCAGATGAGAATGTATGCAGACATAACATGACATAGTGCAGAGCCTGTTGGCCAGTGCCATGGCAGACATGGGGGCAGCTGGCATGAGAAGAGAAGACCTCCAGCAGCTCCTCTCCACACCTGGGCAGGCAGTGATACAACTGGAGGTGCTCCTGAGAGAGGATGGTGACACAGGATGGTGGGCACAGTGCAGTGCTGGGCAACGACCATCTGTGCTGGGTCTGGGAGTCCTGGCAGGTGGTGCTGGTGCCTGCAGCCCTAGAGAAAACCCCGATCCTGCTAGCAGGATTGAGTCCCCTCCAAGACTGTTGGGAGTTTCTGGACTTTCGTGGCTCCCATCTGTGCCTCATCCCTCCAGTGGCCCAGCCCTGCTGCCCTTCACGGGTCCCCACGACCCCACTGTGTAGGCACCACACAGGACAGGGTGTGTTCTGGGGTGGGGAAACATCCCCCCAGCATGGTCCCCATGACAGCCCTTGGTGCCCCGTCCCCCTCTGCCCACCTGCCTGGCAGCCTCCCACCAGTTCCCAGACCCTGCCCAGCCCTGGTCCTGTCCCCCTAGGCTTAGCAGAAGGCCATGCTCCAGGGTTTGCTGAGGTCTGGGCCCAGAGAGAACCCAGGCAGGGCTGGCCGTTCCCCCCATACAGGTGCTGAGCCCAGCAGGCAGACAGAGCTGGTCACATTCAAAGATCACCCCTCACCAGGACCAGGGGGAATGGCCAATGCTGGAAATAGGTGGTATGAGACACTGCGTTTGTGAGGAGTTTCATGGGGCAGTTTCTCCTCTCCGTTCATGCAGCGATGAGCTTGGCTGAATCTGTGTTCTGACAGACCCTGTTTGAGGTCCCCCATGGGAGGAGGATGGTCTACAGGCCCAGTAGACAGCCCCAGGACTTCCTCTGCATGCTCCCTGCCAGCTCTGCAGAACCCAGCAGTGGGCAGATCCTCCCAGGGATCACACCTGGATGCCCAGTCCTTCAGCTTGGCGTGGAGCCTTGTCTGGGGGAGACGTTTGGGGTAAGGACCACCACGCAGGGTGGGAGAGATTGTCTCAAGGAAATATGCTGGGGACAGGGTGTGAGGGACAGCAGCTTTGGCGGCAGAGTGCAGCCTTCAGGCACTGCACCTGGAAGAACCAACTTCATTACAAAGATACTGTGAGGGAGTCAGCTCTGACCCAGTGTTAGACACAGCTTTATATGGGCACCAGGTGGGACAGAGCAGTCTCACTGAAAGTGGAATGAATCCAACCATTTGTGTAGCAACATGGTGACAAATATTAATAACAACAGTAATAATACTCATAATACAAATAAAGTGAACAAACAAAGCTCCGTCCTGGTACGGGACACAGGGGAGTCATTTGTGGAGAGCAATGGCAATGTTACCACTGCTGGAAAATGTCCAWGAAATCACTTTCCTCAGGGCATCTTTGAGCTCCTTGTTCCTCATGCTGTAGATGAGAGGGTTCACTGTTGGAGGCACCACAGCGTACAGAACAGTCACCACCAGATCCAGAGCTGGAGAGGAGAGGGAGGGGGGCTTCAGGTAGGCAAAGATGATAGTGCTGACAAACAGGGAGACCACGGCCAGGTGAGGGAGGCACGTGGAAAAGGCTTTGTGTTGGCCCTGCTCAGAGGGGATCCTCAGCACAGCAGTGAAGATCTGCACGTAGGACAGCACAATGAAAATGAAACACCCAAAGACTAAACARRSACTAACCACAAGAAGCCCAACTTCCCTGAGGTAGGAGTCTGAGCAGGAGAGCTTGAGGATCTGGGGGACTTCACAGAAGAACTGGTCCACTGTGTTGCCTTGGCAGAGTGGTATTGAAAATGTGTTAGCAGTGTGCAGGAGAGCATGGAGAAAACCACTGGCCCAGACAGCTGCTGCCATTTTGACACAAGCTCTGCTGCCCATGAGGGTCCCATAGTGCAGGGGTTTGCAGATGGCAACATAGCGGTCATAGGCCATGACTGTGAGAAGAGAATACTCTCCTCCTAACAAGAAGGCAAACAGAAAGACCTGAGCAGCACATCCTGAGTAGGAAATGGCCCTGGTGTCCCACAGGGAATTGGCCATGGATTTGGGGACAGTGGTGGAGATGGTGCCAAGGTCGAGGAGGGAGAGGTTGAGGAGGAAGAAGTACATGGGGGTGTGGAGGCGGTGGTCRCAGGCTAYGGCTGTGATGATGAGGCCGTTGCCCAGGAGGGCAGCCAGGTAGATGCCCAGGAAGAGSGMGAAGTGCAAGAGCTGCAGCTCCCGYGTGTCYGCAAATGCCAGGAGGAGGAACTCGTTGARGGAGCTGCTGTTGGACATTTTGCTATCTCTGGGCATGGGGGACTGTGCAAAGAAGAAAAGACATTGAGAAGTTAGGAGAGACTTTTCAAGCAAAGAAACCCCCAAATGTTGCAGTTCTCTCTTTGAGCTGGAGCATGATCACACTCATATGTTGCCCTAGAAGGAAACCAGCCCCTGCTGAGAGCACACGAGTCCAGTTTCAAAGTGCACAGCTCCAAACTTCTCACCCTTTCTCCGGGCACCTCAGGGAGTTCTCCACACTCCCCTTCTAGCCAAGGACACACAGGGCTCTTTGCAGATGCCCACATACAGCCTCCCACCACCATCTCCATACTCTCAGCATCTCTGCACCTTCCTCATGGGGCTCTCAGATATCACAGCAATGCTATGAGACAGCAATGCCTTTCCAGAGGGCAGCATGCAGCCTGGCAGGACACCACAGGGAAAGGGTCAAAGGACCGTTAGGACTGAAAATGGGCTATCTTTAAGGGAGGATCAGCTCATTTCCCAGCCCCACTGACTGCATTTCCTGGAGCTCCACAGGTTAGAAGTGGGCTGGGGCAACCTCATTCCCATGCAGACCCCTCTGTTCTACAATTTGCAGCATCAGTGTCTGAACTGCAGCTGAAAATACCCAACCCCAGAGAGCCCAAGAGCAGGAATAGGAGCATCATGGACAGGAGGGGAAACAAGGAGCAGCACCATGATCCTGCTGCTAAGCGAGGCAAGAAGAGAGACAGAGAGGCATTCTGGAAAGCCTTCACCTTACCCAGCTGGGCATGCCACCTCGCAGACGGTGACATCGCAGGGCAGTCAGTCTCAGCCCCTTTGTCAGGCAGCATGAAATGGGCCCATAACAGGAGGGATGCCCCTCTCCTCTGTCGGAAATCTGGCTGCAGATGAGGCGGCTCATGCCCTGGAGTTCCCTTTCATTCCCTGCCCATCTCTACTGCCTGGAGCTGTCCCTGCTGGCAGCTCTTTCTCTGTCACAACATCTTCTCCTGGTCAGTGCTTACAGACCCCTATCCCACCCACTGTGTGCTCAGTTCTGCCCTACAGAAACCTCCCGCATCACGGCACTCTCTAGGGGCATCTCTGTGCATGCACGTCCTAAGGAACAGGTCACATAAACTCCTGTGAGACCACAAAGGTGATGTTGATGCTGCCTGTAGGCTAAGGTGGGGATGAAGCGACTTCCTGAGGTTTCTCACTGACCTATTAATCTCTCAGAGTGAAGGTTTAGGAGTCCCCCTTCCTTGACAAAACTAAAAACTTGTTCCTTCATTCTCCCTGCCAAAATTAGAAAACTGAAAGTGCAGATACCTGAAGAAAAGCTCCTTCCCTTTCAAGAAGCCCTTTTCCTGATCTCCTCTTGAAAAAAACCCTTGCACATTTCCTATGCCTGAGCGAGAGCTGTGAGCAGCCCTGACCCACGCAGCACCCTCTCAGCAGGAGAATGAACCTGCCCTGCTGGGGGTTGCTCCTCTCTCCCAGAGTTTCTCCCTGTAGTGATGTGGGGAGCTCCCCAGGCAGGCTGAGGGCTGACCATCACTGGCAGCACAGTCACTGTCCCAGGCACACAGCACCCTGGGGCGCAGGGACACTGCTCTGAATCACAGCCCTCCGCAGACCTGTGTGTGCTCCCTGGCTTCACACCCTGCAGGCACCCGTGGCAGAGTGGAGCTACACGCCCTGTCCCGGTGATGTTGTGTCAAGGAATCCCTGCTCTGAAGCATCTCCTCATCTGCCTATGCACTGGAGGAGCTGGGAGAGGGTTCCTTAAAAAGCCTGTCAGTTATGGAATGGGATGGGTTCAGAAGACCCCTCCAGGAACCTCAATAGCATTGCCCTGCAGCCAGAGACTTACCGTGTCAGGGGCTGTGATGGTTACTGCCACAAGGATCTCTCCTCTGTCCTCCCACTCCACACTGCCTTGCACTTCTCTCTGTCATGTCACCTCTCATGTCAGCAGCAGCAGGCAGTGCCCGGAGCCCTGCYGCTATTTGCAGAGGAGCTGCTCCTGCACACAGCTGTCTCTGGGCAGTGCTGCCTGGTTGCCATGAGCTCCCTCCATCCCCAGAGCCTGGCCCCACTCAGGAGCAGAGGCCCAACTGAAGGCATGACTTTCTCTGTCCCTTGTGTTCCCTCCTCCTGGGAAATGTTCACTCCAATAAACTAAAATAATCACTCATGATCACCCTCTAAACACTGAAGAAAGACTGATTCCAGCATTGCAATTTGTCTCATCAGAGGATGGTTATCTATGAGAGGTGGAAATGTCTCATTCTGGAAGCCCCTATTCCCACCTCTTAACTAGGCAGGACACCTAGATGGGGACAAGAATAGAGCTCCTTTTCCCATTGTTCAGGTATGGATTCAGATGAGTCAGTCTGGGCTTCTCAGGGTGCTTCCCACTCTGGAAGCCCCTATTCCTATCCCTTCACTAAGCAGGAACCGAGACAGGAACAAGAAGGGAGTTCATTTATCCATGGTTCAGGTGTTGATTCAGATTCATAAACACACAGGAGGTGGGATTCCCTTTGCCAAACCTGAAGTGAGCACAACAGAGGTGTCTGCATCGGAGCTCCTTG
>NW_020447747.1:23823-25079 GCF_003343035.1 Apteryx rowi
TGAGGAGTGAGCCATGGAATGAATCCTCTCAGATCACATTTCTGGGCACATGAAGGAGAAGCAGGTGCTTGGGAACAGTTATCATGGATTTACTCAGGGTAAATCCTGCTTTGCCAACCTGATTGCCTGCTATGAATAAATAGCTGTATTTGTGGATGGAGAAGAGTAGATGTCCTTTACCTCGACTTTAGCAAGGTATTTGACACTGTCTCCCACAATATTCTTGCATGTATGTTAGAACGTTACAGTCTAGAAGAGTAGACAAGCGGATGGGTAAAAAGCTGCTTGGATGATCAGAAACTCAGAGGGCAGTGGTGAATAGGTAGTAGTCTTCCTGGAGGCCAGGGAGAAGTGGAGCACCACAGGATCTCTCCAGGAACTTGTCCTGTTTATCATCTTTATCAGTGACATGGAGGAGACAACACTCATCATGCCTGTAGATGAGGGCTGCCGTTCAGAGGGACCTAGACAGGCAGGAGGAATGGGCTGTCAGCAACCTCATGGAATTCAACAAAGAAAAATGCCAGGTCTTGCATCTGCTATAAACCACCACCCCACAGTGTTACAGGCTGGGGCCTGAGTTCCTGGGGAGCAGCTCTGTGGAAAAGGACGTGAGGGTGCTGGGGGACAGGAGGCAAAACATGAGGCAGCAGCATTCCCTGGCAGCAAAGAAGGCCAGAAGCATCGTGAGCTGTATGAACAAGAGCACAGGCAGGAGGTCAAAGGAAATGGGGATCACCTTCTAGTCAGTATTCATTAGAGCACACCTAGAACCCTGCATCCAGGTTTGGGTTCCCAGAACAAGAAAGAGGTTGATAACTGGGAGCGAGTCTGGCCCAGGACCCTCACAACAGTCAGGGAGCTGGAGCACTTGCTTTGTGAGGAAGCAATGGAACTTGTTGCCCAGACAGCRCTGTGCAGTCTCCTCCTTTGGAGGTTGCCAAGACCAGACTGGATGAAGGCCAGAGCAACCTGGTCTGACACCAGAGATGATCCTGCTGGGAGCAAGCAGATTGGGCTGGAGACCCCCTGAGGTCCCTTCCACTCTGAAGGAGTCCATGGTTCTTCCCACTCTCAATCTTCTCTTGTGGATGTCAGGGAAAGCACGCAGGTGCCCTGTGACAGTGGAAGCAGGCCAGCTTTCTTGTCCTCCTCCAGTCAGAATTATTCAGATGCAGGGCTTCTTGGCAGGAATCCCCAAGACAGCCCTGACCAATCCTTGGCTTCACTTTTAATTGCCTTGTTTTTTTTCTTCC
>NW_020447747.1:28174-33109 GCF_003343035.1 Apteryx rowi
CTTAAAGGATTCCCCAAACATCTAGCCACAAACCCTTTTCATTCCCTGCATGGTCATGAAGCGCGAATCCATTTTAGCCAACAACAGGGATGGGAATTAACTTGCTCGATGCCAGACCCCTTCTGTGCAGATGTCTCTGGCTAACCCAGGTGTCTGCACTTCCCTTTCTAGTCGATGGAAAGAAAAAGTTGTCCCACTGAGAGGTTTTTAAGATGCTTCTCCTGCTGAACAGCTAATGCTCCAAAAAGGCTCCCATAGTTCCTGCGTCACATTTCCTGGCACCACACGGGAACACAGCTACACAGGGCATCTCAGGCAGCAATGGCCTCTAGATGTGTCTTTAAGGGCCTGAATGTAAAGTTCTCGTCACTGGGTGAAATCTATGCAAAAAATAGCTCTACGCAAGAACTGAAAAATAATCTTCATTTTCAGAACTTCAAACATTCTTTATAAATTCTAATGAACATTTTCTTTCTCTTTTATTGGCATCACCATATGCATGCACTACAGAAATTACTTTATGTGAGTTTACATGTCTATATAGATGTATGTTATTCTTCATGATACATTTCGTGGCAGCACACTGAATGGAGAAACTTGGTTCTGAGAAACTACTGTATTCAAATTGACATGTCTCCTCTCTCTTCTTCTGCCTCTCTGTCCTCTCTTCCTCTGACTAGTCTGCCTTTACAGAGCCCTAACAGCCCCTCTGCCGTCCAGGGAAGTCTCCTGTGGGGTCCTGCCAAGCAGGTCCTCAGTTAGCTGAAATTGGCTCTCCTGCAGCCCTGGGCTGTGCTTCGCATTTTGTCTTACTTCTCCACTATYTCATGMTCAYTGCAACCATGGCTGCCATCAGCCTTTTACATCCCCATCTGGATATGTTTTGCTCATGACTGACAGAGTCCAGCTGTTGTTGGCTCATTGATTGCCTGTGCCAAGAAATTGTTTTCAACACTCTCCAGGAATCTCCTGGGCTGCTTGTGCCCAGGCCGACTGCCCTGCCAGCAGATTTCAAGGTGCTTAAACTACCCTGTGAGAACCAGGATCTGTGAACATGAGGCTTCCCCCAGCTGCCTACACAAGGTTTCAGCTGCTTCCCTTCCCTCCTCAGGCAGCCGTTAGCAAACACTACCAGAATGTCACCCAGACTGGTGTGTGCTCTTATCCCTACTACAAGGTCTCAACTGGCTCATCACCTGCTCCAACCCAAAGCCCTGTGCACTCCAGCCACCCCTTTGCACAGAGCACACCTGCACTTCCTCGCCATCCTGGCCTGCCTTTCCCAGGAGCCCAATTTCATCCTGCCATGTGAGCTGTCCCACCATGTCTGTGTAATTCCACAGGAATAGGGGAGAGGGAGGTGCCAGTAAAGGGGACAAAACCGGGATGTTGACTGTGGGGCCCAGAAGAGAGGACGACTCAGAAGAGGGGCAGGGGAGAAAAAGATAGAAGTGACACATGTGCAGTGCTGATGGTGAGGTCACCTCTTGTACAGGAATCTCATGGGCTGGGTTCTGGTAGGAGCCATTCTGAGGACAAGAAGACAATCACACCACCACTCATCCCACCACCAGAGATGATATACGGGCAGGAGGATGGGGAGAGGCAGGCAAAGGGGACATGGCTGCAGTGTTGATTGTGAGGTCACCTCCACTGCAGCTGCCTGATTGGCCCTCAGCAGATGTGCTGGCCAGCAGGCTTTGGGATGTCACCCAGTGCCTCAGAGAGTCCACCCAGCAGAAATGACTGCCCTGGAGAGAGGAAGGGGTGACACAGGTGACAGGGACCCATCTGGGTGCTGACTGTGAGGGCACCTCTGCTGCAGCCACCCCACCAGCCCGCGGCCGGCAGGCCATCAGGCACGGCTCATGGCCACCCTGCTCAGGACTAGCCCTCTGCAGCAGACCTGCCACCAAGCAGTGTACAGCTCCTCGCCTATGTCTCCTCTGAGCCCAGCATGCTGACCCTGCATCCCAGAKACACCATGGACATTATCTGGAGGCTTCCTTTGGCAGATCAACCTTCCCAAAGTAGCAGATGATGTATTAGTACCCACCAGAGAGTTGGGTTTTTTTGTTAGGTTGGTTGGTTTTTTAATACTGTAATGCCAAGAAGGCATCATTCTGCAGGCTCCAATGTACAGTTGGATGATGGGTGGGTGAGCTGAACTGTGCAAGGCCTGCTGGGACAGACCAGGACCATCCTACACGGAACCGACCCTCACTTGCTCTTGTCCACACCTCACTGCCAACACGGGACCTTTCTCCAAATTAGCCTCAGATCCACACTTGCGATTGCATCTCAGAGGGGCTTCACTTGCAAAGGAGAGTCCACGAGTGAGCTAATGCACAGGCTGTGCCTGAGCTGATCAGGCAAGAGCTTCAGAAGATGGAGGCCTCAGCCAGCTCAGGGACACAGTGCAAAAGGTGCTCAGCTGAGTTGGACACCTGAACTGTCAGGTTCAGAAATGACTGCCTTAGAGAAGAGAGGAGCATGTGGAAAGGTGAGGGACATAATTCTGAGGGGGCTGGCAAGTTATTTGCACAAAACAACTTCAGCTTTGCAAGCTGATTCTCAGCTATGACCCATGAAGTATTTCCTGCTGACTTGCAGACAAGTGCTTGAGCATCACTAGTCACTGCACATCTGGGAGAAGTGGTTTCAAAGGGCAATCATTTTCAGAAGAACTACTTTGTCTTTGGAAGTTTCCCTTATCTTGCCCATTTCAAAAGCTAATGACTGTGGCACTGCCACTTGAAAGGGCGCCTCTGAGTGCTCCACCTTGGCCAGACCATTTCCTTGTTAACTGTGTGGGTGGAAAAAGTCCCATGTGATCCAAACTGCTCTCTGAGGCCTCCTGCTGGATGTCAGCCCTTGCATGTCTTGTGTCACAGCCCAGGACAGCGTGCAGGGTGCAGCAGGGAGCCCCAAAACAGCGAGGCCTTCAGCAGGAAGAGCTCAAGACCCTCTCTAGGGTTCACTGGATTGGAGGGGGGTTAATTGGATGGTTAAGTAAGGGCTAATTGGGGGATGTTACTGCATTGAAAGAAAGGAGTTTCTAGGGTCCTGCCCCATGAGAAGAAAAGAGTGTCTGCACCAATTATGGATATGGGTAGTATCCCCCATTAGCCTTTGCTAATAGGAGAAGGAGGCAGCTGCCATGCCTGTAGCCTAATAAATCTTGGGATTGGACAGATCCCAGAAGATTTACCTTGAAAAATCTCCAGCAAGGAACCCTTTCTGAAAGATGAATTCCTACACTCCAAATGCTCTAAGGTCCATATTTCTATGTACCTCACAGCATATGTGGGATATCTGGCTGCAGATCCTGGCAAGAGGTGAGGAAACGCAAGGCCTGAACCTCAGCGCACAGAAGGCAGCAGGCTGCCAGCATCCCTGGCTCACACCACCAGGGCAGCCTGGGCCCTGCCAGCCAAGGCACATCCTCACCTCGCAGCACTCCCAGTCTCTCCATCGTGGTGGCACTCCCACGCACAGCACTGCTCTCTCCAGACAGCTCTTCCTGCGCGCAGCACACAGACACTGGGGCCATCGTCTGTCCCCACCTTATCCTACCCCACCACCGTGACACGCCGCACCCCCGTCCCACGCCTCATATAGGGTTGCCAGCCAACATGCAGCTGTGCATTGGGGACACACAGGGGACAGGGCCAGACAAGGCAGCAGCCAGGAAACCCCACGGGGCCCCAAAACACACCAAGGCCACCTCTCCAGACCTTCCAGTTGCTTCTAGGCCTCCAAGGCCTTGCAACAGGCATTTCCTCTCAACAGCCACACACAGCCCTGCTCAGGGTCACTTCCCACCTCCAGCAAGCAGACCCACAGTGCTCTCACAGGGGCTCAGAAGGCCAGCTCTTGCCTCTCGCTTTTGCCTCACCTGCCCTCAAGGCACTCACCCAACCAGCCTCCCTACTGAGGTCTCCTTTGGGGTTCAACGCAGGAGAACCAATCTCTTCGGCACCACTCCCCCTCTCTCTGCATTTGCTCCGGGGGCTCACAAATGACCACGTGGCAGTACACACACATACTGACCAGCATGCACAGGGACAGGGCACCAGTCCCACACAAGCAGGCTTCCAACAAGGAAAATGGCACAAGGCTTCTGCTGCTCTCAAGCATTTGCATCCCCCTGTCTCAGCAAGGGCTGCCATTTCTCTCCCAGGCAAAGCCTTGAGACAAACCAGCAGGCTTCCACAGTGTGCGTGACACATGGACAAGCCAGCCAAGGCTTGGCCTCCAGGGTCCTACATGGCATGGCACAGGGAGAGTCTGAGAGCACCAGCAAAGTCACCCACTGAAAGAGTTGGGGTGTGGCAGAGCAAAGCTTGTTAGTCCTCAGTTTTGGTACAAGGAGCTCTCCTCTAAACCAGCACCAGGGGGCAGCCTGGAGGAAGGACCACTTCTCTCTCTTTCCTTAGCAAGCAATTGACCCCCAACACTCCACTCATTGGCACCTGGATTCTTCAGGGCTGCAGGGAGACGATCCCATCAAGGCCTCAGGGGGCACGAGTGGGAGAAAAAGAGTGGTCACAATGCAAAAGCTCTAGGAATCTCCCCTCAAAAATGGAGCAGAAACTTTAAAAGTGCTCATGTAGAAAACACCAAGGGTCACGTGCTTCAAGCACTCAGGGTCAGCAATGCCTGCCAAATAGCCAGGAGCCTCGTTGGAGGATGGCTGTGCTCACCACCACTCCCTTGGCTCCTGCTACTCACAGCAATGCATCTAGAGCTAAGTGGGGCTCCTCACACCCACCCAAGGATCAGGCAAAAAACAGCATCTTGTCCGCATCAGCAGTGCCAGCACCTGATGACACCACACCGAGCACAATCAGGCTTGCACAAGGGCTGCTCTCTCATTGCCCTGCTGCGGCACAGACAGGTCACACTCCAGCAGGACAGTGGAGGAACTTGCAG
>NW_020447747.1:34444-37907 GCF_003343035.1 Apteryx rowi
CACCACCAGGTGGCCAAGGCACTCTGGGCTCACAAGGCCTGTGCAAATGAGCAGCACAAGATCGGGGACAGAGCTGGCTCCTTGGGTGATGCTGCTCTTTTCAGAGGGAAGGATSCTGCTTTCTTTGGGCACAGCAGGCTGCTGCTTTCCACCTCCATCCCCTCAGGAACCTCCACCTAGGGATGGGGGGATGGGGATTTTCTTTAGTAATACAAAAGATACAATATAGAAATAGTAGAGAGTCCGGAAGGCCTCCTGAGCCCAAAGGAACCTTGGGTCCTTTCCTTTACTTACTTGGACAAGGAGCCCCGGGGAAGCGAAAAAGGCTGCAGAGGTTTTGAAATGAGGCCCAAGCAATGAGACAGCCCCAGCCTAGAGGTCTGCTGAAATGCCAATTGTCCTGGCTGCGCAGCCTCTGCAGCAGCAGTCCAGGCTCCACAGCTGCCTTCACAGAGCACTGAGGGCTGGGTACCACGGGTAACCTGGCCCTGGACACATCTTCACCCCTCACAGAACCAGGAGCCCATGAGCTGTCAGACTTCCTCAGGTCAAGCTAYGGAGGCTTTGCAGCCCTCACACAAAGGCACTCAAGACATGCGGGCATTTATTATAAGGGTCTTGCACTCGTCCTATATGGCACCACAACCTTCTAGGAAAAGGAGGGGACACAGTAGCATTTGCTGAGGGGGTTGGCAATAACAGCAGTTGTGGGACGCGGAATTGGCAGCACAGCAGAGGTACCAGGAGGTGAAGCCACACCCCAAGTCACCCACGGAAGCCAGGCCCATTTATGGAAGCCTTTGCATCCATACGTAGCCTCAGCTCATTCACTTGCAGCTGCTTTCACAGAGGGCTCACGATGCTGGCAAAGATGTTGACAGGCACAGGGACACACCCTGGCATCCTGCCTCCACCCTCAGGAGCTCCAGGACTGCACTGGGAGCCTCCAGGAGTGGAGCAACCTAGAAAGAAAGAAAGAATCAGAGTGCTACTGTCAGTTCTGCTGGCCTTACAGAGTCTCAACAGGCAGGGGCAAATGTCTCCCCTCCGTGCTGAGCTGTATTGGTGAGAGCCTGATCAAAACTTCCCTGCAAAAGGACCCAAGACACCTCCTCTACTGGCACCTGCCTTGAGCAGGGCGTTGAATCCCTACCTCCACATGTCTCCCCCATTGCAGCCTCAAGGAATCTGCTAGACTGAGACTCTTGCCAAAGGCACCAGCGGCTTTGGAGATGCCGCCTCCACCGCTCACCAAGGACAGGTGTCTCAGAGCCACCCATCGCCCTCAGAGACCTGACTTCTCGTGAGGTGGCATCTCCCCTGTCTGCAAGGGTCTGCGTAGGCACAAAKTGGAGAAATGGCTCTGACTGCTTTCATTAACTACCCATCTCTCTGAGGGATCAGAATGGATTACGGACTGGGATGGGAAGATGCCAATGAGGGTCCAGCTGCAACAGAAAGCCTTTAAGGAGGGAGAAGATGACTTTCTCCAGGGGAGTCAGGAAAATCCCAAAGACTCAGGGAAGCATCAAGAGCTTCCGAAACTGAAAGCCGGAACCTCAGCTGACAGAAACCACCAAACTGCCAGCAGCCCTGCCTCGCACYACGATGCTCCAAGGACCGAACACGGTCACCAGCAGTCCTCACCCAGGTCTCCCAGAAGGACACCGTGATGGCAGGCTGGGCTCTGGCAGCAGAGCACTGCTCTCTCCAGCCACCTCCTCCCATGCTGAGCAGCAAAACACTGGGGCCAGCACCTGGCTCCACCACAGGGCACCCTGCACTGTAACCCACCGCTACCCCTACACCTCACAGAGGGTTGGCAGCCAACACTTGCTCTGCATCAGTGACACGCAGGCCACAGCACCACACATGGCAGCACACAGGGCACCCCCAAGTGCCCCACAACACACAAAGCCCAACTCTCCAGACCTTCCATTCCCTTCTAGGCCTCCAAGGCCTTGCAACAGGCACTGCCTCTGAACAGCCACTCACAGCCTGGGGCCTGCTCACTTCCCACCTCCAGGACTCTCAGAGMCACTCAGAAATGCTGTTTTCAGAACAAACGAGACCATTGGGAAGGGCCCCTCACGAGGACACCAGCAGCCTGCTCACACTTTGCCCAGCAGCTCCCAAACGCAGCTCTGAGCAGCACCTGGGGGCTGCGGTGGCAGCAGCAGCTCATGAAACGCTTCCAAATGGGTCTCCGACCCCCAGCAGTGGCAAAGCTTCCTGCCTCCCAACCCCAGCAGCCGCCCTGGCCCAGCTGCTCGGGGCAGGCTGCAACATCTGGCTGCAGGGCAGCTGCCCGCTCCGTCCCCGGTTGCTCTGTGCCGTGCTCACGGCCCCACCAGCCCCTGCTGCAGCTCCTGCAGGAAAGCAGCCCCGGGGCCAGCACCGCTGCCCCCGACCCGGCAGGAGGGCACCCACCGGCAGCTGAAGGCACCYGCAGGCCCCGCCAGCCCCGCTCACACCCACTCTCACCCACTCCCTCTCTCCGGCTTGGCTCCCGCTCCCCTTTCACGGCTTTTTTTCCACATGCCGCACTCTGATTGGCTGACAGAGCCACCAGTCAAACCCTGCCCTACCCTCCTCCCCTGGCCGGCCAATAGGAGGGCAGCACTGGGGGCGATGCCATGGCAACACTGCGGCCCTGTGTGACCCCATGGGTGGMTCCTCCCCCTCCCCCGTGGTGAGRTGCCATGTTGTGGGCGGCAGCGCAGGGCAGCGCGAGGTGTCGCAAGGCCTGGGTGCAGCGCGGCCCCATGTGGCCGGGCAGTTCGGGGACCTGAGGCCGGGCCACTGCCCCACCGGGGCTGGGCTCTGCCACAGGGGGCCCGCGGGGTTCCTGGCTGCCCTGCACCCAGGGGCTGTGCCAGGTGCAGGGCGGGCAGCTGCAGGGCCTGTTGCTGGTGCYAGCCCTGGAGCCAGCGTGGGGGCCCTGGGCATGGCTGGGGCACCGGAGCCCGTGGTCAGCGTCCTGCTGTCCCCAAGGCAGGGCAGTRGGGGGGGGGGACAGGCAGGGCTGGGCAGTGTCTTCTTGCCCCTCCTGCCCCGGCCTCCTGCCTGCAGCAGCCCTGGGGCTCGGCAGTCCTCACACTGCGCCCGGCAGGGCTGGGCTGTGGCCAGGCAGGGTCTGCTCTCTGTGGGGCTGCTCTGGGCCCCAGCACGTCGCTCTGGAGGGCTGAGGATCCCCGCATTGTCCCCTGAGACAGACGGGACCCTCAGGCAGGGCTCTTATGGCAGCYCCCACCCTGTTCAGCCACCCCACAGCTCGGGCTCCACAGCCATTTTTGTGATTAACAGTCRCTGTGCTCCTCAGCAAGGAGCTCCTAAAGCCCTTCCCCTTGCTGGGGAGCCATAGGACTGTTGGGAACAGGGAACCACGGTGCAGGCTGATGGTCTTGATCCAGCGGTTCTCCATCTTGCTTGCCCCCTTGCCCTTGGATTGCCTCTCCAGCTG
>NW_020447748.1:0-39013 GCF_003343035.1 Apteryx rowi
TCTTTGCATGACATCTCTCACACGAGCCCCCGGCAGGCCACAAACCTCTCTAGACAGGAGGTCAGGTCAGCAGATAGATGCCTCTGTCCCCTGCAGCAGGGAGTCCCCCACAACAATCACCCGCCGCTTCTTCCGGGCCTTCTGGCAAGGCACAGGGTCTGTTGTCCCAGGTACTTTCCTTGCAGCCATGCCCAGCTCCTCCTCATCCTGGAGGGCACTAAACCTGTTCTGCAGCTGCAAGTCTGCGGGAGGAGTAGGAGCCTTTCTCCTCCCACAAGCAGTGACCAGTTTCATGCCTTCTTCTACAGTGTTATGATGTACTGTTTCACACGGCACAGAGCCCTCTGGCAACTCCACTGCTGTGGGGGGTTGGGACTCCCAAGGCTGCACAGTCTCTGAGAATACCCTACCTCTTGCTCATCTTCTCGGATGCTGCGCAGCCTACTGACCTCCTCCCATATCTCCCTTACCTGATGACACAACACAACTCGTCAACAGCAGCACACCTCCTGCAGGAGAGCTGACTGCCAGCCCAGGCCTCCCGGAGAGGCCCCAAGCATTCCCTGCAGCCTGAGACCTGTAGGGCTGCATCTACTGTCAGAGGGTCTGTCTGAGTCCAAGCCTCTGACACAGCAACTCCAACAGCCACTGGGGAATGTGCTCTGCAGCGTGTCACAACCACACTTGAGGAAGTGTACACCTCAGGGAACAGAAACAAATGCACCTTCATGCACCCTGCTACACAAATTGCTGCATCTCTTCTCCACACTCTAGGCCTGGCTCTTATATAGGCCTCTCCCTAGCACTGGCTAAGAGGGTGCTTGACCCGCCCTAATCAAGGGCCACCTGGATCAAAGCCCCAACTCCCTCTGGTCAGGGGCAACCAAGGGAGCTCATTAGCAGCAGCCACTCCTAGCTAGAGCTTTTCCCAGGAGCTTTTCCCAGGAGAAGTCAAGGCCTCCTGCAGTTGTCCTTGCCTAGCTTCCCCTTTTCTGTTCACAGCAATCACCTTCTAGTTCCTCGGAGGTCCTCAGAAAGCCCATAACTTCCAACAAGATCCTCAAGTTCAGAGACAGGAGGCAAAATACGAGCCAACAGAGTTCCCTGGCAGCAAAGAAGGCCAAAAGCATTGTGGGCTCTGTGACCAGGAGCACAGCCAGGAGGTCGAGGGAAAGGAGGATCCCCCTGTAGGCAGGATTGATTAGACTGTGTATAGAATACTGCATCCATTTTGGGGTCCCCAGAAAAAGAAAGAGATTGGTAACTGGGAGTGAGTTTGTCAGAGGGNAGCTGCGCTCTGGGAGCTGCGCTCTGGGCCTGGCTCTTAAGACATTCACACTTGAAAACTTAAATAGGAAATAAACACAGTCAGTACTTTAGAATCGATATAGAAGACACCATTCTGACACTCAGGTCCAAAGCCATGGAGTCCATCCACTACACTTAAGTGATAAAGGAAAACACAAGGGGATGTTTCCCATGGCTTCTGTCTTTATTACAGAAAAATCTGGAAATTAGAGGATCCTTTAGAAAGCCCCCCTCAAACTAGTCAGATGCACATCATCTTGTTTTGTTAAACAGTTTCACAGAGGAAACAATGATTTCTAGAAGAGATTTCATCACAAATCAACATTTAATAGAAAAGCGCATTTTGGCTAAATATCAACTATTTCTTATTATGGAAGTCTATATTAAAAACATGGCTAGATGTAACTGGCAGAACAGGTTTTGAATTTTGTGATTAAAAATACTTCAAAATTAGTTATATTTTCATAAACAATGCACCCCTCTAATTGTATTGAGCCCTGAAGAATTCAAAGAATCATTTTGTCTTGAAAAAATTAAAAACTGAAGAGAAAAAAAAAATTAGATAAGTGATAGGCCTAACTTCCTTAACATTTCAAAAATGACCACTTCTGAAGAGTTAAGCCATTTATAAAAAAAGTATATTCGCAAATCCAGATTTTAGTATAAAACAAGGAGAACAGCCACACAGGAATTTGAAGTTCCTCGGGAAGTATTATGCACATGCGTATTTTATTGTAAGCACACATACTCACTAATCTAGAGCTTTTGTCTTAGCAATACTGACATACTATACAGGTGTCCCATTCCTCCTACTCTGCACAGCAGGCTGGGAACACAGCAATTCCCTTTCAAGTTTGGAATCTCAGGATGAATGCAAGAAGAATACATGAGCTTCCCGTAACAGGCACAGCAGAGCGTTCTTTACTGCACTGCATGGCATGCAGTGTTTAAAACTTTCAGTTATCTTTTTCTATCACTATTAACTATGAGAATCAAACTTCTTTGGGACAGTTTTTTCAACTCCCAGGTGTAAGCTGATGTCAGAAGCAGTTTCTGAACAGGCAGGTAACTGATTATCTCACATGATAACAGCTTGGTGGCACTACCAAAAACAGGGCTCTTGCTGCACAATGAGGTGCTGTAAAGCAAAGATGGACCACTGACAGTGCCACTGAGCTCGGCAACAGTGTGGACACACTGAATTTCTGGTAAAGCTATAGAGCTCAGTGCCAGAGGAGACCAGTGCTGGACTGATAGTTTGGTTCACTCCATGCTATTAGTAATACTGAAAAATGGACTGGATGCTTAGGTTCGTTTCCCCTAAATATGGGGCTGGATGCCTAGTCATTCCCATTTTCCTGCCTACGAAAAGAAACAGGAGAGGTGAAGGAGTGGATGACGACAATTTTTTCAGGGGATCTCGCTGGGAATTGTACAGCAAGTGACTCGGATGTTGGTTTATAGGAAGGTCAGATTAACACCAGAGATCCCTGATGAGTTCTCTTTACAGGAAGCACATTACTTTTAGCATTTGCATCCAGTAGGACTTGCAGTCTTGGATTCCAGCTTACCATCTATATTATCTAAACACACAGCATACACTATTCCTAGTCCTAGCATAGACTGTTCCTAGTCCTTACCTTAGTTAGCTCATATATTCCACTTTTTCTAAGCATGAAGCTCTTGCAGGCAGCAGACACGTTCAGTTCATCTGTAGGGACTGCTTTATTATTTGAGGGACAGAAAGAAAGCCCTGAGACAGGCCACCCTCACATACACAGTTTGAGAGCTGTCATCTATGACAGTAAACTACATTAATATTAGCAAGTTAATGCCAGGGAGTATTTTCTGGCCCTAAGGCCAACTGGAACAGTCTGGCAACTTTCTATCCTTCAAAAAAAAGGTGACCTTATCCAAACTGACTTTTGGGAAGTCTCTGGCTTGTGCTAGCTTCTGAAAAATAATCAGTTATTTCTGTGATAGGTCTAGTTGAACAGGGCCAAAAGACTATTTTTAGTCTACAGTCCTCCCTACAGTATAGTTTACTGAGTTCTAGTATATAGCCCATGTCCTACCACTATTTAGTTTACCAGACAGACAATGTCAACGAGGTAGAAAATGGAATCTCACTAAGTCAGTAAAAATCAAATGTCTACACCAAATTTTATATCATTTCCTATGCTTTTCCACATGCCAACAAGCATAGAGAAGTCAGGAAAATAGCTATAAAGAAAACCCTAACAACTTACTAACCGATAAGCTGAAAGTATTTTTGAAAGTAAGTGTAAAGGAAAAAAATGCATTCTAAGCAGAGAAAGAAAGCTCTTCCTTCAAGCTAAAAGACAACTGAAAAAAGTACAGAGGAACGGGAAGCATATGTTTCAATSCAAATAATGATAACGTAGAGAACAAACAGAAGTAGGGCAGAAGCACACTGTACACTTAAGTAGAGTTAAGGCTCTTAGTTTCCAGGACTGAGAACATGATATGCACAGGGCATCCAAAGTAGAACACTTGTACAAATAAGCAAGCAAAAAAGAATCTTAAATACAATGCATGCAATATCAAAACAGTTAAAAAACTTGTCTAAAACTTCTATGCACAGTATTAAACACTTCTTAGGCACTCTAAATCTGCACAAGGTTAACAGCAAAAGGAGAGACTAGTAATTTTGTGAATTAATAGATGAAGCTCATTTCCAGATTAAGTTACTGACATACATACTGGCTTTGAGAACAAGATCAGCAGCCTGCTGCTGTAAGCGTTCCCTAGCAGCTGCTAGCTCACTTTCCACTTCTTTGTGTTTGCTTAACAATGACATCTCCTCCTCTTTCACATCATCTAGTTGTTTTTGAAGAACCTAAGGAAGCATAATATAATACTTGTTAACATTATACAGAATCATGTTTAAATTTAAATGAGTATTAAGTTAAAATGTACAGAAGAGCCCTTTGAGCAAACAAATTTTATTTATACATAAACTGAAACTTCATAGTATTACCATAATATTCATTTTATATTTTGTATTTTTCCAAAAACACTGCTGAAACATTACAACATATTGGCTATATGGCATGATAAAGATGCATTCATGAAGAGTGTGAAGAAATGTGACAATATACAAAAAGGTATATGAAGGTAACATGGAAAAAAGGTAACAGTCCATAGATTGAGGAATAATTTGAGAAACTTAGTATCTGATTTCTCAGAATTCTTTAAATTGAAAAACACATTATATGTTCACAGCAGTTTTCATTGTCCTTAATTGCAGCTGTGTTTACTACTAGCACAAATCAAGCTTCACATGGGAGATACATTAAATGAGAGCTAGGCCATTAGTTAAGAACATATTAAAAATTTGACTTAAGTCACCTGCACTGATTCACAATAGGAGCTCTATGGTGATGTAATGATAGTGTATTCCCAGCCATCCAGGAAGGGAAAGGGAATGTGTGTTCTCTTTTAAAAGGAAAACTAGATCTCTCATCATTCAAGTTACAAGAATAGCAAATGGTCATTCCAGAAACTAAAGCTAAACTAAACTAAAAGGGGGAAAACATTGGAAAGGAAGTGTAACATAACATGGGCACCAAGAGTGGTGATAGTACCTCTTTCACCATCTCATCTATGGTGATCAGAGTAGGACCTGACTTTACAATCTGCTGTGACTACTATACCAGACTAGACTCTTCTTCTTTAGAGCCAAGAACAGCTCTCTCCTTCACTGCAGGAATGTTTGAGATATGGTGGGTTTCCTCTTCTTGCCGGCAGCATCTCAGAAACCCACCTCCTCGATGTAGTCAATTGAAAGGTAAGAGTTCTGCTTACTTAATTATTCAGAGTTGGAAATGGACTTGTGAAAGGTCCCTTTGAAAACTGGAAAAAGGGCTTCTGAATTCAACATCTGATATATAAAGAAGGCTGTCTTCTTTCCCTATAGCCTGTAACCTATACACAAGAAGACAGAATAGTCCAGAAGGTGGGCTGGAATCAGATTGTAAAATGAGAAAAGCTGATGGTCCATCTCAGCACTATGCAATATTTCAAAAATTTCCAAAATCTACAGCCATCATAATTATGGTACTTCTGGCTTTGTCATTTGAGAGCTATTATGAGTGCAAAAGACAAGATACTTAAGTTCCGCCACAGAGATTATTGCTCAAGTCCTCAACAAAGCTACCAAAAAGCAAGCAGTATTTCACAGAATCTTCTTCCTCAGGCCCAGCATAACCAGTACTATTTTTCTGGCCATTAAAAAAACAAAACAATAAAAAAACAAAAAAAMCCCCAGACTTTGCATTTCTGGGATATCCTGTCCTTCTTTAAGGACAGGACTTACCTTGAAACTTTAGCATCAAAAACAACCTGAACATAACACTTAATATGTGCACAGAGTCTCAATTACTGCTTGTGAAACCTTAATTTAAAATTTGTATTAAAAAAGAAAGGTTAAAACATTCACAAAGTTGTCTTTTTGTTTGTTTTTTTGCCTTCCACAGACAGATTTACTTTTCTTAACRCTACCCAGCCTGTTTTAGCAAAGCAGCCACTAATGACCTCTACAAACAAAACTGCAGCAACAGGATGGAAATAAGCAGTCTGGTAGGCCAGGCAAACATTAAAAATCAGAACATTCACTGCATTCATAGTTTCATTTGTGTGACATTCCTGTCACATACACACTTCTGCAATAAACTGTACAGTTTAGATAAGTGGTTTCTCAACTTTTCTATCAAGTGTTTGAGTTTACCAGCATAACATCTCAAATGGTACCTGTCACCAACAACCTCAGTCCCCTCAAATCTTTTTTTTTTCTTTTTGAGATGAATTTATGTGGAGACCTGATGCAAAGGCATTTCTCAGAGCTTTTTTTCCTGTTACCTAGTTAGCAACATAGGTTTGAGTATTGTATTGACTAAAGATCAGGTAGTATGACTGGAACAACCAAGTTCCATTCATGTTCAGCTGAATGGAAGGAGACCTTCCCTGAGCAAGGTGACCAAAACCTGGGGTAGGGGCTTCTAGATTCTAATGGAATACAAAAAATTGCCCAGCTAAGTAACTAAAAAGTGGATGATAACCAAGTAGMAGTGACAGAAGATTAAAGTTCACATGTTGAAATCACTTCTAGCTATCAGCCTTGCAGAAAGCCAGCCTTTAAAAAAACCACACACGCACACACAGCGAGTCTTGGGAATAATGTATCAGTCTCACCTGTACATTGTTTTCTGCTGTACCAAGAGCTACCTGAAGTTTTTGGCATTTTTCCCGTAGACTGGCAGCTTCATCCTGGACCATTTGCAATTCAGTTTTAAGCTTTCCCAGGTTCTTCCGTAAAATACTTTCTTGGTTTTGAAATTCTTTTCTTAGCTCCACTTCTTTTTCTTTGCAAGCATGCAGACTTTCAGCTGTAAAAAGCTGAGATCTTTTCAAAGAATCAAGTTCATGTTCATAAAAGGACTGAGCTTTGCTGAGTTTGCCTTCATAGTCCTCAATGAGTTTTTTTCTTTCTAGTTTTAACTCTTCAACTTTACTGTTTAAGTCTTCCAGCTCCAGTCTATGCAGTTCCTCTAGCTTTTCTTGCCCCTTACTTAATGTAGCATTCTGACTCTGCTGAGTCTTCAGAAGCTCTTGAATCTCAAGTCTATGTGCAGCTCTCAAGTCTTCCAGAGCTGAACGCTTATCCTTCTCATACTGCACTTGCAACTGTATGAAACTTCGTAGTCTTTCTTCAAATTTCTTTCTAATCTCTTCTACTTCTCTTGACATGGTCACTACACGTTGGACATGCTGAGCTTCTGCACAAAGCTGCATGTCTTCAACTCTATCCTTATAGGCTTCAAATTCTGTTAAGGCCTGATGTTTCATCTTTTTATGATCTTCCAGTGACTCTTCTAAAACCTGGATCTTTTTCTTAAGATCCATTTCTTCTGCAACTTTACTTTTATACTGCAAGATCTTCTCCCTGGTTTCTGCAAGAATTTGTTGAATTTCTTCTTCATGAGCATCCTTGAGGGCTTGGATAGCAGCTTCATGTTCATCGTTTTTAGTGTTCAAAGCATATACTACCTACAAATATGAAACAATGTTATATTAAATAAAGGCATTCTGTTTTTCTGCTAAATCCAAAAAATAGCATTCTGAAAGTTATTTTGACAATTTAGCATGTTTTTAGGATACAAACAAGACACCACATATTCTTATGAATGGGACTGCACAAACTCTGTATTAATCATTACAATAGCTTTTAAACATTTTGAGGAATGGGATTTCTATACTTATTAAACCTATAATTTTGCTAATGAAATTCTTGCATTTATATGCAATAAATTGCTGCAAATAAAAATTGCTGGTGTTGTTAACACCACTGGAAAAAGAAAAGCATATTCAACAATTCTGGGAAAAAAACAAAAAACAAAAACAGATATCTGTTCAAAAGACTTAAAAAGAAACCTAAAAAGAACTCTGAACAAAATTTTTCTGTCAGAGAGTAACACACACAGAGTATATATTACAAGTGGACATGCAATCTAATTGGAACAAAGTCCAAATTTTGAATTCCTCCTTTCTAAAGGCTAATTATTCTTAAATATTTCATTTTAGAAACACTTAAACATCAGCACTGGTTGCCCTGGTCTACAGCCTGCTGCTTGCCCAGATAAAATCTAGTTTTTTGATAGCTTATCTAGTAGGCAGCCTGTGTATGTGGATCTCTTAAGATTTGAGGTCCCTAGTTACAGAAGCCTGCCAATTTTCCAGCTAGTAAGTCAGCCAAACAGGAAGGTAGCTGGCAGGCCAGCCAAAAATTTGGAGAGCCCAGGGAGCTAAGCAGCTCAAGAAGGCTGTGAAACCAGCAAAGCTGCCCAACATTCAATGAAAGTTTTAAATTGACCAGATATACCCTATGGGATGTTTCAATTGCACCAGAATGTGGTAGGTAGGTCGCACTTCTGTTTAAGTAGTAAGGATTCTCACTGATGTATAGATACAAATGTGTGCATGTACCTATCTCAGTGAAGAAACTATTCATGCTGCAGTAAGTGGTTAAATGTTTAACACAGTATTTTCTGCTCCAAGAACTCTAGCAAATCCACACATTTCTCAGATATACTACAACCAGAAGAGCTATAAAACACATCTGAAGAGAAAAAATAGTCTTTTGATCAGTATATTTTGTATATCTTAAAAATGAACTAAAACCATCAAAAAGAGAAGACAAGGAAGAATCAGAGAATTCAGGGGAAAAAAGCTGTCCGTGTTTTCTGTGAGGACAGAACCTGCACCAGTCCTCAACTGGCATTCAACTAGGTAACAGAAGAATGTCTTGATTTGGTCAGAGGGCCAGAAAATATTGGGCTCAGTATAGCTCTCCGAGCACCAAGCACAGAGCCTTTACCTTCTGGACTGGAGAAGATGTCTACAGTTCAAGAGTTCAGCCAAGTCAAAGTTTAAAACAGAGTCTTCAGAAGTGAAAGAGTACATATAAGATTTTGTCCTTGTAATATAACAAGCTTTATTTTCTGGGTTTTATGAGTCCAGACATTATATTCTGAATATTATTGTTTGAAATCACAAATACCCAGCATTCTATCACCAGTGCCAAAAAACCCGAGAACCTTTTTTTTAAAAAATATAGAAAATAAGAGTTCTTAAATAGTATCAGATACAAAGGGAAAAAATAAACAGCCTCACTCCTCCTCATATAGTAGGGAAATGTCTTTCAAAAAAAATTTGTTACCTTAACGTCATACTAATTAATTTTTTTCTAACATATGTACACGTTATTTAATGAAAGAGGAAAAAGTCTCAGACATTGTTTCCAAAAGGTTAGTTTCTCTGTTAAATGGTATCCGATGTCTGCCTACTTTGTTCATAGCACAAGTCCTTGGAGAACTGAGTTTGTTTTGTTTTAATGTACATGCAGTGTTTTGCACGCAAAGACCCTAATTCTGGTTAGAGAAGCTAGAGGATACAGTTAAAAAAAGGATTATCAAGAAATATCACACTTCGGATCATGTGGTTATAATGAGCATTTGCAGAACACTAGGTCAAATGCCATGCTCAAAATATTGCACAAATCTTAGAAAGGACAAACACTTATTGATTAGCATAGTTATCAATGACGGCAGCTTACTGTAAAATCAGAAAAAAGAATAATGAATTAAAGATTCCTCAGAAGAAGGAAAAACATACAACTAAGTCACACATATCTTTTCAAAAACCATTACAGAAAGAAAAATAGAAATAAGATCTCTCCTCCACATTTCTTTTCTGGTTTGTAAGATTGTCAGATACCCCAGCAAATGTGTCATAACACACAGCAGAACTCTCCAGCCCCACCTTTTAGAAACACTATAGGAAAAACTACTTTGTATTTGGTCTTTGTGATACCCATTCCATGACCAGGTATGCTACTGTTAACAGATTAAGCAGTGCTGATCAAATGTCACCTTCTGTTCTTTCTAAACTAAGTTCTGTAAGAGACAAGAGGATGAAAGGAAACACAAACAAAAAAAAGGAATCAGAATTTATCCATAACTGGATATTGTTTGTCAGCCACGGTTGCCCCCTCCCTTCCCTTCAGAGCTGCTTTTAAGCTGAGACTTACTGGGTTCCACTTGAGCTACAGTGGCATCGCAGCCATGCCTATATCCAGCCCTGGACCCCGCTGATCCAGATCCTGATAAATAGGCTGACTCTCTGGCTTGATCTCAAGACCAGTCTCATCACTATGGTCTGTGCCTGGCTCTGGTTATCATCTGCGGAGCTGATCCTCACTCTGACTTGCTGACTCATGTTCCTGGCTTGACCTTGGACTGCATCATCACCACAGACTTGAGGTGCACAGGGCAAAATGAAGCTGACTACATTAGTTCTTTTCACCTGGAAAAATCTACCTCTTTGTAAAATCCTAGACAGTCGGGGGAAATAGGTTTATGAAATTGTTCTTAAGCACATATACTTTGAAGTACTTCTTATTAATAGCAGTGATTTTTCTTTCAACTTCTAGTTGTTGTCTTTACTGTATTGTACTTCCACTACCAGTGACAACATACAAAAGTACTCCTCAATCAGCACACATTATCTGGAACAGTGTCTTAGCTGTAAGGTGCTTAATGACTGGACACTTGCTCTATGCAAGCATAGGGAAGTCTCTGCAATGGTGTAGTATTGGCAAAAGCCACACCTACAGCTCTAGATCATTGCTCTACTGAAAGCTAGAGTTAAGACAGTCTTCAAGACTGCCATCATCACTTACCCAACATCCCGTGTTGTACCTCTTTGCTACATCTTATACACTGATAGCAGGTCCTGACACAATCTATCTGATACAGTAGAGAATTCTAGAGGGCAGTTTGTTGTATTTCCAGTAATCATTTTTCCTCTACTAGCTTAGTCTAAAGAAAAGACAGAGCATGCTTGATGTATAGAGTAATGAAATTTTTGAATTTAGGGTTAAATACAGTCCTGTGTTAAGAGGGAATTTGGAGGACCTGGAGGATAACTGTGACATCGATCAGTCTTACAAGGACTTGAATCTTTTTCACTGCCACAACAGAGATGACAGACATCAATGAGACCATATTTCTTGAGATGAAATGGCAGTCATATAGCCTTAGACTCTAAACATCCCAGAAGAGAACAGGACCTGCAACACAGGAAAAGCCTTAACCATGTCCCAAGCAATCTCAAGGTAGCTGGTTGAAAAGACAAAGGTCCTTTAACAGTGGATACAGGGGGAGAAAACTAATAGTCAACATTCGATGAGTGGCAGAGATGTCTCTATACTTGAGATTAAGGAAATAATTCACGACAGAAAGAACCTGACCGTACATCACTAGAAAAATTTGTCCTACTTGGCTCTGTAAATTCTACTAACACATTTATTTCTGCTACCAATTGTAAGATCTCTTACTAAAGAGAAGCAGGTATATCTTAATTTGAAAGCCAACCAGAATCTAACCTACAAAGCACAGACCACTAAGGTTCATATTCAGATGCTGATCTGAATCTTGTAAGAGTAGGTCTGGAGTCCGAGGCAGAAACAAAAAAGTTTCCTCATCAAGGCCAAGACAATCATATCTGCTTTCACTCACCCCATTTTTCTAGAGCTTTTCAGAAACAGTGTACATGAGACCTCAAGAACAGAATCACAAATAGAGATCCAGGCACCAGACCTGCCTTACAGGAAAAGAACTAGGCACCCACAAAAGCAATAAGGCAAAGGAGATCAGTCTCAGGGCAATCTCAATTCTGGAAGGCAGCTTTCATTTTCTACTCACAGTTCGCCCATCTCAAAACAATTCAAGTCACCCAGCAATATGTTCAGAGGTACTAGAGAATCAAGAGCTCTCAAACACATCAGCTCCTGAAGTTGGCACTTTCTTGATACATGGAAGGAGACTTCCTACTATCCAGTGACCTGCAGTCACAATTATTTGTCAATATTTGAATGCGACAGCAACTAGGTAGCTTAGTAAATGATTTTGCCATGACTAATAAAAAGACAAAGGCATTGTACTGACCTGACAACACAGTCTCACAACTTGTCTTGACCTGAGCAGTGTTGCATATGTTACATGTTATTATAAATAAAGTAACAATAAAAATAATGACTTTTTAAATGCCAAGAACTGAGTATTGGAGTGTTTAGTTATATTGTTTGTGGTAATAAAAAAAGTCTCTGCTGCATTAGCTTTGGTGTCTTGCGACATATGGAATACAAACAACAATCAGCATTCAACACTGCTTTTAGCTGAAAGCCTTTTGTTTGACTATTTGGCTGAGAAAAATTTTTGACTCCAAACCAGATGTTATACTCTTGCACGGTTGGCTGTAGTTGGGTCATCTGCTCCTGCTAGCAATTCTGTGATGACACAATGTCTTTCTGATTAAAAATGCATAATTCAGGTTAATCCTAGTATTAGGTGCCAAATATATTTTACCGCACAGAAAATATTTCCAAAAATGCATGTGGTTCATTCTCTTTAAATTTACATGAAAACAGGACTGACAGCTATGAGAACAACCATCATTACATTTCCTACACAAAAATCAATTTATGTCTCCAGTAAACCTTAGTTTTTAGGCTTAACATGTAGACACCCACATCAGAGTACAAAGTTCCCAGTGTGACCGCTGCTGTCAGTGAGTACTGCTGCTATATCCACTAACCTGAAACACCAGAGCTTCTAGAGATACCCCAAGACTCAGTTAGTGCTGCACACCTATTAAGTGAACTACAACTACAGGGCAAGCAAGGAACTGTTGATGCATCATCTATTAATGACTGGGAAGAGACAAACCAACAAGCCTAACTTCTCCTTTCTATTGATGGGTCCAGYAAATAAACATTGAGTTACTAGATGCAAGAAGATGATAGATATACAGGAAAACAATAACATGGCTTTTCTAGAGACAAGACACACCTCACAGATACACAGGGATGCAAACAGAAAGGTTTAAATCTACACTATTAACAAAAGAGCATCAAAAATCTTCCAGGCAAAGTTATGAATTAATTTTATATAGTACTAAAAGACAAATGTATCATATACTATAGTGATGAAGAGTCACACTCTTCGTAACAATGGATATTGGATTCATTTTTTCCCCTTGGTGTACCATCTGTTGACTAAATAAGGGGTAGTCAGTTATATTTATGCAATTAAAATTTATTGACCACTAATAATTGACTGCTAATAAGTCAATTAAGACATAACAAAAAAATCAATCAGTTTCAAATCCAGAAAAAGTCTGTTTTTACTAGACAATTTTCTGTTGCTTAGTACCTTACAAAAACAGTATGGGAATACTCTCCAAATTTATTTAAAGCAATATTTCAGAAAAGTAGTCCACAACTACTGAGTACATTCTTACAAATGCATTTCTAACAGATATATGGAGTAGACTGCTGATTATGCTGTAACATTTCATTCCTTTACATGCATTGTTACTAGAAAGACACTAAATGCCACAAGATAAATTCTGAACATTTTTCCTAAATTACTCTTTGAAGTTGCATTTTTGACAGGAACATTTTTAAAATTGTAATCAAAAGACAACTCTGCAAAGAACTTGCAACGGGAAAACCAAGTTATTGCTAAATTTTTAGACCTCCCTCTTTAAAAAGCCATGTTATGTATGTATGTTGAGGGGCCCTGGTGACAAAGGACACAGAAATGCTCTCCCCTCTGATATTTATAGACATTGACGATTCTTTTGCCTGAGCCTTCTCTTCTCCAGGCTGAACAGTCCCAGCTCTCTCAGCCTCTCCTCCTATGAGGAATGCTCCAGTTTCTTAATCTTTATGGCCCTTTGCTCCAAAAAGTCCGTGTTGCTCGTACTGGGGAGCCCAGAACCGGACACAGCACTCCAGCTCAGCAGGTCTCACCAGTGCTGAGCAGAAGGGAAGAATCACCTCCCTCAACCTGCTGGCAATGTCCTTCCTAATGCAGCCTAGGATACTGTGGCTTTCTTTGCTGCAGTGGCACATTACTGGCTCATGTCCACCAAGACAACCAGGTCCTTCTCTGCAGAGCTGCTCTTCAGCAGCTCAGCCCCCAGCCTGTACTGGTGAGTAGGGTTATTCCTCCCCACGTGAAGAATTCTGCACTTCCCTTTGATGAACTTCATGAGATCCCTCTTGGCCCATCTCTCCAGSCTGTCGAGGTCCCTCTGAATGGTAGTACAACACTGGTGGATCAGTCACTCCTCCCAGTTTTGTATTGTCTGAAAACTTGCTGAAGGTGCACTCTGTCCCACCATCTGGATCATTAATGATGAGTTTAAACAGTACTGGCCCCAGTACTGACCCCTGCACTGCCTCAGTCAGTGACTGGCCTCCAGATGGACTTTGTGCTGCTGATCATAACCCTCCGAGTCTAGCAGTTCAGCCAGTTTTCAAACCTATCTCACTGTCTATTTATCTAGCATACACCTACAGAAAACACACTGGCACATGACAAAGAGCAAAGACAAACGTCTAATTTTAAATTTCCTGGAAGCAAAGCTCAATTTCAAATTCAGCTAGCAAAATGCTTTTATGCATTGTTGCTTAGTTTTATATTACAGAATTCTTTCAAATACCTGTAACACAAGAACCTCCAGCAATTAGTACACTACTCCTCCCCTACCACAGTCAGGTAAGGTTTTAATAAGGACAAAAAATTTTGATACCTACCTTTTTTTTGGGGCAGACGCTTACCCTAATTCCAGTCTATTCTTAAGGAGGACTTCAATTGCTTTCTACCAACAGTTTAAGGGTCAGAGAGACTATGTACAATACAGCTTCCAAAACAATAATTTCTCTTCCATGAAAGCATTTATCATAAGAAACATTAAATATGATCAAGCTTAATGTGTACTAACCGAGCTATTTACATTTCAAAAATATCTCCTTTTACAGATAAAACCTCCATAAAACGCTTGCACTTGTTGGTTTGCCATAAGGTTTTCATTAAGTTTCTAATATACATCCTGTATTTTGTACACTCTTCAATCACAGAACCAGGGCATAAAACGCACTAGAACACAATGAATTGAAGAATTCCTTAAAATGTCTTTAAAGTGGATCATTAGTGACATCAGTATATCATTAAGAAAGACCAATTCAAGACAGACATTTGAAAAAGCAGCAAAAAAGCAGTAATTAATGGTCTGATTACCAGCACTAAGTAAACACAAATCCCTTTGCAGTTACCAGGAATTAAGAGTTACTTTCTACTCCATTTCAAAGAACAAACAAAATCAACCAAAAAAACCACACCAAGAACCAAAATAAGCTAAAGAAACCTGATCGTCTGCATTTCTCAGGCCATGTGAAAAAGGAAGACTAAAGTACCAGTGCTTTGTGAACATGTGCAAAAAAAGAAGCCATATAAGCTGCCTTATGAAGATCTTAACCTTCTTTACACCAAAAATTCACATCTGGTACTACTAAACTATACTTCAGGATGCAAGATGCAAAATAAGCTGCCAAAGTCACCGCCCTCTAAGCCATACCCACCCTGTATCCTATGGATGAAATGTTGAGAAGTGGAATCTGCATAGCATCTTCAGCTTCCTCCCTTTCCCAATTACCTACAAATAGACAAAAATTATCTAAAATAAACTATGCAAGCTACTGTACTACATGGTTACTGTTCAAAAGTAATATAGTTCTCTTCAGAAAAGAAGCGTTAGGAAGGTATAAACTGAGGTGAAGGTGTATCTGCCAGGAGAATCATCTGTTTCAACATCTGCTACAGCCTGCTGGGACTTTTAGATAGCAGGTAAGCCACCATTTAAAGGCAAACACAACAGTACAAGAAAGACTGGCTATGAGTTAGCCTCCCTGAGTTGTCATGCAATAAATTAGTGACTTGAATTAAAAAGTCAAAACAATTAAATGATATTAAGCATGCTTACCTTCACAGCAGAGGAGTCTATCAAAAAGGATAGATCTCTTAAATTCCATTATGATAAAAACAGGCCTGCAGAAACAGCTCTTCCATAACCCTCTAATGGACAGGATTAGCTGAAATACCCATTCTGCATACAACTTAAATCAACTACATCCTCCTGTTACAAACTATATGTTAATATATACTGGCATCTGCAACTCTGTGCCCTCATGCTGAGTGAGGCATGGCAGTATTGCCACCAATGCCAGATCAAAACCCCTTTTCAGTTCTGGGATGTTAAGACCTACCAATCAGATAATGTCAGAAGCAACCATCATGAATCTGTGGCACAATAAGCTTCAGGCAATTTGCTAGGACAGTTAAATCTTGGGAAGCAAACTGCAACAAAAAAGATTTAGTGACAGATGCGCAAATTTCCCAATCTGCCTTCTGATGAGAAAAAAAAACCAAATGAGTGTATTTTGGTTTTTTTGTTTGTTTGTTTTATATGCTTCTCATCTATCTAGAGTATAGTTAACATGTCTGCTATATGATTAGACCTTAAAAAAAAAAAAAAATTACTGCAAGGAAAACAGTACAGGCCAAAGGACTATCCAAATTCTGTTTTGATCATAGAGCTGTGTTTTCTTACAGATTTCTTCAATATTTGCATATTTGATTGAAGTCTTTCAGGTATAAAGAGTTCCAGAGGAATTTATGCCAGTATGTCTGTATTKCATCTGCTTGTGGGTATTTAGACTCTGTAAAACAAGGATACCCAGGAAAGTTCTCAAACCTGAGCAACTGACTTTGGGTTGAAGGGATAACATTAGTCTGCCCTTTGCAAAAAACAAAACACACACACACACACACACACACACACACACAAACTGTAGCAGAGATCTTCACTCCACAAGAATTGTTCCGTATACAAACTAAAGAATTTACTCTCAGCAGAGTGATACTATAAAGTCCAAAGCTTCCCAAAATAAGAAGCAATGACATCTAACTGGAAAAAAAAGGCTGAAAAGGATAGTCATCTTACAGACCTGTATCACTGTTTTTGATTAACCATCAAAATAACTGCTTTTTGGTAGTAGAGACAGTATTTCCTTTTCTTTTGAGAACTATAGGGGCTTCTGAATTCTAAGGTACTTAAGGCAATATTCAGCATACATACAAATAGCATACATACTTCTAATAGATCTGATGACAAGACAACTGTGTTTCTAAGTCTTCAAAATCCTTAAAAGGCAAGAATGCAACTCTTTCAGGACAGACTTAAACCAAGCATCAACCCTCAAGAAAACTGGCAAGTATTGTATATTTCCTAAGTCAGCTTTAGGAAATCAAAACTTGAATACCTCCTTTACAGTTCTGCCAATGTCGCTGCTCATTAAAATATCTGCTAACATTGCTTAATTTGCTAACTGAAAGAACTTCCTGACAAATAACAGAGGTTGATTTTATTTTTATTTCTTTTGTTGTTTTGTCAGTCTTTTGGGAAGCCACTGTCATGGTACTTGTTTTCAGATAATTCTCTGCACATATCTTCATAGAGTTCAATGCAATTAATGTTAAACCTTGCCACAATGACTGCACAAAAGGTTTAGGCATTTGAGTTGATACAAGAAGGAGGATGTTAGGCCCCTAAAGAGATCTTGCTTTGCATAACAAGAAGTTAAAAAAAAAAAGCCTTTAACGTCAGTGCCAATGAAGCTAAAACCTCAACGCCGCTCTATGTTCAGCACCATGGATAGCAACACGCTGTTCCTTAGTCATTATTCAAGGCGGGGGGGGGGGGAACAACACACATCCAAAAGAAAAAATAAATAAACGTAGTTCCAACACTATCAATAGGCAGAGTGTCAAATGCGATTCCAGTTCTTAACTCTTCTAGGAGAAGTTCTCTCTACTTCTTTCTGTACCCTTAAACAAATGCCTCCTTTTGCTATAAGAATCTGCAGTGAAAACAGAAGAAGCTCAAGAATTAGTAACATGGGACCAGATTTACCAAATTTAAGGGACCATGTTCACCAAAATGTGATGTAGGCACATTAAAAAAAGCTATAGCTTTTGATCAGCCTTTAACTTCTTCAATACCCTCTAGTGAAAAGCTACATGTTACCTTATCTAATGCATCTTGTCCCTCTGTCTCCAACTTTGCTATACTGTTTTCTGAAACTGTCAGTAGTTACATAACAAAAACAACAACAACAACAAAAAAAAMCCAAACAAAGCTCTAGCGTTTTCATTAGAGAAAAAAGGTCTGTTACACACACAGATATCCCTTCTCCTCCTCACCCCCCCCAATCAGTCTGGGATTTGGAATGTAGTTTTTCCCGGAGTATCAACTCGCAGCTATTGAAAATAAAGCAAATCAACAGAAGAAAAACTTGCTTCAAGCTTTTTGCTTGTACAGAAAGTGCAAGGGTATAGAGAATACTGATGCCTGCTCAAACACAAGTGAAAAAAAAGTACAATCTCATGCATTAGGTACTTGTAGGTAAGGCAGAATGCATCCATACACAATATTATGAATGGTTGTCTACACTGAAGGTTGTAAGGGTACACATGACAAGGTATGAAGCAGAACATGAAAATAAATTAATAAAGGCAAGAATCCTGGGAGTAGAGCAAATAGCCAAAAAAGAAAAGTTCCAAGACTAGTTTGAAGAACAAGTAAACAGATCATCATGTCATTCCAGTTTTTTAGAACTACAGTATTTTTGCACTTAAAAATAAACAACTTTTAGCTCAGCATAAAACAAACAACCATATGCTTTTTAGAGTTGACTGATATTTATAGCATTAACTTATAGTTCCATTACATTCCTGTGCTATAATGTTAGATATAATATGGGAGAGCTAGTGAGCAATTCAACCAAAAAGATGATTCAAAAACTTCAAATAAAGTTTTACCACTCAGTGGCACAACATTTACATAAATATTTTTTTTAAGTAATTTACATTAATTTGTTGGAAATACAGGTTATGCTGGAGAGAAAGACAGAAGTAGAATTTCAAAAAATATATATATTTTTTAAATTTGTAGACATATTCTAGAAAGCTTACTACCCAGTACAAATAAACTGTATTTTTAAAAATGTGAAACCTACATTTCATATTACACAAAGTGAACAAATATAAAGAAAGCGCCATTTGAATTCTTTTCCCTTAATCTTCATTACAGAAATAATTTATCAGCATCTTCATTTGTCAAATTTTAAAATGCCAAAGATACTCATGGAAGATTACTGAAATACATTTTAGTACAAGCTATCCAAACATATCAGCATTCATACTGCAAAATACTGCATCTGAGAAGGCAGTGAGAGACATACACTTTGATAGAAGATATAGCTTTTGGTCATGTTGTGAGCAAAAACATTGCTCAATTAAAATCTCTGGATTACAGCACACCTGTTTTCTAAACACATTACAGTTTAGCCCTCTAGAAAGTTATTTTTCCAGCCATTTTTCTAAAAATTTTTAGTCTCATAAAAATGAAAAGAAAAAATTAAATATTTTTCATAGCCACATGTGACRGTGTGCTCCTTCCCCTCCACTGATGTGCTCTCTCCCCCTCAACCTGGCCTCCCTGTAAACAGCACGTATGTAGGGGCTGGTTGAGCATGCGCCAACTAAGGCCCGTCTAGTATGCAAATATGACTATAAGTTAATCATCTCCTCCCCATAAATAGGGGGCAGCCCAGAGCCCCTTGAGCTCTCCTGCATGGCAGTGGGCTGCACTGCAGAACCTCCCCTTGCGCAGGGACGCCTCTCAAGGTTACTCCTCAAGGTTGAGAGATTCCTTACCCACCACAGATCCTCGGTAAGTGATTAATAGCATGCTGAACTTTTGCAAACTTCATGAAACTTTGCTGAGATATATCTCTGACTAATTGCGCACATAATCCCTTAGACATAAACTGTTGACCAAGTCTGAGACTAGGATCAGATCCAGCCACACCTAGGCTCCTCTCCGAAGGAGTTTAGAAAGCAAGGGAGTCCAGTCTGAACCTCGTGACTCAATGGGAGGGTCTCCCTTGCACACGCATCTGACCCTGTCCTTCATGCAGTAAATAACTGAGTGAACCTTGCCAATCAAACCTCATTAAATTGTTCTTATTTACGATTGAACTTTGTTAAGTTGCTGTCTTACTGCAATAAACGTAGTGCTGCTTCCCTCTTAGGAGTGAAGTGCATCACTCCTTTCGCGACACCACATCATACTCCTTATTTCAGCTAAAAGGTAAACTTTCACTTAAGAGCACCTTTAAAAAGTAGGACTGCATGAACTTTTTAACCGCACCTAGTTTTTAAAGGCTATCATTTTGAGCCTAACCAAGTGACAACCTCAGCAAAAGGTTGTTCTTCCTCAGAGTGTTCTATGTTCAGTTAAAAAAGCTTGACCAAGGGAACAGAACCAGGGTAACACGCATTAAGTAGGACAAGATGGTGAACAGCTTTTTGTGTTGAGCTGTTTTTTGTTTCTTCTAGCTATTTTTGGAATGTAACGCCTTTGGTTATCRTTATGATATCAGTCATTAGAAAAATATATAGAAACCTGGCTTACTACTGCTAAACTTGAATCAGCCAAGAGATAGACACATCGCTTTTGATTTCATACCATTATGTAGAGATTTGCTGGATTCATTCAGTAGCAAATCTGCAAACAATAAGAAACGGTTAGTGACTATTTAAGGTAATGCCTACCTCCCCCCCCCCCCGCCATGTAGTTAATAGGATGCAAAGTCTTCAATGTAGCTTCACAGGAGACTTCAAGGGGAAGGAGGGGAACAGTAGTACCACTGACAAAATTGCTATTCTAATTAAAGCCAAAGTCTGAGTTTGGAGAATGAGATACGAAAAGAATTTCTATGACTAGAAGTTTCTTAAGGCTGAAAGCTAATGTTCCCAATATAATGGCTTATGGTAAACAATGTTTCCAGGGCCTGCATCTAACACGTGTATCTAGTTTGTATTTTATGACATTTACAAAATTAAAGTATGTGACACCACTAAGGTCGCGTGACAATACAGAAATACTTGAATATGAACAATGCCTTATAGCCATAGTTATCGAATATAGTTATACAGTATTTGAAGAAAGTACAGAGCCACCTTGACTAAGATTAAATTGCAATCTGACTTTTTCTAAACAAGTGGTATAAAGTGAGAATGAAAGATTCATCACTTTGAAGCAACTTCCTTCCACTTTCATGGTGGGACACAAAAACACAAAAAGAGAGCAACTTTTACCTATACATTTTTATAAGACTTAACAAATCAGAAGTTCTTGTAAGATTAAGAACTTTTGCTAAGTTCTTTGTACGTGACAATTTATAAGTATTCAAACAGATGAATGTATGAATACTTTACACAATTACATAGGGTTTTTTCATTAATTTTGTTTGTCAAAAATATATGTAAAAGAATCTCCTATTTAAAATATTCACATATGGAGCAAAGTGTTTCAAAATTATATTTTTAACTGTGAACTGGAACTTTCTTGATTTTATCTAAAACAGACAATAATAGCAAAAGACTTTCATAATGCAGTACTTATCCGGAAACTCTGAAAAGATCAAACTAAACTTCAGGTATTTCTTAATTTTTCCATATGATTTCTATCATCATATGGAAAAAAGCAGCTAAAGCTTGACAGATTTTAAACTTCACAACATTTAATTTTTTACTATAAATCCTAAAATAACTAGTCTGTTAGTTTTCTTCAAATATCCTTAAGATACTGATTTATCAGATGTAACAGCTGAAGTACATGTGAGCCGTAACATCTAACAGTTTTTCAGCTCCTTGTAATTCTATATCATCTAGCTTTACCAACAAATGAGAACAAGGATACAGTAAAATGAAGTGTATTATTCACCCTGTTTCTAAACTTACTTGGCTCTTCATTTTGATTATTCTTTTCTGTGGCTTTGTTTTCACATTTTACTATCCTAGGGAAGCTAATAAACGCCCAAACATACTAAAGAAGCATTTCAGACTATGAGTTTATGTGAATGTGTGATCAGACAGCGTTTCAGCAACATCACACTTTTAATTACATACATACAAAAACCATCCTTAGAATAGTACGGTGTCAGTAATCTCAGAAGAACTCAGACTCAGTGGTCAACCATTAAGACTATGCAGGTAGAGAGGAAAGGAATTTCATTTGACATCTTTTTTCTCCCCCTCTCTAATTCTTGTCCTACTTTCCTCTTCCTTCTTGACACTTGGTGACAAAAGGCTGTAAAGTCACTGACCTAATTCAACACCGAGCTCTGAAACATACCCATATCATGTCTATATACCTGTAGTCTCACTTGATAGGTACACAATGATAAAGGTCAGAAAAAGCACTTCAGGGATACATAGTCCTGAGGTCTTCAAAGTATCAGAGTAACTAATTTCTTTTCAGCTTCCCGACTAGCATTAAGTAAGAGCTATCAGACTTTACATCAGGACTGTCAAATATATTTTCATTCTTCAGCTCCCATTTCAGAGATGGATAGCATTTAAACTTTTTAGAAGGTGACCAGATCTCTACTCTGCGCATAGAAGATCCTGTTTCAAGTAAGAAAACTTTTGCATTTCACTGTCTCCATTCTGCTGCCAGATGATACGAACTCCGTCATTCACTGATCCATAAGGATCAGTGAGAGAAGCACAAGCACCATCAGTCCAGAACTTAGAATCCTGTAATTTTTGTCCTACAAAAATACAGAAGGCAAGAAAGCCCTTCTTCAGGTCTAAATTAGAAGCAACAGCTGCTTTAAAACACTTCTAATTACTTCAGCCAGTAACTACTTAGATAAAGTTAGTAATTGCTGCTTTTACTTAAAGCCTGAAGAAGGGTTTGAGAGTCCAAAAGCTTGACTTATTTTTTCAACTATACCAAATGGTATTAAAGACATTCCATCTTTACTCAGTTCTATCTTTTTCACTATACCATCATGGCTACAGAAAGCTCCTTTTTTAGTGAATATCCCTTGCTAAGCCTAACTGCTGCAGAATAAGGACCTAATCTAACCCAAGCTCTCTCTAAAACTTTTCTGATCAAAAGCTTACTGTAAATTCACAAAATGTGTTTGAGTATATCTCTAAGTCGCAATCAAAGAGCAATTTTTAAGACACATCTTGAGAGGGTATAAGTAACATAAAAAAAAAAGAAAGAATATTCAAAACTATCTTTTGTATCAGAACTCTTATATTAGTTAAATATAAAAGCTTATATTCTTATATACAAGAAAAGAATATGGAAGAATTATCTTCTGGAAAAAATTCCCACTTAAGGTAAACTTCCCTCTGTCCATCATTTGCTCTTAGTGCTTGTTTTTAAACCTACTATCCTAATTTATTTTAAGTAGGCTGCAAATTTGTTCTTTAGGCACGTTGTCTAACACCCTTCTTGACCTTTCAGTACAYGAAATGATGGAATCCAAAATCTATTATAACACATCAAAGCAGGTAGTGAGGCTCTTCTGGTATCCAATAAATCTCAAATACATAGAATTTCTTTAGGATCTCTGAGAACATCCTAATTAACTATCTCTACAGCAATTAAAGTCCATAAACTTGTACTTTTAAAAAAAAACTTAAGTTTTTATTCAATATTATTGCTGAATTCATTAGCACACAAAAAAGTATTTTGAAACTGCTTCTGTGTATATGCAGTAAGTATGAACTTGATGAGATCTTACGCACATGCAAGGTTCAAGCTATATTACCTATAGCTCTTTTACACAGTGGTGGCATATTCAGTGGCATCAAACTCAGCAGTTGCAAGAAAAATCTGTAAGAGCACACACAGCAAACAGCTCGAAACCATGTGGAGACAGACAGTCAGAAAGGGCAGGTAAAAAGAATAAACTAGCATGATTAACAAGAAATAACTTAAGAGGTCTGCTTCAGAAACACCATCTCTGTAAAGTTTTCAATTCCTCCCTTCAGTGTCTCTCTTCTTAGAGGATTTACTTCACCTATCTTTGGAATAACCAACATCAAATCACAATTAAATGTCTCTAAAGAAATGTTTTTTTAATAAGTTCTATATGTAATACTACATTTTCAGGTCTTCTAGTTCTGAAAAACCGCTATTTTTGATATAATTACAAAACATAGCATTTATTTCCATCTTACAACTCACAAACATATGCAAAAATTTTGACATTCCAATATGTACTCAAATCACACTGTCTGTGAAATTTCAGTACTTTTCATGCAATCCTAGAAGTGTAAGCAAATACTGGCCTACTGCCAATGTTAACACACTGGAGTAATCACATAAGGTTGCTTAAAAAATAAAAAACAAGTTTTTCCAGAACTGTTAATGGCATCAAATACCACAGAATGATAGCTAACATTGGAACATTTCTAATGGTTCTTTAGATTCTCATTTCTTCCCTCTTTTTAAGGGCTCTTTTAAGTTCTCTAATAATCCTATACACAATGAACCTTCTGCAGGTAGTTGAGCCATTCTGGAGGCAGAATACTTCCAAATAAAAACTGACGAAGTTGAACTGGAAATAACATTTTGTTAAGAATGATAACTGCATTCTGTGATAGCTTTAACCAGTCCAGCAAAAAAGTCCACACAAGAGGAGGAGTAAGCATCAAGATTATCAAACTTGCTATTTATTCTTTGAAATAAATGTACTCTCTACTGCCCAAAGACAGCTCACTGTGCTAATTACTACATTGAAGTTTGTTCTCCAAGAACTTCTCTCAAAGCCAGGAAGACAGAAAGGAAAACACTAAGCACAGTACTAAGGGAAAACATCACCAGAGTTTTAGAGAGGATTTTTCCTCTTTTTATGTAATAGATCAAAGTAATAGATTCTATCACTTTAAGGCATGTGTCTACTCTATGGCCCTTACAGACTTTGCTTCAGGTAATGTATCATTTCTGCAATTAGTATCTTGCAGCCAAATCAATGCTGAAAGTTCTCAGAGTACAATCCCATGTAGTTATCCCACAAAAGCTGAAGATCTATGCCGATGCCACAAAGCTTGCACAACAGACTTGAGACACATTTAGAATATGAATTTCTCAATCACAAATGCTCAAGCTGCAGACATAAGCATAAAGAGGATATGTCAAAAAACAATTTATACTTGTACTCCTCTGGCAACCATAAAAGCAAATCCCATTCTCCTCTACAGATATACACACAGTAACAACCTTTTTTGTTTTCTATTCRTTGTCTTAATAAAATATATATGCATATTTTCATCTGCAGTAGGCATAATTCAGCACTGCATTAGCACTCCAGCATGCAGTAATACAAACACATATATGCAATCTCATAACCACAGCTTATTTTTTTCCTGGCTTTAATCTTGATGTCAGATGCTACTTCACCCCCAAACTGGTACACAGATCTTTTGAAATGCCTAAAAATAAGGAGCTTATACTAAAGAGGAAGACCTGAAATTRCTTCAGCTACAGTTTACTGCAGTCTTTCAACATTACATGGAACAACATTTTAGTTTTAAAAACTGTATTTCTAACTACTGACTTGCCATACTTCTCCCTGTGAATTAAGCATATTAAAGTTAGATCAAGTAAGTCATTTTTTTTCCAATGCAACAGAAAAATAAACTATAATTAAGCACTTCTGAAATACTGTGCTTAGTGAAATGGACTTCTCTTTTATTTTGCCTTATTCTGAATTACTGATTAAACACAGTTATTAAAGAAAYGTCTCCTTTTTTTCTTGTGTTCCTGTATTGTTTTGACTGAATCGGATTCTCTTGAAGTAACTTGAAAACATGATAAACAAATCCTAGCTTTAGAATTTTACAGTTACTTCATGAGTTACCTGCATCTCCTGTGAGGAAAGCATTTTCTTCTGCTGCTATTCACAGTTTGTGACACAAACTGTACAAGGATAAGAAAAAATAAGCTACAGAGTCACATTTCTTTTGTCAGAAGACATAAGCTTTCTGGATAACTTACCTATGTGTATCCCTTTGGCAGTGCCCCATGTATATTTAATTTTCTTTTTAGTACACTACATTAGAGGGTTTGTTTTGATCTGATAAAGCACCTAACTTCAACTTAATATGACAGCCTTAAAGAAAAGTTGGAAGACAAAAGGGTTTGTGAAAAGTGTTTTATAAAAAAGACATTAGACAATTTGAGAAGTACACTCGTAGTAAGAAGTTCCTAGATTGTTCAAGAGGAATTCTACACACAGATCAGCAGGATTTGGGCCAAATATCTTTGCAGGAATACTCTATTATCTATTTAGCATCAGTCATTCAACTTATTTCCAGAAAGTTTGTAAAGTGAGGTTAGTTCTTCTTTGAAAGTTAACTCCTACTAAGAAACTAAGTATCATGTTTCCTTTTTTCTCTGTATCTTGAGTCATCTCTCAAAAATTAGTTTCTTCAGCCATCTATCAAATAAAACTTCAGATTCTAGAGCAAGTTAGAAAGTTCAAATTAGACTCCATCCCAAAGATGTTTCTATACTTAAAAAAAAAAAAAATCCTGTTCATTTATTGACCATTCAGAAAAGGAATTTATGGCCCAAGCCCTCCAACTACAAAAAATGTCAAGATTTGCACCTCTATCTCAATGAAGTCAATGCAATAGAATAAGATATTAAAGATTAAGATAAAAACAATTTTAATGTTGCAATAGATGCAAGAGAAGTATTTTTTATTATAAATCTTGTTTCAATTCTAAAAACACTGTTTTACAGTCTAGACCTTCAGTTCACCACAAAGCTCAGTTAAATCTCAAGCCTTCTGCCTAAAGCTGGATGCTTGAGAAAAGAAATCAGAAAACACACACAAGGTAAAATATCACCAGAATCTGCAAGTCACTGGGAAACAAATGCAAGATTCCAATCCTGCAAAAGTCTAATTCATGTTTAAAATCCTAGTACAATCACAACTAACTTACAGTTATTTTAAATACACAGTCTGAAGACAATTGATAGCTTTTATTCGCAAAATATTTTGAAATCCTTGGCAGAACAGACATGCACACAACTTTTCAGAATTTTAGAACAGTATCATGAAGCATAAAATAGTTTATGAAAAAACACAGAACTTACTTTTCTTTTCATATCTTTCAATACAGAAGTTCAAAATATTCCAACACAAATGTGTAAATCAATAGTTAACCCATATCCATCTGAAGATATCTGATATGTAGTAACTCAAAAGACACAGGACACATGTCCAGTGATGTGGAACTCATGGGTAAACACATATAATTGCACAGCACAAATGGAGCAGTCTTTCTGAGCTCAACTATTACTTAGTAAACTGCTGGGTAAGGTTCTTGAGAAAGAAAGGGAAGTAGACCACAGGACACACAAACAGTAATTAGTCTTTGAAAGTATTACCTTGCATATCTATTAGCCCTAAGGTAAATCTAAAGTACATGTGCTTTTTGCACCTTTTAAGGAGGACAAATCTGCAGCAATATCTTTAAAACTTTAATCTASAATTTGCATGCATAGGAAGTTAAACCAAAGTGATTCTTCAGCTGGTTTAATTCTATTTTCTCCTTATGAAATTTCAATTCAGCTGAAGTTAACTATGAAGAAATCAAACTCTGAATTCAAAAACGAGACAAAATACCCCTCCGTTTGCTGAAGTCATCAGTTTTCCAATAGAGGTTACACACCATGTTCCATGATAAATACTGTTATTTAATCAKCTCTGCTTCAGTTGTGCAGAAACATGAACTATGCCTCCAATGTGAGACTGCCACCAGCTTTCATTCTCTTCATTCTTACTTCCAATGAAACGTCACCTTCGTCCATTTTAGCATACATTTGAAGAAGGCCAGCAGTTGCTCCCTCAGGGCTTTTAAATTACCTTTAAAATGTTTTAGCTATATAATCCTTGATGGAAATTCTTTTTTCTGTTTTCTCTTTAACAAACATTATCTGCCCTTCATTCCTAAACAAAACTAGTCGCATATGGCTTGAGCATCATGTGAGAGGTATTACAGCACCAAAGCATTTTTTTTTTTAGTTATTCTGATTAAATAAATGATAGCTACCATCAAGTCTGAAACATGGGGCCTACGAGTCTTGACTATATGCTTTTAAAACACATTGTAATTTCACCGCAGCCTTTAACAAGGAGTCAATATATTTTTTATACTGGAATGACATCATGAGAACTGTTAAATCAGCATGACAAGGCCAAAGGTATTCTAGCATTTCACCCTCACCATCTAAGGCATTTAAGACATTATCAAACACCTTAAAAAAAAAAAAGTACCTCTCTTCAACAAAAGGAAGCATCACTTGAATTTCTCTATTTTAAAAAGACTCCAAAAATGACTTATTAAAGAAGAAAAAGTATAATTTCCATAAAATAAATAGCAAGTATAAGCCTATCAACAGGGATCATATACATATCCAGATTCCTGTCTATGCAAAACTGAATCCGGGCATAACTTCCCTAACTAGAAAGTGATACTACAGCACTTTCTGTGAATGTTTCATCTCTCCCTTCTTACACTCTCTTTTCCAGGTGTTCACGTTTACAGTATGCTTGAGCTTTTCACTACAAGACTGATAAAGGCTGTGCTGTGATTCCCCCGGGGGACTGAGGTAGCTCCGAGAAACGGGGCAAAGAAGCCGTTGCAGACGCGGCCTTCAGGGTAGAAACCTGCCAGACCTCACCCGCTGAAGAGCAGACATCCTCCTGGACTTAAAAAAAAAAAAAAAAAAAAAAAAATCAACCCCCAGAGACAACCCTTCTTAAGCAAGACTCATTTTGCCTGGGTGAGGGAAAGAAACGAAAAGAAGCGCCTCTCCCTTTCACGTGGGTGACAACCAAAGGAGAAGGGAAAAAAAGAAGAGAGGACCCGGCCGGCCTCCACCCCCTCAGAGGCCGGAGGGGCAGCGGGGGGAGGGCGCCCTCCTACCTTAGTGAGCTGGGCAATCTTCTTGCTCATCTTGAAATGCAGGTCCGGGCTGTGCTCGGCGCCGAGTCCCGCCTGGGCAGCGGCCGAGGCGAATTTTCCCGCGCCCGGCGCGGAGCTGCCGCCGTAACCGTGCTGCTGCTGCCAGCCCATCCCCGGGGTCGCCATCTTCACCGCCCGGCCCCCGCCGCCGCCGCCCTAGCTCCGCCGGCGGCAGCCCCGCGGGGAAGCCGAGCAGGGGGCGACCCGCTCCCCCCCCGCCGCCTCTACTGCCGCCCTCCCCAGCGGCCGCGCGGGCGGGGGGCCGCGCCGGGCTGCGGCATCCGCCCCGCGGCGCCGCTGAGCCGAGCGAAGCGGCACCGGCCTCTCCGCGCCCGCAGCGAGCCCCGAGGCGGCGCGGGGGCGGCGCGGGGGGCCGGCGGCCGTTGCTGGCGAGCGGCGCCGTTACCGGGCTATCACCAGACTGTTTACACCGGGCGCCCGACGTCACTCGCCAGCCCCGCCCGGAGCCTCCCAGCGTTCGGAGCAGCCGGGGCCGCGCGCGGCAGCCGGCGCGCGCCCTGCGGCGCGAGGCACCTCGCCTCCCCTTGCCYTCAGCGGCGGGTGCGCGCGCGGGCTGCTTTCCCCTCCCCCCTCCCGCCTCGCTCTGAGGACGGGGGCGTGGCCTGCGCGCACTGCCCCTTTACCCCCGCGCTGCTCTCGGTACCCCTCCCTCCGCCGCCGAGCGCTCGGGCGGGTAACGGCCCGCTCGCTCTTTACCCGCCCCCCGCACATCCTCCGGGCACGGCTGAGGGGGCCCCTTCTGCGCAGGGTCCGCGCGGGGGAAGGGGAGACGGGCCTTAGGCAGGGCCGCCCCGCCGTGGCAAGGCTGGGGGCCTACACGCCAGCTGCACAAACCTTTCCTCATGGAGAGCCCTGAAAATGCCGTGGGTGTCAGCTGGGCGCTAGGTCCGAGCCCCTCCTCACTGGATGGGCTCCAGTGGTGCTACAGCCCGCTGCACATAGGTAGACCGAGCCTTGCTGGCCCCTGGATATGTGCTGGTCTGCGATGGTGTAAGTGCTGTTTTYTCACAACGGTATCTGGTGGGGAGAAGTATCTTAAGACTGAAATAGGTACTAAATTAGATAAGCACTTGACTGCACAATTTCTTCTTCAGGTTTTGGGGGAAAGAGCAACATAGTTCTCACAGGCCGTGGAGTGACCCGGCTAGGTGAAAGGGGGAAGCATCCACTTGAGCTGGTCAGTCCTTTCTGTAACCTCTGCAAACCATAGTTACAGACACATGATCTGACTGGATAAGTACAGAGCAAGAGTCCCTGCCAGAAGGAATTCACAGCCTAATTTAGTACATCATCTAGCTTGGATTAGACTGCTCTCTTTTTCTGTTGCTATCCTCTGCAACTCCAGAGAGCAGCCATCCTCTAACAATTTAATGTCTCTTTGCTAGGCTCTGGCCTTTTGAGAATATACATACATATATATATATTAATGTGGTTGAACACATATATGATTTCCTGATTAAGAGCATCTGCACTGATCTTTTAAGAGTCTTTGATATTCTCTGTTGTGGTAGTTTTATCTTTGTTACTACTTTATTTTTTTCTTGCTCTAAAAACCTCTTTTTTGTCTGGATTCTTTGTAGGCAGACAAATATCAAAGAGGTAAACTACAAAAATACATAGCTAAATCTTTTGTTCTCAACAAGGGTATGGAGAAAAAATTACTTAGTATTTGAAAATGACAGAAATGGGAATAGGAAATGATAAGAATGGATCCATTTTACAAAGCAATGTCTCACTTGCTAATAGAAATCCATGCTTGTWTATTGGCCTTCTGGAAATAAATGTTTCTGAAAATATTATGATAAATAACCAATTCAACGTGAACTCCCAGTGCAAACTTGAGGGCATTGGGCAAATGAGATTCTTTGATGTATAAACAGGACCCTAACTGGAAGATACAGTTAGATGTTGCTACTTTTGTATACAGTGCTTATGAGAGCATATGGGTCTGTAATTCCCATGTGCCAACACACTGAAAAGGTGTTCAAAAAAAGCCAGAAAAATATAGAAGTTCTGGAAGAGGAATCTTACCTTGAAAGACTTAAACCCAAACTATTTTGAATAGTGGGAAGTCTAAAAAGTGATTTAATTCCAATGTTTAAATAATTCTGTTGCCATAGGCTCAGAATTTGTGGTGTTCAGGAAATTCTGATGCTGATTTCCATTTTTTCATTCTGAAGTGGCCCATTCTGGCAACAGAGAACAAAGGACAGATGGTATCTACCCAGGCAGTGATTCATACAGATGAAATATAAGGGGAAGAAAGAATATTAGGAGCATCTATATCAAATCTGTGTCCATAGATGACATCCATGAATAGCACATACTGTTAATTTAGTTTTATTAAATTAAAAAATAAGTCAGTGGCAGCAGTGGCTGTGATTTGTTATGTCTAAGAAGATCAGACTACTGATTCTGAAGACTTGATTTCAATTAATGGTTGTGTCTGACTTATTGTGTGACTATAGGCATACTCTAATTCCTGTGTGAAAGGACACTTTTTCTTAGTGTACCTAATAATACCTGTGGTATTACAGAATGGCTGTCCTAATTTATTATAGCTTATGAAACTCCTAGAAGCCTCAAAAGTTACAGAAACTATTGTCATTTTAATTTTATCTATACATTTGAAATATTTTGAATAGACTTATTTTTCAAATAAATTAGAGTGGTTTGGATTGATCAAAATCTCTTCTGAAACAGTAAACCTTACTGTGTTTCATTTTTCAGTTTCCTCTGAGAAGCGTATACATTTGTTGTGATTCACATTGGCCCAAAATCATTGTTTTGACCCATTTTGAAATTACTTATTCTACTAGGACAAAACAGTCAAATATGTTTAATTTTTGACTTCCTCTGATATTTGAGTTGTTGAATACTAAATTCTGTCTAGGCCCTTTTAAATTGAAAAAGAATATTAAATATTTTTACTTTATATTTTATATGTCTTTTAGTAACAGTTTTCATACTTAAATTGTTTTCAAACATCTCTTTATACATGTTATGCCCTTAGAACTCAGATGTTGACCACTAAGAACCTCTTCTCCAGTCAGGTCCACACTTGTAGCATACAGGCTGTTTTCTTTAAGGTTACTGCTGAAGAGAGGCTTTATGCAGCAAAATAGTCAGGGCCCTAATGCTTGTTTCCTTGATGGGATTTCATGAGAACATCCATATAGTAGGGGCTGTAGATCCAGAGGTCTCCCAGGGTTTGGGCTGAGACTGTGCAAAGGCAAATTCAGAGACCGTGCTCTGGGTTTGCTGGAGGGTGCAAGGAGCAGTGGAATGAGGTAGGGCTCTTTTAATGTATATCACTGCTGTAAAAGCTCAACAGTGAAATCTTGAGCATCTCCATTACCGTTGGTTTATGTAAGAGACATAATTTGTATCTATCCAGTGTCCATAAGTGAGTACAGACAGTGCATAGGAATGCCCTTACTGTATGTATATAGAAGATATTTATAAAACTGAAATATTGTTAGTAAAAAATATGCTTTAAGATTGCATTTTCATGTATATGCTATGCGTGCATACTGGCATGTGTGCTATGACTTAATAATTTTGCTTTTCTAGGGTAAAATCAACAACTCCAGCTCTGTGGAAATTTACCTGTGCTTTTTGTGTTCTACCACATATCTATTTAACTGCATCTGCATGCTTGATGTTTGTATGTCTGTGTGTATGTTTTCTAAAATAATGGAATATTAATATTGAGGTGTGCAAGACTAGGAAAGAATTTCATTTACATTCAGTCTGCTGGGAATACTGTGGATTACATTTTTTTCCATGTGTACAAAACCTTTATTTATCCCATTACAGCTTTGAATAAGATAAATGTTTGCAATCACTGCATGCCTTATTTTCAAGCTGTAGGCATAAAACTCCCTCTCTGATTCTTTATAGACAAAAAGTGTTACAAAGACTAAGCTTACTTTGTCATAATGTCTTTTGACAACTCTGAAGACACCAGAAAGTCAGCAGCTTTTACTGAAAGGACAGTTAACAAGACATTTGACTTAGTGGTATTTGCAGGTTTCTGCCATTTAATTTGTTAGCTAGCAGCCACAACTCAGAACAGTGAATTTTCAAATTCTGTGCAAATGCGTATGAACAAAGGTGTTTATATCACAATTCTCATTTTCATTATCATCGTATGTTTGAATTATGCAAGCAATGTAGTAATAAATACCTAAAATATGAAGACTTAAAAGAAGGATTTCTATTTATTCTACCTGAATGCTAAGTTAACTATTCATTACATACATAGCTTAAGTTTATGTACAAGTTTAATTATTTTCATAAAATGATACTTCACCACTTAAAAGAATAACATAAAATACTCAAAATAACATCAAAGCTCAAACATTTCTTTCATTCCTACTTTAATTTTCTGGTCCAAACAAACCTGGTAGAATATCTGAATAAGCCATGATGTCCTCCTTTAACATAAAGACCTCATTGCTGAGGCTGAGGTTAATCTATGGTGCTGAGATTATAGATTCCTTTCTGTATAAGAAATCATACAAAGTAATTTATTTCTGAAAGTGTACAAGTAACATGGGCTTCTTCTGTTAGCTGTAGATAATGATATAAAGAGGAGTGTATTTACTTTCAGATCTGTAAAGGACAAACCAGGAGCAAAAACTGCCTTGCTATGGTTGCAAATATAATCATGAAGGATGATTTCCACTCTGAAAAATGGCAGACTAAATCCTGATCTTAATGTTTCAAATTAATCTTTCTAGATTTATGCTACAGGTAAATTTAGGGATACAAAGAAAACTCATTTTATTTCTCTGTTCAAACTCAAGCTGTGGACATGTTTCTGCACAGGAAAACACAATTTTATCAATATATGCTAAATTTACTCTAATAATGTTGACTTTTCTACTGCAGAGGGGAGATCCAGACTTATTTTCCACACTGGAATGTAAACTTAATCAGCTGCCTAGGATACTTTTATCCAAGGATGTTAGAAAGGGTGTTAGTGTTTTTGTTTTTAAACATGGGGAAAATGGCAGGTAGGACAAAAATTGATGTATTAAGTAACATTTGAATTTAAGACCTTTATCTTTTTGATAAGACTTTTGATCTTTTCCATTTTTATACTTCCCCTCCCTACAATAACTCAGAAAGTAACTATTCAGAGCCAAAAAAAAATACATTTCAGTTAATTCAATTAGTACATTTTTATCTTCATTAGGATGAAAGCATTCCTAGTGAAAGGAACAGTGAGCTTTGGCATATTATCTTAGCTTTTTCCAGGGATGTATTGAGTAACCTTACTAACTTCTGTAATGTGTTTTCTTAATCTTCCTCTAAGGACAAAATTATATGCAAGGGAGTGCTCAGGGGTGTGGGTGGGGTAGGGAGTTGATTTTAATGCAAATGTTAAAATATACTGATACAGGAGACAAAGTAAAGGAAATCTGCCATGTCCTTTTAGTAACAACTGGTAAAGATTATTTTGTACATTTTATTACTATGTAATCTAATGTAACTTGCTTAGCTGAATCCTGACATTATTTAAAAATGCTGAATTTGTGTATACATAACTGTAATGCACTTTATTTTTGTTTTGGAAGAAATGCAGCTTTATAGGCTAAAATACAAAAAATATATGTGAATTATGATGATATTATTCAGAACGTTAATTAATGATAAACAATACTAAACACTAGTGATTGAATAAAAGACTTCCAACACTGACCTTCTTGGAAAAGTCTAGCTGGATGATGATGTTTGATTAGTTTTGGTATAGTTATTGCCAGCTGGTATTTATCACATATATTATGAGTCTTCAGGAAAAGAAATCATCAGAAGGGAAAAGTGGCTGCAGGCAGCAGCATCCACTTTAATTGTTGCTGCTCCAGCATCTAACATCATATATCTGTTCATTATAGGAGCACTGGAATAGAATTAAGCTGGGATATAATTTAATTTACTGTTTTCTATGCTGGTATTCATGTTGTCCCTTGTATGTACTCATTCTGACTTCAGGGTGCCTGTAAAATCTTTTTACTCTTGCAACAGGCACAATGGATGAAGTGTAGGGTTTTTTTGTCCTTGAGGTTGTCAGTGTAAGGTCAGATGGGATAGCTGAAAGCTGCATGGAGTGGCACATCTCATCTACAATGCAGGTAAAGGCACCATAAGCACCAGGACTGCTCAGGGTTTCCTTCTCCCTCAGTGCTAGAATGATCTCTTAGAATCAGTGACAAAAATGCTCCAATAGAAAAGTAGTTTAAACAGATGGCTGGTGTAGCTTTGGTTGTGCCCTCAGGGCTGTTCTGTAAAGCAACACAGACAGCATTTGCAAGCTATGTTCCTCAGTATGATGGTATTGGAAATGAAGAGATTGGTTGCTTGAAGGGTTTTATTTTGTATGTGGATAATTAATCTCTTAACATTGGTTCAGGATTTTCTGGTCCACATAACTATCACAGGTCTCCTCCCTGACACTTATTAGTTCAGCTCACTGTATCTTACCCATGTATTTTAGAGGGATTTGAACATACAGATTTGGAAACTAGGAAGAATTTTGGTTTATACTTCAAGAAGGAAGAAGGATAGACTGGTGTCTTTATAGAAAATTTAACAGTGGTAGTTTTCTGGGTTTGCTAAAATTATGCCAGGGCCCCAAAAGCTTTGTACAAGTGTCAGTATTCAAATAAAAATGGCTTTTGTGACGTTTTCGTTTGGTTTTGAAAATGATTACCTTCAAACAGATTAAGACTCTTCTGAAGTTAAATGTATCGGAAACTACAGTATTTAAGATGAATTTGCATATGCAGGTTGTTGACTGAAAGTTCAGTTTTATACAAATGTTTCATTAAAACTGTGGTAAAGGGGGATTACGAAGAGCACTGAGTTTTTTACTGATCTTCAATTATCCTGTCAGAATCAATGGGCATCCCTTGTACTTCTTGCACTTKTACATAATGTAATCTACTAAAACTGACACAGTAACTAAAAATATGGGGAAGAGGGAGGGAAGGTGATACAGGGACCAAAGTTTTGTTTGCCCTGAACAAGGTAACTTGTTATAATTCTAAATTCTGGTGACAGTACTTATATTGTTATTATTAATAGAGATTATGTCTTTGAAACATGCTTACCAGACATCCAGATTTGACTTGAATAATCAAGGCTACAGGGTGGTCAGCTATCTGGATTAAAGTGCATCAGGTCTGAAAAGGTCTCATTATGCTCAGCTCAAAGCAGTTGCAACACAACTTGTACTCAGCAGGATGTTCCAGTGATGGGTTTCCAGCTCTCTAGTCCTTTCCATACTGAACCAGACATGCTCCTACCAGAGACTTGACGCGAGCCCACCTCACTACAGCAATACCTACAGATTTGGAAGGTATCAGAATTAGTGTTATACAGGTCTGGTTCTTGACAGAGGTAACAGACTGACTTTGAGAGAGGCCAACCCTTGAAAACCAAAATACATTCTTCCCCAAATCAATATCAACTTGTGTCTCAGTATATCATACATATATTTTCATTAAGGACTAAAAATCCTGTTGGTACATAATCAAACTAGTTTATGAATACAGAAGTGTGAGTACTTTTAACCAAGTTCTATGGAAAAAAGTTTGTTATTCAGACAAACCTATTTAAAAATGGTCTCGAGACCAAGAAATAGTACAGATTATTAATATGACCAGAACAATTTTTAGATTTACAAATTTTTGCCTATAAAATTTAATAGCATGTCTTTTAGACAAAGCACATAGGAAAACAGCTGTTTTCAAACACATAACATATAAAACTCCTAAGCATCTTTTGAAATGTACAAAGACTGAGGCAAGATTGTAAAGACTAAATTTCATTGATAGTCATTTTTACATCTGTGTTCATTTTACTTTACTCCTTAATTATAACTCCCTGTAATTACTACAGTAATATGTAAACAAGCAAATAAACTAGATTTTAAGAGAATAATTTTGGAATGATTATTACCACACTTTATATACTGAGATAGTTGCTCTCAATAGACTACCAATTTTCACATGAATCTGTACATTTCTAACATTTAAAGTTTCCTGATTGATAAGATTAGAATTAGATAAAACTAAATAGAATATGTATTCCACTTATCAAGGAAAATAATACAATCTAACATTTGGGTACCAAGAGTTACTGCAAAAAGAATTTGTAAAGTCAAAGATTCTGATGAAGGGATGTGGAGTCTCCAAAATAAGAAACCTGAAGGGCAAGACAAAGGATTGACTCCAAGGCTTCACCCCGTTTGAGTAATATTGCTGATTAGACCATCAGTCCAGCAATTATGCATTTAACTTTCAGTATTCAAGTAATCTGAGTTCATCTTTAGCCCAATAAAAATCTTGCCACTGATAACTKCCAGACAACTGTAGAAATTCACCTCTACTGTGTATTTTAATACCTGTACTTTTTAAAGCCTACTATGACATTCAGAGAACTTTAGAATGGAAATTAGTCAGGGAAAGCAAAAGTAATTCATTATCTTAGTTACAAGGAGCCCTCTTCCCAGCTGCTTTTTTTAAACAGAAGAGATCCATTTCATCAACCATTTACAGAAGACGACTAAAAGCTTTTTTTTTTTTTTTTTTTTGTATGAACGTTATTACTCCACAGTTTAGTTATCCATGGCTTTCTCTAACATCCTTCAGGTATGACATTCATAGGGATCAATCTTAAAGGTGATTTTTTTTCTTGCCAAGCTTGTCAGAACCAATTGAATTATTTGAGACAAAATCCAAAAAGCAGAATATAAAATATAAAGCTATTATAATTATGCATTATTCCTTCCAAGTTTAAGATCTGCAGACTTGAAAAAATATATATTTCCTTCAAACTTAATATTCAAACCAAACCTTGAAAAAAATCCAGTAAATTCTAAAGTTTATGACAGCCCAGTTTGTATTTAAAACTTCTTAAATTCTTTTAAAGTGCCTTATGAATTAAGTCTGTGTAATTTCAAGTGCCAGACTTCTGCTTATAGTAAGGATCCTTTAGGTTTTAAAGCTGAAAATATGATGCCTTTGCAATGGTAATTGAGGACAGCCTTTCATTCATTAACTGAAATAGAGCCATCTAACTATTTTAAAGATGTTCTATGACAAATAAACTCCACGTCTGTGGAAAGCTCCATCTTCACATACTTAAGCCAGCTGTGTAGTGTATTTGCCACAAAAGTTTTTTGATGCYGGAGTACGCTTACTACTTTAATGACTTGCTAGATAGGATCCTGGGAGATTACATGGGAAAAAGATGATGTATRGTAGCTTCACATATTTATAAATCATACCAACCCTTAGAAAGGGCCCTTAAATCTCCAACATTTGGTTTAATCCAGGGCAAAAACATTTGCTTTTTAGAAGCTTTTTTCTCAGCCAGGGCTTCTGCTACAGCACAAATGGGTCCATCATGGAAGCAAGTAGCTCTCAATTTGTCATCCACCCAAAACAGAGAGCAAGGCTGAGTAGATATTGAAAAGTAAAGGACTGATTCTGCTCCATGTAGCTGTCATACAGTGTGTACTCTGGAGAGATGTACAATTTTCCAGAGCAGGAATTGTAATAAAAATAGGCTCAGATCAACTCCTGCAGAAATGGGGGGGAGGGGAGGGCAGGGAGGGGAACCCACAAAACTTTGCTTCTAAAAGATAAATGTCAATTCTATCCTAGTGTTACAGAAGACCTTCAGGGCCACGTGTAGTCTATGGGGGAACAATACTAACTCTTGATTGCCCAGGCTCATGACAATTTTTTGTGTAGGCCCACTTCAACAAAAACAGTAGTTTTTATTATTGCTCATAACTGCACAGTGTAAATACATATGTGATATGTGCTAATTTGTTACATCAAATTGAGAAACAGCCTTGAAACAGCCTGGACTGTGATGTGTGCTAATTGGTTACATCAAAGTAAGAAACAGCCTTGGAAACATCTGTGGGAACATCCTACATCCTGTGGTGGGGGCATGTACCATGCCTGAGATAAGGGAGTTGAGATAGCAAAGCAGCAATGTTAGTTTAGATAGCCTAATATGGTGATGGCGATGTCACACAACTGTGAAATATAGCACGACTTCGAAAGTTGTAAAATATATGCGTGACCTGAGGGTCACCACTCACAATGCAGAGGGCTGAAGAAGACCCCCTAGCAGCAGCCGGCGCAACCGCAGAAGTTACAGGAAGTGCCACATGTACCTGGAGCTGGAATTGCATATAAGGAGACTGTGAGGGGGGGATTGCGCGCGCCGTTGRTGGAGCAGGAGATTCCCCCGGCCGCCCAGCGCTGTTTTGCTTACTTGTAACTTGCTCAATTATTTTATTAAATTGGAATTTATGCAACCCG
>NW_020447749.1:0-38199 GCF_003343035.1 Apteryx rowi
GAGCGACAGGACGCGAGGCAATGGGCACAAACTGAAACACAGACGCTTCCATCTGAACACGAGGAAAAACTTTTTCACTGTGAGGGTGACAGAGCACTGGCACAGGTTGCCCAGAGAGGTTGTGGAGTCTCCTTCTCTGGAGATATTCAAAACGCGCCTGGATGCAATCCTGTGCAATGTGCTCTAGGTGACCCTGCTTGAGCAGGGGGGGTTGGACTAGATGRTCTCCAGAGGTCCCTTCCAACCTCAGCGATTCTGTGATTTATCATGGCAGATCTCAGCTTCCTCTGCTCTGTACTTTAACTACTAAGGCCACAAATTCCCCCATGCGGCTCCCTGAGTTGCAGCACTAAAGCTATTTGTGAGGCTAGGCCATGAACCAGATCATAAACTGATTTAAAAAAAAAAATACATACCCACCAAGACCCACCATTTTTTGCTTCCTGGAACTACAGAGAGAGTTGCTGATTCCTATACAAAATGAATGTCCCATGAGCAGTAGAGTTGTTTCAATTCAGTGACTTTTTACAAGCACCCCAGATTCTCTTTGCATAGAGCACAAGAAGAAACCAGGCATTCAAGGAGCGAGGCAACAAAGAATTAGGGAGGAGGTCACAAAATCTGAAACGAAATGTCTTTGTGGGAAAATGATCAAAGTGTGCACCCAGGGAAGATGGATGTAGCCTGCCTAAAACAGCTGCGCAATTCTTCAGGGACTTGCTGGAGTTTTCACTGGATCTATGTTGCAATTGCCGTCATGGTTCATACCTTATAAATCCATAGCTTGCTCTAACTTGTAGTGGTGTGAACCTGATGAACTGTTACTTGGGTCATTTGATATTTGTTTTAGTAGTCTAAACTTAGTCTTCCCCCAATAAAATACAAATGAAAAGCAACACTCTAGACTTTTCTGCAGTAATTCCATSAATCTAAAGATCAGAGCTTCTGAATAATGAACACAGAGAATATACTTAAAGAGATTAATAGGATTAAATGCATAGGTTTCTATAGAAATAATTTTTAAAAAACTTGTGGAATGTGGTAGAAAATGATGTTGAGGCAGCATGTTTGTAACCATCGAAGGAACCCAGCTAGAAGGGCTTATCGCATTCTAGGGGATTTTTCAAAATGGAAATTTCTGGAAATTTTCACTCTCAGAGCTGTAGTCTCTTCTGCTCTCTCCTCTTCACTGTTGTCGGAATGGTTCTCATTCCCAGATCTCTGAATGTGTTTGATTTGGGTCCCTGCTCCAATTTCGCAGCTGTTACTTGAATAAAAATAAGGTCCTTTTGAGGTTTGGAGTGCCTTCTCTGTCTCACTTGTTGAGGCCATGAAGGCCTCCAAGAAAACTAGGAAATTTGCCAAAGTATACAGGGTCAGAGGGAGTCCCCAAAACAGTGGCCTCCCTTGCAGAAACAGCAAGCTTGGCAAGTGCAGCCTGGTAGTCCTGGGAAGCAAAGTCATCAGTTTATTCAGAGAATCAGGAGCAGCACCATGAATCCTTTTCGCCTGGGTAGGACTTGATAACTTGTCTAAGTCCAATGAGCAGCCCCACTTCTGCAATGTCTGAATAGCTCACAGCCTGAAAAATCCCATGCACAGCATCCTACTCATGGGTGAATCTCTGCCTCCCTCTCCTAGATCCCACAGTTGCTTCAAGACCTCTCTGCCAGGAGGCTGAGCATTTACTGGACTGAACAAAACTAAGAAAAACAGGAAGAGGAATTCAGCAATGTTGTTGTGCAACAGGACTTCCAATCTCCTGTTGGACGCCAAAAATCTCAGTGGGTAGGCATGCCTTCTTTTGACTGACAGTCTTACAGTGTTACAATTTTTTTTTTTTTTTAAGCTAAAAGGTAAAACTAGATGGATTCAGAACAATATGAAAATAGTCACCATTCTCTTCACATTTAGTCATAGAAATGGTTGAGAAGACAAGGAGTGGTGTCCAGCAGAGGAGCAATTGCTGGCCCTGTCCTGGGATCTGTGTTAACTATAAGTAGTCAGACTGTGTTAAATTATGGCTACAGCAAACACGTGTGCCCTCTGAAGACAGCTGTGCCATGCTGTGTGTCCCTTTGGAAGGCGTTTGACCGATGATTTCAGTTTGTGCTTTTGAAACCACTGGAAAACTGAAAAAGTTGTTATACCTTTCTGCCTGCTATATTGTCTAGCCTGTTTCGTTCCCAAGCAGTGCGAGTCCATGCAATCTACTTAGGGCAGTTACTAGATGTGTATATCACACATGTTATCTTTTCTCCTTTATTCAGCTACAAAGGATTTGTGGTAACTCTTATAACTGCTAGTAAACACAGGCCTTTTAGTGATTATCAGTGTACTCCTATGGAAGGCAGCCCACTGTCATCCTCTGCAGACTCTTTTATGCTCTAAGAGGCGTTGTTGTTCCTCTCTCCTTTCAGGCAACATTTTAGTTTTATCTGTTGCTGTTAGCTGTATCCTATCTTATTAAGTTTACTGACTCCTCCTGTAGACCAGTTACCCTCTGATTCATCATTTAGCTGAGTTATGTATATATATTATTTTTCCACTAAGCAGACTGCTCACCTATTTGATAATTTTGGGTGGGCCTTTTATGTTTTATAGCATGAGAAAAGAGTATCCAATTACTGTAGTAATTAGTAGTACAGCATTTTGTGTATAATAACTGTACCAGAGTGAGAGGCTCACAGAATGGCATGCATCTTAGAACATTTACAACATTAAGGTAATAAGATGTTTTCTAACTTAAAAACATCTGCTGACACCACTTGCTTCTAACTTCACTGTATCTAACCAGATCATACTGAAATAATATGTAAACCTCGTTGTGGAATCCACAGAAAGGGAGTGAGATCACTGGAAATATAGCCTAGATTCAGTCAGAACCTGGCCCCAGTTCGAACTGGTGGGTTATGAACATTGTGTACTATTCTCTACATATAAATTACTGCATGCAAAGAGCAATTTTTCTCTTCCTTCCATGAAGTTTTCTTTTTTGTGCTGTTGCACCTTTTTTAGATTTCTTCTGGATGTTGTTGGTAAAAATGAAGGGAATTGTTTACAAGAAATCTTGAAGAGCAATTTTAATGTTTGAGAGCAGTCTTAAAAATTGAGCAAAAAGTCAGGTGGTAAACTGTGAAAAACAAGAAGTGACCTGTATCACCCAAGTCTACCAGATTAAATGCCAGGAATTTACATGTATGACTCCTGACTTTGCCAGCTCAGACATTTGTTTGGAAGTAATGACAATCTAAATAGTTTCTTTCTGTCATCATTGCTCCTAGCTCCTGGTTCCCACATTTTCTTTCCTCCCCCCACATGCACGTACTTGTTTTCTCAGTTGTAAACCAGACCAGTCTTAACTCAGAGAGGAGCTAAAATTAACCCTTTTTTATTCTTTTGCGGTGTYCTTTTTACCTGAGGTTGGTTAACTGATCCAGTTCGTGATGCTGACCCATGCACAGTTGTGTCAGGAAGAAAGGAGATACAGAGCAAGGTTGTGCACTCTCAGCTGGCACAGGCACCCAAGGAAGAGGCCTGTGAAATGGTGGTCCATGTTACCACCTATGCTTGGGCATGTTATTTTGCATTCTATTCCTGTTTTCCTGACTCCTAAAGTGTGAGGAATTCACATGGGACCATCCACCTCATGGAGATGTATGCAGGGTTAACTAGCTAAGATTTCTCAGACTGATACTTGTCTTCTAAAACTGGCTTGGGCCTAAAGAGTCCCAAAATAAGGCTCTGAACTTCAGAAGGGTAACATATTCGACAGTGACTGTGTTGAAATTAATGGATTTACATTCGCTTCCAGAAGCCTGGGTACGATCCAAAAAACCCTTCAGTTCCTGGTTGCTTTAGCTTTCAGGGATAGTATTTACTGCCACTACCCTGTGTTTCTCAAGTTGTTTAAAGGGATAAAAGAAAAATGGGAAAAGTATCCTGCAGGAGCTTTTTAACAAAGAAATATAAACCTCCTCAAAATGATTTAGCTTAGTGTAAAATAAGTATTTAAAATTTCAGAGAAATATAAAGATTTTGGCATGCCATCCAAAAGAGCAGCATTACTGCTAACACCTTTCATCCAGCTCTGAAAAGTATGCTCCATTATATGCTGTTTACTGATGCCCAGAACATTCACCCTTAGAAGTGAACTTTTCCATCTCTAATGAGCATAGTGGTCAGAATAGCTCCAGTATGCTCTTTGTTCTTATGTTCCTGCTCCCTACTGCATCCAAACTTTGTAAAGGTATTAATTAATGGGAATTAAATCCAAGTGAAGTTAATACCTCAGTTGTTTCTTCTTAATAATGCATGGCTGTATTAATTTGGGAGAGCGTTGTCTTTTTTCATCCTTACTGCACTATTTATCAGCTAATTGGGCTATGCTCAAACCTGTGGGCAGAGACCAAGAATGGAAGTATAATCTTCAAGGTGCTTGAGAATTTTAAGACTGCAAGACTGTTCCTGTTTTCCATGCAAACCCCGCCAGAAGACCCATGATTGTGTCTGAAAACATTTGTTTTTGAAAATGAGAGAAAGATATTTTTCTTTTAAATAATGAAAAAGATAATTATTAATTAATATTTTGCTTTAGCAGAAAAGGATCTACCTTGCCTACCGGACAGAAGAACAGTCTCTTTACACTTGCAGAGGAAGGGGATACTTAGCTCATCACACAGCTTGCAATTCCATCTACTGCCTTTACTTCAGTCAAAGTCATGATTCAGAAGAAAAAGTAGTCCAGTGCTTGTTTTTTTGATTCCTGCAAAGGGGAGAGAGTTTTGTGGTAGGCTTGTGGAGAGGAGCAGAGACGAACAAGAAGAATGGACAGGTCTTAAATGTCTGTGATTTGCATTTGTTTGTTTTATCAATTTATCATTTATCAATTTTACCATTTATTTGGGAGCATTTCTGTTAAAAATGTAAGCATGTCATATGAAGCAGGAACAATTTTACTGAGTGTACAAATCAGATGCAAGTACCTACGTCTAAGCAAGACTGGAGGGAGGAGTCACCTTAGTCCAAGACAATATTTTGCACCTTTGGAGTGCAAGAGTCAGAGCCTAAAAAAGGACGGAAAACATTTCCAAATTGTAAGAGAAAAACATTTTCTAAAACATTTCCTTTTAGCAATGGCTGTTGTTAGTCCTCTATGCTATATGTCTCCTTGCTTGCAGAGCAGCAATAACAGAGGAACAGGAGATTAGCTGGAAGGATTAGCCGAGCAGGAGCAGCTACATAGGGGAGGTTGAGGTGGCTCGTGCTGCCTGCGGCTTGAGGCCTCGGTACGTGACACAGCTCTGGGATTTAACAACCTCAAGCTGTGGGTGAAAAGTTCCTGCAGGAGGGGGAAGGAGCCAGCTGCCCTCACTGGTCCTCACCATAAAATCAGAGAGGGACGTTTACATATTTATTGTTATATTTTGGAAAAGGAGCAGCTGGTTATTGCATGTTATCTGTTTATCTTCCTGTTGTCTTTTTCTGTTGTTTCTTAAAGCATCCTTTGTTAAGCTGCCCAGTATATCCTTTGCAAGTGAGGAAGATTAGCTCATCGGAGCATTGTTCAGTGCTCAGTTTAATTTTCCCAGGTTTTTAGGAAGACTCTAGAGCCAACACTTGTTAGTGACCCCTAACATTTGAATTCAGCTCTTGTTACTGCCAGTCAGGAATTGACAGAAAGGTCACACAATGAAATAACTCATTTCAAGGGGAATTAAGCTCCTAAACACCTTTTCCAGATTTCAGTTCCTCTGTGTCTCAGCTTCCCATTCTCAAAAAGGCATTCCCATCTCAAATAAATTATAAGTCTGTGATAAGTTATGAAACACTTGATTACTGTAGGAGGAGGAGGCATCCAAATACAATACATAGCAGGGATTTAGGAGACACAAGGTTCCCTCTTTGTGTGTGTCCTTCCTTACTCAGGGTCTTGCTAGTTAAAAGCGAGAGAGAGAGAGAAAAAAAATAATATGCCTTTATAATTTATTATGCTGTTGTAGTTAGTAGTATCTTTTCCAATTAATGTTTTACAGATATGATGGAAAAAACTAAGTCTTTGTCATCTCCATGGTTCTAAGAGTAACTTGGTGATTTAACTCTTTGATTTAACATCTTTTCATCTACTCATTTCCTCAGTCTTATTTTATTTTATGAGAGAGGGTTTTCAAAAATATTCCAAGAAATGAAGCAATACAGGAAAAATGACTGAGTTTTTGGAGTATAGAAATATATTTCCTTGGGAATCCTTGAAGCAGATGAAGTGATAGACAAAAAACATTTCACTGTAGCTTCAGCCTGGGGAACTTGTACTTTCAGAGCATCTGGAGCATTGGCCCAAGCTCCCATGTTGTGTTTTTCCTTTAATCCATTCATGATACCCCCCCCCTCAAATTATTCCATTCTTTGGCTTAAAATGAAAATAAGTGAACCCACTAAGCTTTTAGAAAAAATATAAAGCTCTGATCCTTGCCTCATGCAAGCTTCTGTTCACATTTGTAAAACTACATTGATTTGTTCCAATGAAATTTTAGCCTTTAATCCATTGTACAGCTACTAAAATGGACTAATCAAAAATTATTTATTGCCTAAAGTTCAGATGGAGTTAAGTGCAAATGCACCATAAATCCCTTTTTTTTTTTTTTTTTTAAGATCTATCTAGCACTCCGTATCCTTCCAAGCTTTAAACTTCTCTTGTCTTCGATGACGATTGAGAAGGAATTTAGTTTTCCAGCTGAGAGGCGAATATTTTCCACAATTTTTGGTGTTTGTTGTGTACTCATTTTGTCCAAGTAAAAATAGCATGAAAGAGTGAGGTAATGCAACCTGTCTAAGGCTAGAGTAGTTTCAGCGTTTCTTGCTCAAACTGTGTATTTCAGGTGAGACTTTGTTATCTCAGATGAAGGACTGATCTTGATTCCAATATTTTGCTTTTCATTTTTGCTTGTGTTCCCCACTGTCAGTTCAGGATCCAGTAGAAAGTCGTGACTCCTGGAGGAGACCAGAGGCCTATGTAAAACTGTTGCGACAGGGCTCCTGTGCTTCTAAAGCCTGGGTCATGCTGTGGGGTAGACTTTAAACAACATACATAAAGACAGCTGATACACTGGGGATTAAAGACAGATCTAAAGCATGAAACAATGCTCACAGTTGCTCGTTATTAATGATCATGTTTGTGTCTGTTTTCTTACATGTCTGTCAGTTAGCTTTTGAAGTTTAACATGCCTGATGGGCTTATTTGCGGGAGGAAAGATGACCTTAAGGTATGGAAAAGAGCAAATCCATGGAAAAATCATGATGGAAAGCATGATGAGTGGAAGCAAAGCAATTCAGAAGAGAAAAAGATAGAAACTTTCTTTTCTTATTTGTTTTTTTTTTCCCTGAGGGTGGGGGCATGTGTCCTTCAAATTTTCTTTACAACACAGTTTTTTCCTTTCCAAGCCCAAAAGGGACCATTGCAGTAAATCAGTCTGATTTCCTTTGTAACATTAGCCACAGAATTTCGCTGAATTAAGCCTTGATCAAAACCATGTGTGGGGTAGAGGGCAAAATGATCCACACAGTGAAAAAATCAGCTGTTTTATTTTGGCAAAATTTGCATGTCTTGTGTAGTTGCCACATACTGATGCTTGACTTCTGTGCAACTGCTGAGTCCTGGCAGGGGCCCTGCCAATTGTTGAGGACAACGGCAGGCGCTGAGGCAGTGAGACAGGAGGTGGCAAGGTAAGGGATATTTGGCTGGAATACAGCAAGCTGAGACATGGTTGTCCCTTCTTTTGTGCGTGTGCGTAGGTCTGTTTACTTTTGGTTAACAAAATGGAAGATGTAATTATGTCATTGTGTAGATGAAGCCGTGTTGTGCTTAGATCTTAAAGGTTGTGTGCAATTCTGAGCCATCCCAACTCAAACAACAGACAGCAGAACTAGAATAAATAGGAAAAGCATAGCAAGGATTATCCCAGGTATGAAACGTCTTCAGAGTAAATAGACTAGGACTTTTCAGCATAGAAAAAAGAGATGACATGGGGAAAACAGGTTTGTAAATTCATGTATGGTGCAGAGAAAGTGAATGATGGATACCTTCTTACTATTTCTCTCTCTCTCCCTCTCTCAGCCATCTATGCAGTTCTACATTTTTGTATAAAAGCTAGAAAGCTTGCAGTGAAATTATGATGCAGCAGCTTTAGACCAAACCGAAGAATGTCTTTTTCACAATAGTCATGGCACTGTTCACATAACTCATTGCTACAGGATATTGTGGAGTCCAAAACTAAATGATTTTTTAAAAAATATTTTTAAAAATCTGTGAAGGGTAGGTCTACTGGTGATTGCAAGGTGTGATGGGTCAGGCTGCAATCTACAGACAGTCCCTAAATAGTTTGCTAGAAGCTAGGAGAGTGCCACAGTCACAATGACTTTTTATCTGCTCTATTTCTTGTCTTTATGTCCCCTTAAGTTTCCACTGTTTGTACTTTTGAAAGAGCACACTGGTCTAGATAGACCTTTAGTCTGTGTCAGTATGCAAGATCATAAGATCTTCCAGAGAATGTAAAGGGRATAATTCCATGTACATTTCAGAGTCTTTCCACTGTTTTTTCCCCAAGAAAGACATGAACTTCTACTAGCTGTATGGAAAGAAAACTAACAATAATCTGTTTTTTTCCCCATTTTTGTTCACTTTCAGTGAATCAATCTGTGTAGTCAATTTCCTTCATTAAAAAACAGTATTGAGATTCAAAGACTTGATACTATGTAATTGAATCAAACCTGCTGATCCCGAAGGTTTTTTAAATACTTTTCCAAAGTGAATTTTGTAAAGTTAGGAACATATTAGCAGCTTGCATTCAAAGACTGGATCTTTCAGCTCTCACAGAAAAGCTTCATGAATCTTCCTCTGTGATCAGTTATTTGTGATTCCTTTGGTGGCCCGGTGGATTAAAGTCTAGCGAGGCCAGGTTTCTGTCCTGGGAAAACAGTGTGCTGTTGAATCTACATGGTATTTTGAGATAGCAATGTGCAAATAAAGCTTAAGTGAGGGGAAAAATATGGACTAGTTGAGTAAGGCTGAAATACATCTTTCTGGTTGCAGGCATAAACTGTATCTTGGCTTAGTACCCAACAGCCCTGTTGAACCCTCTTTTCATTTTTATCCGAATAACTCCAAAGTGATGCCATAAGAAATCCAGCTGCTAGTCATTCTGATATAATGAGTCATTTTGAATTTTAACAAGAACATGTCCTACCAGGTGAAGGTCGTCTTTTGGCATTCTGTAGCCTGTCCAGTTCTGCTTCTCCCATTTGAGAATAAACAATATTTCTTCTACCCTAGTTATAGTTCTTCCTTTAAAGATCATAAAGCGCAATGCCTGGGAACACACACAAATTTTGGGCACGAACTCAAGTATCACTGTGTAAGAACATAAGCTACCCCAAGGTTGCAGCTTCTCTGCTGATACTGACAGAGTGTGCAGAGTGAGAAAATGTAATGCGGAGGTGTGTGTGGTGCCAGTAGTTCATGCAAATGAAATATTCAGTCCCTCCTATTTCACTTGTGTCAGTGATTAACTCAGCCAGGCTTCAGTGGTTTTAAAAGTGCAAACCTGCTGCTTTCTTCATCACTTGCAGGACCACTGGGACCTGCACTCAGCTTGCTCTATGGGAGTCAGCAGCTGCTTAAATCAGAGAAGGCATGTGGCTGATTGAATCACCTGTCATATTGATTTATGAAACTCGAAGGTCATTTCTTCATGACTTGTAAGTGATTTTCTTTGGATGAGAAATATTAAAGAAGAAGTTGTAGATGACCTCTTTATTAAGAAAAATGTAAAAATAATGAATAAAGACAGTATTTTTTTGAAAATACCGGTGGGGGGAAAAAAACCTTTCTCCCATAATGGCATCCATAGTTTATAAAAGAAAAAGAAAGCCTCGATCACCACTAACAACATCTTTACAATGTACTGATCTATCTAGTAGTTTCTGAATGGACGCTTAAGCACCCGCTGGTGCTGCTGCTCCTCTTCTGACTGAATTTAGGTACCTGCTCTGAAGGTTCTTTCCCTATGGTGAAAGCTTTCTTACAATCCATATCTAGTTTCCTATGCTTCTTACCCTAACTCCTATGTTGCCATTCATCCAGTTAGCATACAGTTCTTCATTTCGTGCTCATTCTGGGGAGATTGCTTGTGAAGTAAAATGCTCTATAAGGTAAAGAAAGGAGAATCTGTCTATATAAGAATACGGAAGGCATATCTGAGCTGCTACTTCAAGAGATCTATCACGTTTTAATGAGGAATCATTTCTTTGTCTGGAAGAATTTATCTTTTAAAGTTTTTAATTGAAAAAAATAAAGATGAAAGGCAAAATAAGACCTATTTCTCTTGTTTTCAGTACACCAGTCTGACTATGCCTGGAGATTTTTTTTTTCCCCCCTGGCACAGTAAAAGTCATATGCAAGAGCAAAACTTGGCCTATTTTGTTTTATTCTTTATAAAGATTTTTCCTTATACCTTTCATTCCTTTCATCTGGCACTTCTGACTAGGAATGCTGTTGATCACATGGATAAGACTGAGAGCAAAACTCCATGAAGAGCCATGAGCATTCACTTCCACCCCTGAACTCCAGGTATCGCATGCATCATATACTGCTTCTATTTTTGTTGAAGCAAAAAGCTTTTCCATAGTGAGGCTGCTGTTTACTGAGTAATATGGAAATCATGGCGATGTCAGGGCTGTTATCCCATCAGGAATTCTCAAAATAACCAGAAATGCCCCACAGGATACCCAGAGCTAAAACAAGCTTGTTTAAAGCTCAAACTATGCAGAGCAGATTTCAAAAATTCAAATTGCAGTTTGCAAAACTGCCATTCTGATACAAAGTCTGGATTTTTCTTTTTTTCCACTTTGCTAATGAATCAAACATGGTTTTCTTATAGCACCAAAGGAAACTTTATTCCACAGTCCCATGCAAGTGATGCCTTAGCAGCTGAGCTTGGGTTCAGTTCTGGTAAAGGAATGAGTGGATCCACAGGGGGGAATTGCAGAAATGCAGAATTTATAGAACTGCTTAGAGTTCTGTCAAAACTCTGATAGCATGAGCTGAAGGCAAAGCATCAATTAACTGTGTCAATATATACAGTTAATATACTTTTTTTTTTTTACTGCTTTGATCAACTTTGACTTGTCACTGGAAAAATGCATCATTTCAATTGTGAAGTCCAAGCAATTGCTCTGAATCTCAGCTTCTGGGACCCCAACTTCAGACAAGGTGGATGAACTGATTTAAAATATATAATAATTTTTACTGTTAGAGACAATTAAAATGAATTATTTTCCTTTTTCCTTTCCGGAAATGTTCATCATAATTTTTCCATTATTTTAAGTTCTTCTGAAGTTCTGGGTTCCAGACAGAACAAGAAACAGAAGTGCAGTAATTCTGTGAACAAAATGGTTGTTCCAGCATTTCTGGCTTCTCTGGAAGGAAATTAGTGTTATATTTTCCATATAAAAGAATAACCATATACTTCCTTTTGCAGTGACCTTTTAGATTTAGTGGACAAGAGCAAAAAGAGATGTCTTCATGAGAGAATGAATGGTATTGGCCTGATTGTTGCTCTCTGGAACTCTGTTAAATAATTTATGCTTGCGCAAAGTGGATGGAAAATGCTACCAGATAGGAATGGCGCATTTACACTTGCTGTGCAGGCATTCAAATGTCAACACAAGGTGCCAAGCTGAGGAAAAAACAGTGAGGGGGCAATAGGAAGAGGGACACTCCTCCCTGTTTTCTTTTTTCTCTCTCTCTGTAACAGTGCATCAAACAGCAGCTTCTTTCTACAGGCAATGAACTTGTACAGCTATAGGGATTCAGAAAACAAACTTTAAGTTGCCTGCTGCTGTTTATATTCCACACAATATTGATAATCTCACAACAGGCAGTTTTCTTGGGAAGTTCACAGCCTATCTGTTACAAACCCAAGTGATTTGGACAGTTTGGGTAGCCTGAGACTTTCAGAAACTTGTCTGAAGCAAGTTTGAACTTCAAACTTGAGATATGATGATCCTTAACGTTTTCAAGACCTCTCGCCTTTTCTCTTCTGCAATGCCAGAGGTTCTCTTCTGCAATGCTGGAGGTGCTGACTTCTCTGGGGCAGGGAAGGTGCCTCTGCCTGTAGGAGGAGCAGGTAAGGTCACCTTCTGGTGGAAGGGTCACTGGCTGGGGCTGCTGTTAGGAGCATATGCCTCCAAGCAAGGCTCCACCTGGGGCAAGGCACTGCTAGAAGACACATGCTCCTCAATTACGGGCAGTCCCATAACTTCGCTCTTGCCAGGGGCAGTTGGCTGACTGGCAGCTGCTCAATCAGATCTGACACGTGGGATCTCAAAGTGTGAGAGAGACTGTGATATTTTATTGCAAGGGTAAGTATTATTATAAAAAAAAGGTGAAATGGTAGTCAAGTGGATGAGATTCTTGCCCAACATTCAATAAATCCTCAGTTTGATCTGTTCCTTTGCGAAAAAGGAACAAGTCTTTAGAGGGGAAAAACAAGGAGATGAAGTTTCCCTCATTTTTGACTAAAATCCAACTATCGAATAATTAGTTTGTTTTTGTTTTAAAAAATGTCATGCATCCCTGGTATATTTATACAGATACATATCGTTTTAGTTACAATTATTTTTGGCTTTTCACCTAGGATGGTAGAGTTGATAGCCAGTGATTGCTGTTAAGTAGAGCACAGAAACATCTGTAGCACTGCAGGTTTGCTTGTTGACCTTCAGAGCTTTTACTTTGATGAGAGGTTATTATTTTCCTTGTCCTGCACATGGAATAAAGATGGTGATGTAAGAAGTGTCAGTTTTTTGTCCAGGGTTGTTCAGGAAGTTGGTGCAGGGCTGAGAATCCCAGTCATGCAAATGATGCCCTGGATCTCATTTCTTCCCAAACAGGGCTGTGTTTCAGCAGTGGGTGAAAGCAGAGGAGGTTTGCTGCCTTTCTGAGGAAAGCGCTGAAGAGACATCTTTCTGCAGCAGGTCTGAGTTAGGGAGAGAAAGGCAGTTGTTTTAAGGCATTTAAGGTATCAGCACAGAAAACTTACTGATTAATTCTTTGTAGCTCATGTTAGCCCTTAACATATTTAATTGGGTTATGATATTTGCCATTTTGAAGTATATCTCTGTAATCAGTGACTTAACTAGAGAATAATACTGCTTTCTCTACGTGATAAGGGTTATGGGGAGAAAGTTGTTCTGGTTTTTCTCCCAGGAGAGCAGGCATGTTTGCAGACCCAGAAGCATTTTGGCATTATGATTCTGAAGTCCTTGTGGATGGCAAGTGTTACATAAATCAAAGGTAATAAGGGTATGATAAGATAGGAAGTAATAAATTCTACAAGTAACCTTCACCACTTATATGCAAAATTTGTTGTAGAGTTGGTGTAGGAATTATGTTGCAATGTAAATGACCGAGGGTGGAGAGTGGGGATGGTAAATCACTTGACAGGTATTTCTTTGGAGAAGTGGTTTTGGTTTATGTTTGGCAGACCCTGCATGGTCCATGAACTACTTCTGACAGGATCAATGACAGGTAAATAAGAGAGCAGGCTGCTATTAGGCTACTATTAATAAAGCGAAATTTCACTGATCAGAAGGCTAAACCTCCATTAGAAATATGTTAGGAGATTGCAAATCAATTTAGCTGAAATTGTTGATCTAGCATAGTCTGTGCTAACACAGGTTTGTGGGAGTGTAGGGAGTGATGGAGGACGGTTGTTTTTTCAGGGATAGACTGTGGCATTTTTTCTCAACTAAATTAAATGTAAGTAGCCAATGTCTCACAAAGCCCACTATGATATCTTGCTGCTAGAATTGTTCAACTGGAGAAGAAATGAGCTGGTGCTATGCAATGTGTTCTTGCTGAACCAGGATTCGGGAAACCTGGGTTTTATTCTTGGCACTGTGTAGCTTTAGGTGAGTCATCTTATGTTAACAAGCTTTGATTTCTTCCCTATAAAACAGAGATGATAGATAAAGACACTGTGGAGCAGGGTCACCTCAAAGCGGACTTCTTTCATCCTTCAGTTCAGGAAACCAATCTTATGAAGCACTTATTGAGAATGAGTTTTTCTGTAGTTTATCCTTAATTTCTATTTGTATAGTCATATAACTGTCTCTGAAACAAAGTATAGCACTGTTATGGTTTTAAGTGTATTTCCTTGATTTTGATCAAAAGGGGAATGCTCGTTTGTGTCTGAGAAGATTCTGAAGAAAACCCATTTACTTTTGGTTGGAGAGAACAGTATTGTGTGTTTGGACTATCATTTATAGAACTTTCTTCTTTTTTGATTCCTTGCTGTTAATTTTTTTTTATTTCTTTTCTTTAAAACTATTCATGCAGCTCTGCAGTTCTGACATTATATGTTCAGACACTAAGTCATGGAATTTGTACCACAATTACTGTATACCACCAAACTGCACGGTGGAGCAGTAAACAGCTCATGAATGAGTTATATGCAGTGGCTGTGGAAACCATAGGTCTCTTCCTCCCTCTCTCTCTCTCTCTCCTCTTTATTTTTTTATGAGACATACTCAAAAATCCCAACAATAATTCARTGTTAACAAATACCGGCATTTACATTAAGGTTAGATTCTGACTTACTTAGATTCAACTGCTCTAGGGAATGACAAGTGAAAAAGCAATCCATTTCATATCCTAGTAAGATCTATTCAGAGCTTGGATTTAGGTCATGCAGGAGTAATTCAGCTATTTATCACCTTTTAGAGCACCTAGATAAGGATTGGATAGGGGCTGACTGCAAGGCACTGTTCTCCACTTGCCAGTCAGATTAGCTGCGCCAGAGCTAGTGTCATAATAAATTATTAACTTCATACTGCAAGATGGGGAGGCGCCTTCTGTTTCAAGTTGTCTCTGAAAGTAAAAATTATTATATATTTTGAATCAGTTCATTCACCTTGTCTGAAGTTGGGGTCCCCTTTGTTCAAGGACAGCTCTACAGTCACAATGGTGTCACCATGAAGCATAAAATAGTGTTTTTCTGTGGATACAGACTTAGCCTGGACTTCAGTGGATGTTCTGCACATAGAAAAAAAAAAAGTGTATCCAAGGGTTAAAATAAGTCATTATTAACATGTATACTATAAGGAACTAYGTCTTGTGTAGGAAGAAGTGTCAGGTAGTTCTCAGTGCAGTGTTTGCCAGAAATGTTAAAGTGAATTGTGGAGTCAATCACAAATTCTTTGAAGGCACTGGCAGCAGGAAAGTCTGACCTGTGAGATACAATGCACCCTTTAAGCTGCAGTCAAAGGTCTAATTAATAATATACCCAGCTGCTGCAACCACAGTCTGCCCTTCTGGGCCATGTAGCTTTATAAAGAGTAGCTTGGTAACATAAAAAGTCAATATGTGGTTTCTTTCAGGCTTATATGCATTTCTTTCAGTCACAGAGCCAACTATCAAGATGGCTAGGTCTATTTGATTCTTTCTCAGTGCAGGAGGAAGCATACATAGCCTCTTAAGGTCCCTTCCTAACCAACTTTTCTATGATTTCCTTTATCTTATATGACTTCTAAAATGAGGACAATGTTTTTGTATAAATAATTCCTCTGAATTCACCTTTGGAAGGTATTTTCAGGACTTGAACTTGGCAGCACAGATATGGTCATGAATATCTTCAGCATGTGCATCTACTTGCCAACATTTAGGTGGGATTTTGGTCATCTGTAGACTTGGCTATGGATTTCTATCCCTGAAATGGGGAGTCCACACCTTAATGTGGCATCGACTAAACATTTTATACCTAATTTAGGGAAAACATAGGATCTCTTTGAGGATTTAGTAGGCAGGAGCACTTTTTTTTTTTAATGTCAGAATGACTGACATTAAATGCTGCTACCATTGTAGTCTTGTCTAATGGAGCTGCTTTCCATGATCTGGGATGAGTGATTTTTGTATTATGTTGTAGATCATCAGTTTTGATCCTGAAAAAATAGACAATAATGGTGTAGCAAGCCGTACAAGGAGGTCCTCTTCTGCCAGCTCTGCTACAGGGCCATAGACTCAGGCAGAAGCGGTAAAACTGGTGAAATCCAAATATTGTGGTCTAAGACCTTGCTACCCCCAGCTGTTTACCAGAATGGCCACCTCTGGCAAGGGCCTCAGCAGCTGGAGTGGCAGAAGCTACATGGCATGTGCCATCTGTGCTAGGTCTCTCTCAAGTATTTCAGTGAAAATTGTCCTTGAAGGTAAGTTAGTTTTAAGGCAATAGATGAGAATGTGTCCATAATGCACAGTGGAACAGAGACAACCATATTTTCATCTCCACAAATGCGTAAAGCTAACCTGGTCGTGTGCCAAGCTGCTACCTTAGTTCTTGGGAGCAGGATGCCACATTAGCATGGTACCATGCATAAGCTAACCAAGCCATTCAGTGATTGCCTGAGAGGGTTGTTCCACTCCAAGAGCGTGTTTGGTTTCTGTTGCCTGGGGGATTTCTATGCTGTGCTCCATCATCTTGCAGGGATGGAGCCTGGTGCAGTGCTCTGGAGCTCTGACTACAAGTGAGCCCCCAGGAACTTTGGTGATTATTAATAATGATACTTCTGTGATTTCCCCCCACACACTGTCTGCCCCTCCTTCATCCCCTGCTATAGGCATAAAATCACTCTTTCCACCTCTGGCTTCCCTACTGAGGGTCTCTGACACTGCAAAAGGGACTGCGACTCATTCCAGCTATGAGTTGGGGGTGAGATGGGGCTAGGTTTGATTTTTTGTGCAGCAAATAGGTTTGTAGGGAGAGTTTTGCAGAGGGAGCATGTCTATTTTTAAGGACCTGGAGCAGTTGTTTGGCAATAGTACACTCCAGTTATAAGACAGTAATTCTAGACTTACTGCTAAGGTTTGAAGTGCTGTCCTGGACCCACTGTAGTCTTTTGCTATCGACTGATCTAGTCTGAAAGGTTGGAATTTAACCTTGGAGACATTTGGGATGACCTATTTGATGTACAAGAGTGGATTTCACAAACTGGGTTACTCGGGGAGGGGAGAACCCCTGGAATGGGCACTTCACTGCAGCCCCTTTGGCAGCAAAGAGAGAAGGCTGGATTCAGTTTCCTACTGACCCCTAACAAAGTAGTGCCTGAGGCTGTTACCAGAAAGCTTTTGCTTTGGCTGGCTGTTCCCCACTGCTGGCTGACTTCGCTAGATGCTTTTTTTCACTGCCTACTCAGGCCAGTTGCTTTCCAGTTACCTGTGTTGTGAAGCAGGTGTCCTGGAGCCCAGGGGACCCATGGATACTCCTGGCTGGAGGACCAGAATCTGGCTGCCTTTCCCTTCTTTKGGGGTTTCTGTGCCTCCGGGCTATAAGCCTTGAAACCATGCAATAGCACRATTAGGCACATTCAGGAACTGCTGGATTTTTCACACGTTATTTTGACTACTGTAATTCTCTCAGCTTTATGGCATAGCTCCAAGATGTTTCAGACCCCACTGGTTTCTTATAATCATCTCCCCTTTCTCTCTACCAGTTGCCATCAGGGCTCCTACCCTTCTTGTTTGGCTTTGTTCTGCAGCCTTCAGGATTTGGATGTCTTTGCTCACCAATCTCAAGTCACCTTCTGCTGCTTTTCAGATGACCGTCCCTGAAATACTCTCTTTTTATTTCTCTGCTGTGCTCAGTTGGAGCTGCTGGCTCCCTTTCCTCCCCCGTGCTTCATCTCTGTGTGCCTGAGAGTCCTCTGCATGCAGAGTAACTTTTACAGGCTGGGTCCAAACTGTGTCAGTGAAAGCACTGAGGCAATTTTCCCATGTAATAAATATACCTCACGTGATGCTTAAATCAGATTAGAACAGTGCCCAAGGTGTGTTTTTAATAAACAGGAGAAGAAAATCCTATCCCACCCTACCACCTTCCCCTCCGGTAATAGAGTATTTCTTTTAAGTTTGTCTTTCAAGACAGCTTAAAAATGGTCTTTTGGCCTTCTGCTTCCCTTTCATCAAGTAGCAAGGAAACCACTCTGATCCTTTCAGTCTCGGTGAGCCTTAGTGCATCTAGTTGCAAATAAGGAATTTTCCCTTTTTTAATTTAATCTGACTTCTGACAGCCAAGGGTTAAATTCAACCATAAATCAAAGGCAGACTCTAATTTAATTGCTTGGTTTAACCCTGCTTTGGGAATGGTGCAGTATTTGCTGTTAGTATTAGCTGAGTTWCATCCCTGGAAGTGCAGAGCAGATGTGTTGTAGAATAAAAATGACAATAATTGCTTAAAAGACCTCCACTTGAAAACTTTTATCAGCTAGCTCTCCATTTTATTTTGTCTTTCTTCCATGTTAAAACTCATCTGTTGTAAACTGGCATAGTTCTATTTATGCCATGGTGAAGATTAAAGGAAACACCCTACTTTTTTCTTTCCTGTGCCTAGGAGCTTCAAAGCCTCATCCAGTATTGGCATCCCCATATGTCAGGTCAGCTCGGAAAGGCTTGGAGTGAACTGTGCGGAGCAGACATGGGGGAGAGAGGGGCAGAGAGGTAACTTGGCTGGCCCCGGATGGCAGAAGGTCAGGGTAAGAACTGAGTCACCGACCTACATCTCCTGCCTCCTGGCTGGAAACACCTCCCTCCCCCTCTCTTTAACATGATTTTTCCTGATCCCTCAGTCAGCACAGTGGAAAAGCAGTCCAGCCTCAGAAGGAACGTGATGCACAGCACTTACGGGTTCCTTGCTTGGTATATTCTTGTATATACTTTTTTTTAATGACCTGCTCTTAGTTTCAAGGAGCAGCTTAGAAAATGGACAGTAACTTTGTATGAGAGGAAGCCTTTGCTGCAGGAACAATACCTGTGTTTATTACAGTCTCAGCTTAGGTGGATATAGGTTTGTGACCTGGCCCACCAGGAGCAACCATTTGGGGAGGTGATGCTGGCAACCCTATGCCAGAGGTGGACGTGATGCCTCGGCAAGCCCCAATGTGGGAGCTCCTTCATATGGCTCCTGGGCAGCCGGCAGCATGCTCTCTGCCGGCCTGGTCCTATTTCCTGGGGGTTTCTGCAGGGTGGGTTAACGCACCCTGGGACACGTGTGTCGGCCCCCCTGAGGACTGGCTCCTGCCAAGAGGAGGAAAAGGGAGCGGAGGGAGAACTGGCACTCCATCCTACCTCCTGCCTTTACCCACACTCAGTGGCTGCCCCCAAAAAGGTGCCGGGTGGTTGCTGAACTTTTTCCCTGCTCCGTGTGTGTAGATGAAACAAAACATGTGGTTCGTAGAGGAAAGACAGTTTCAAAGAAATGAGCGTTTGAGAAAAGGAGCTTAAAAGAGAGTTTTCTTATTGCGAGGCAAGGGGGAAGGCCTCACAGAGATGCCCATTGGTGGCACGGACACCTCTGTGTCCACTTGTCCCTGCACTGGTGGCAGCAGTGACCCTCCAAAGGGTCCCTGGTGCCTTCTCCCCATGCCAGAGCTACTAACTCATGCCAGTGCATGCAGCCTGGGCTGGGAGATATCCGCTTCGTTGTGGACTGCGTTTCTTCCTACGCCCAAAGCTCTGCACGCAATAGGAAGATAGAAGCGGAGGGAGGAGAGGTGAGTTTGGGGCCAGGCACTCAAGCTAACGATTTCTTGGCTATTCTTATGCTTGTGTTCCTCTAGTTAAAAATGAATCAGTTGTTTTTCCTCTTACGATATAATGAGCCACATGAGAAATTTCCAGGTTAACAAAAAGTTGCGCTTGCATAACACTGTTCTTTCAATATGTTCTTCTCCCTGGGGAGAAAACTGAGGAGCAGAAAGGTTAAATGCTGAGATTGTCAAAGGAATTGCCATGACTGAGGAGCCCAGGCTTTCTCTTGTCTAAAGCTCCTTTGGAACTTGGCTCCAGGTGATGTAGAAAGGTAATTTATTTTATTTTATTTTATTTTATTTTATTTTTTTACAATGCTTAAAGCATGGTTTGGCTCATGTAGGGAGCAGGGCATAATTTACTGTGTTAGACACTCCTACTTCAGTCCTCTGGTTTGCAATGGACCTCATCCATGGAAGTCTTTGGGAATTTAATAGACTGAAACGTGTAGCTGCCAATGGGACCAACTAGGTTTGTACGCTGGCGGTCCGGAGCACAAAATCCTACCTACGTTGCCGTCCTGAAAAGGACAAGCAGCCTTGTGTCAGAGTTCCCTGTCCTGACCGCCTGATATATTTTCCCACTGAAATATTGTCAAATAGTGACTATCAGTCTGCACAAAGTAGTGATGGTCACCTACTTTTCTCTCCTGTGGATAGAGACATAGCCTCTAACTGCAGTAATGATATGGGAATTACAAAGTAACTGCAGGGCTGAGCAAAAATGTTTTGTTAAAGAAAAAAAGTAGCAGTGAGGACGATAGTCAGAGTTGGCAAAATTATGGTGTGGGAAGGATAGAATATAGAATTCAAAGAGCTTCTGGTTCATTAGCAAGCAAACATGCTGTGACAGCTCATTGTAAAGCAAATGTTTTTCTCCATATGAAAATTCAGGTGTTTATTTAAAACAAAGACTGAGCCTGAAATTATTTTCTGTGGCTGGCTGCCTGGATATATATGATGTCCTCAGTAATCACTGCTTTACCTGTTCACTCAGGAGAAGGGAAATCTAATGCTCTATAAATAAATAAATGTATGATCACTCTGTATTTGTGCAGCATATAGCACAGCAGGGTTGTGGGAATAAGTGGGGCTTCGAGGGACTACCCCAGCATAAATAACAATAGGGCTGAGAGTGAGAGGAAAAATACCTTGCTGTGAGCAAGCCTGTGTTGTTTTAAAGTAGGTCTTTTACGGGAGCTAGGTGAATTGGTTTATAATGCATAATTTTGATTGCATATGTTTCCCCAGTTCAAACAATGCATCCTTTCATTGCTTTTGTCTGCAAAAGGTTGACATATTTGAAGTACTCAGTTACTCCCAAAGTGAAACAGAGCAGTATTTTTAGGCAGGGTTTCAACTGAACTCAATTGTAAAAGATACCTAGTCACTGATTTATAACCTGACATGCATCCTAGGCTCTGGTTACTGTGAAAAGAAAAAAAACAAATCAACTTCTACAACATTGTAGAAACTCAGTGGGAATGCTGACTGCAGGATAGATGTCAAAATTTGTTTAAATGACTAAACCTAAAAATAATACTGGCTAAAAAAGTTGGTTAAAAAAATGCTGAAAGAAAAACATGATTAGAAAATGTTTGTTTGTTGAAACTGGAACAGTTTGTGAGTGTTATCTTGATTTTTATACTTTTGAGCAGAGAAAATGTTTAAGTGGGGAAAAATTTAACCATTATTTACTTGTATAACATTGGTATATTTTGTTCTGATTTATCTGTTTCTGTTGATTTTATGGGGATGGATTTTAATTCTCTGTATTACTATTTTGTACTCTTTCTGCATTTGCTTTATCTGTCAATTTTTTTTGGCATTGATAGTTTTACATATGAGATTTCATTTTGGAGTTCTCATTTTGCAAAATGTTTTCACCTTTTTGCCCCAGTTCAAACTGGAAAAAATACCAAAATAACAGTATTTTCTGGGAAATAGAAGTGTGCAGTTTCTGACCTTTCAAGTCCCAGGCCTATTATGCAAAGCCCTTAAACATATTTTGAAGTTGCGTTCAGGTTAGTGGAGATTTATGCATGTATTTAAGAGCTTTGTTACAGAGTAAAAAAGGGAAAAGAATAGCTTTGCACTGTGTCAGAAATATTACAACAGACCCTTTTCAAGCTCATATATTATTATTGTATCTATAATTAAGAAATTATTGCAACTGTTCATTAATTTCTTTCTTGGCATCAAGACCAGTCCCATGCAGACTGGCACTTTCTCAACATTATTCAGTATTACGTACATAACCATACATGCACGTGCTCATGTATATGTGAATATGCACATATATATGAACGCATTTAGGGTATAAAGTAGGAGGCATTTTCATGTACAGACTTTCAATAGTTAAAGCAAACACATTCATAACAGAGCTGGATAATTTTATGAGCAGGATTATGCTGTACTGTTTTTAAAGAAACAGGGAATTTAACTCTGACCCAAGAAGTGCCTTTCTATCCTTTTATCCTACACTTTAGATTCACTAGATGACTGAATATACATTCAAATGAAAATTGATAGTATGATATCATCTGCATGAGAAGCTCTAACATGGGTTCAACAAAATTTCAAGATTATGTTTCAGTACTAAAAAAGGAGTGGAGACTGACCACATGAAAAAATGTCATGTCTAAAAGATCAGAAGCTAAAAAATTGATTAAATTTTCCATTACAAATATTGCATCAAAATAAAATCTTAGGATATGAAAAAGTATGATATTGAACAGAAGTATTGTAAAAATCTCTTCCTGGAAATGAAGCAAAATTTCAGTTTTGACTTATGAGAAGTTGCTCATCTGTGTCACAACTGCAATAGGAAAAGTAAATGTTATGACCTAACTAACTTGACATAAATATATGCAGTCATTTTTGCTGAGGTTGTTCAGCAAGCAAAAGCATTTGTTATCACTCTCGGTAGGAAAGAAAAATGGCCTGTTTACGAATGTGTTTACTGAATTAGATATTTTCACATTGTTTGGAGATTATTGCACTCATTCGTAAGGCTTCAACCACAAGCTGTGTTTTCATATATTTCTTTGAACAAGCCCAAACTGCAGGAGATAGCTCACAAAACATTGTCCTTCAGAAAAAAAGAAATTAAATACACCAGGAGAAATGTATATGATAACTGCAATCAAAATTTTCCATCCTACCAAATCCAGATGGACTGCCATGGACCTAATCCTATAAAGATCTCTTAATAGAAGGCTTTCTGGACTCATGCAGAGATGCATCTAAATAACCAAAATAAGGCATTACCTTAAATATGACTCTGCATTACAGTTCCACATAAAATAGGACACCAAGGGGAGCCATGTAAAGCACTGAAAGGTTTGTTAAACCTTTGTTGTAAGAACAACATTGCTTAAATTTGGAGCCGTGGAGTAGAAATAATGACTGCATCAAAATGAATGCCTCTATTGGTTAATGAGGGACATAATTTAGGGAATCTTTATTATCATGCTCTATTTAATTAAAAAAAAAGTGAGGCTCTTCCCTTGGCCAGAGCTGTAAAACCATTGAATAAGAGCACACAAAGGCCCCAGGAAAGTGCTTGTACATGTTCTTTTAAGATAATGGGGCTACTCAAGTGTTCAAAGTTATGTTAAAGATATACGTGTGCTTTCAAGTGTATTACTGACTTCAGGCCATAGTAATGAAAGAAACAGAATTTCAGGGTAATTTTAATGAAATGAATTAAAATCCTGTACACAAATTTGAGGGGGTCATGTTAGGCAGCCTAAATTCCCCCCAAATCCCTCAGCCTAATATTTCCTATTGACTGGCTGTAGACCTCCAGAACTGAATATTAAGAATATTACAAACCATTTCCTGCAGGCAAATAGCATATGAAGGGACTGCATGCTTTTTTTCCTCACATTCTTTCCGTTGATACTTAAACTATTTGTGGTAAAGTTTAGACAAGGCCATTCCCCCCCCCCCCTTTTTTTCTTTTCCAAGGTACTTGCACTCTCTTTTGAATAGGCTAAGTTTTGTCATGCATTATATTGATTTTTTTTTTTAGGAAGGACACAGGATTTTGACTTGAAACATGAGGATTTGGTATCTCTTTTATGTCGCTCACTTTTGCACTGAAGCACTGGAATGTGGGATCTGGAGGGCTGAGTGCTTTCTGCAACAGTAAATGTGTCAAAGTTTCTCAGAGGCGACAGTGGCAATTTACATCCATATGGCACTAATTGGCCCAAAACTGAGTTTCTTGGTTATATCCTTGACTGACATGATCTGACATAGCACCCTTTGACTTGAACTGGCACCAACTGATAGTCTTGTGCTCTATGTGGTGACAAAAACATTTCCAGTTTTGAAAGAAATCCAGACAATTTATATGGAAACTGAGTGCCACATAGTCAGACAATTTATATACCTAGGCAGAGGCTTGTAGGATATTTTCTCATTGTAATTCAGTTTGTTTGGATTCTGATGAGAATCCAACTTTTATTTAATTTTCTGCAATCAAGCTGGAAGCTCTCCTGGCTTCACCAGCATTCAAAAATACTAATTTCTTGGGGTGGTTRCAAGAAGCTTCCCGAGCCCCTTTCCTATGGCAGAACCGTTGAGCATGTGTGCCTTGAAGCCAAGAGCGTGGTAGTTTTAGAAGCTTTGACAGCAGGATGGTGACCCTGAGGCCTGCCTGCTTTGGGGTTGGGGCTGTGAAGCAGCTACACATGCAAGCTGCTCTAAGGCCAAGGACTTCCAGGTTCTGGGAACCACTGGCCTTGGACAGGCTCTCCGAGCATCCTTGTACTGCCCACGTCTTGGATTTGGTATGGGTTCAGTGAAAACCCAAGTGTTTGTTCAAAAGCAGTCTTTTCAATGAAACTTTGTTTCCTTGTAAGATTTCCAACTGGCGCCACCGAAAAGCCCATTTATGCCTTGATTTATTATAAATTCTTGGAACCCACATCAAAAGTCTTCATGGATGGAGCTACCATTTACTCCAAGGAGAATCTGTGTTGTATAACTGATTATATAACCAAAATGTAATTACTTCTTCCAAAGTGTATACAACAAAAACTCAGCATTTTTTGCCTATCAGTAGATCTTGCTTATTACAGTTTATATATGAATTTTAATCTGTGCCAAGCATGATGTGAACAGGCCAGATGTTTTGAGACCTACCTCTAATTGAAGTGTATATAATAGCACAATTGTAGTTCTGTCTTCTGCAGAGTGAACACCAGGTAACTGAAGCATGGGAAAATTTATTTTTTTCGTCACTGCTGTTTCTCTGAAAGAATCCAAATGTGTATGGATTTTTTTTGTCTCTTGGACTAGGGGAGACTAAGAAACTGAGAGATTTTGTGTAAGCAGTGGTACTCATGTCAAGACTGGAAAATATTTCTCTCTTTTTTTTCCATGATATGGAAAAGGTAGAGATATGGTGTATGGTACAGAATCTTTGGGTTTCTGCTTTGAAAGATGAGTTAGTAAGAATAACTCCATCTTTCTCGACAGATCTATGCCCTGAGCTTTTTATTCACGCTTGGTTTGCTTCGATGATAAATATGTGTTTCTTCTTAACAGGTTCGATCATCTGTTCAGGAAGTGGAAAGAGGTCTGGGCTAAAAAAATTTGACCCTTTTGGTGCTTCTACATCACAAGGGGAAGGAATGACCTCACAGATGTAGGATCACGTCATTCTCCCAAGCGAGTGCTTGGGGCAGTGCGGCCTGGTCTATCCAGTGCTCTTCCTTCTGAGTGCCAAGTGCCCGGAGGTGCTGCCCTGCTCAGACTGTTACCTGTGGCACGGGAGAGGCAGATCGCCCTGCTGTGATGACGACTGGGCTCTCAGGAGTAGTCACAAGTGACTTGACATATTTTTTTAAAGAATAATATATGATTCTGTCTCCTAATCTGTTCTGAGCCTGCACTGTTGAAGGCTGTCTTTGGAAAGGCAGGAGAGGGTTGCTTGTGTAGGCTTGAAGGAAGCGTCTGGCTAGATGTTTGGTGAAAGCTTAGCTTCAGAGTTCCTTATAGTGTAGCATAGCTTCTTTAAATGACATCCTTTGAATTAGTCTTTACAAATTTAGCCCAAAGTTTGTCTGAAGGTAGCTGGTATGTCATGCAAAGCAAGTATGCTGGAATGCAATAATGCAAGCTGTAGCCAGGGAAGTATGTTCGTAATTGAAAGACTGAAAACCAGACAGAGTACAGATGCACTTAAAGAGAGTTCATTAGAAGGCGAGTGAACAATGAATGAAYAATACCATGCTGCTTGTATAGTCACTCAAGGCTTTCATTGATATTCATTATTCACTCCTGTGACTCAGAACTTATGAAGATGCATTCTGTGATAGAGGCAATGCCCCAAAGTGAATTTGAACCTCTGTTTGCTTCCAGGTTATTTATCAATTTACCCTTTGTCTTCCCTTCTTGAACATACCACAGTTTTAGATTTTCATTTTCATGCCATACGTATAAATGAAAAACACAGTATGTCTAACACAAGTAAGGATTTCATCTAAAGCCTAGCAACACGAAGGTTGAGCAATGAAGCTCTTTGTCAGGGAATGCAGATGTTAAAGACAAAAGCTCAAATCCTAATCAGGGCCCCATGCGATAGGGGAGGTGTTCAGACCACCCAGATTCAGCCACCCAACTTGGCTGGTTAAGCTAGCCAGCTAGGCTCTGCAGGTTCCCTCTGGAGTCAATGGAAAAACAGAGAGAGGGACTTGCTTCCAGGAGCAATTGAGTAAACCTATATTAGGCTCCTGTTCTGAATTGCCTCTAGGAGAGCTTCTCTATTAAGAGAGTTTAAGGAGGCAAGCCAGGTAACTTAACCAGCTAGGCTGGGTGCCTAAATTCAGTTCTGTGAAAACATCTCTGGTTGTGCCATAGAAAACAGTATCATGCACCTTTATGTCAATATACAGTATCCTGTGAAGCCACAATAAAGTCCATTTTCCTGACTTATTCTAGTTTATGCATTCACCAGCTTTTCAGAACACTTTATCCCTGTTTCCTCTGCATCCAAAAAGGGCCAGAATTCAGTTTAATTTGGTGGTATAATTCACATACAGTGTATATGCTATCTAGTAGTAGAGGATGTTGGCCTTTGTTCTGTTCCTTCTCTTTATGTCTTTCTGTAGAATGGTATCTTGATATCCCATACTAAATATGTTTATAGCTGTAATTGTCCTTCTTAGAGACACCACAGAGCTGTTTGGGAATCTCCTGACCGGATAGGTGTTTATTGGAAAATGGTGAGCTGGTAGAATTGAAATGCTCTATTAAAATATATCAACTTTTTTAGCCTTTTTAAAGGAAACCAGGCAAAGTGGCTAGCTGCCTGGCTTATTGGCAGGTCAGCCAGCAGGCAGCAAGGTCCTGAAATAATTCTTCTGTTTTGCCAGAACTGCCACAATATTTCTCTCTACTGTGGCACTGAACATAAAGAATTACCAACTACTCAGCTTCCACTTTGTGAGAAATTCTGTTTTCTGGTTATCTCTGGGCAACTACAGCTTTTTTTCTTCCTTTTCTCCCTCCACCCCAATATGGAAAAACAGCTGATCTGAGGATCAGTTGTTATGTTTTGTTTTGTTTTGTTTTCCCTCCCCCTTATTCTAGTGTCTCAATTATTTCCGATCTGCATGTTTATTGTTTGGAAGTGAACTCACTTTCCTGCTCTTTCACCCGATACTTCCTTCCTGAAGGTCTATCTTTCTGGCACTTAGAGAATGTGATTTCAGCTCCAGCCTTGCCAGCAGATGAGCTGCAGGCAGCTGCTGCTAACCCCACTGGTCTCAGCTTTGCAGCATATACTCAGACACAGCAAGCAAGCAAGGAATCAAACACAGACTGGATATCTCCTTATACCCCAAGAATCATTTTTTAAGAGACTTTATATAAGGTTGAATTAGATAAAGGGAAAGGAGTAGTCAAGGACAAGGTGGCAGAGCAATTGAAGTCGTTTGCTCTGGAAGCAGAGAACTGAGTCTCTGCAGACGCATCCAGCTGGAAATGGGTACCTGGTCATTTCGGCCAGAAAATCAGAGTCAGCCTGGTGTAACAGCAACATTGCTGTCTTGTGTGCTGCTGACTGTTGAACCGGTGTGCCTCAACCACAGTAGCACGATGGAGCTGTAGGGCTCAAGCAGGACTTTTTCCTAGGCCAGTGTTACTCTGTTGACAACCAAGGCTACACATTATGTCTTGAATTACAGCTTCCCACATAGCCTGGGAGAAGGAATGCAGGCCAGGATGCCTGTATTCTTTTCGAAATTTCTGAAAAATGTGTCACTTTGACATTAAGAACTCTCCAGAGTCAACGGTAAAAGATGTGGTGTCACATTTAGGCCAAAATGTACAAAAGCCCATATTAGATATCATTTCAGTGCAATGTAATCAGTATTCCTCATCTGAAGGAAAGCAAACTCTTTCTCYAAGCTTCTGCTAAGGAGCCCATCTCTTTGGCTATTGTAAAGTGTGAGGAGAAACACCTTTTTTAGGAAGATCACAAGTGTGTTTTGGGGGACTGATCAGCAAACACCCTGCTCTTGTTCTGTCTCACACCCTTGGCTTTTTAGCTTCGTAATGAAATGATGTAAATGTGTGCAAGAAAAACATTGGCAGCTGTGTATCAGTTATGCCTAGCTTGACATGCAACATTATTATCTGCGATCCATTATTTTTTTGTTTTCTCTCTGCCAAGAATTCAAGGAAAGAAAATTCATTTCAATCTGAATAAAATGACAGGCTACTCCAATTTAGTGAAGATCTCATCAGTTCACCCAGGCAGGCAGTGTTAGAAAATTATATTGGGACAGGTGCCCATAATAAATCAGCACTACAAAACATAAGCTGTGTGGCTTTGATGCGTTTATAATGATGACAGTGACACTATATACATGCAGAGTACCTTCCATCTGAAATGTCCCCACACTTTACAAACTATAGAAAATATGTAACATTAAAATCAAAAACACCAATGAATTCTTGCTTAAAGATGAGACCTACTAAAAAAAAATCTCTGATGTGAGATAAATTCATTGCAATCGCATTCTTCCAGAGTCTGAGTTTATGAAGAACCAACTATTCCAGCCTCCATCCAAGAAAGCACTTAAGCCCACATTGCACTTGGCAAACAGGCATCACCCAGCTGACTGCAGTGCATTAGCTGAGGATAAGCATGTGCTTAAAGGGTCCCTGGACTAAGAGTAGAGTTTGCAGTTTCCCAGAGAATCAAACCCTTGGCAGAGAGGGAGGAGAGGCAGGGAATCTGTTCATTGCTTCTTAAGTTTAAACCTATTGGCTGTTGCTATAATTAAGGAAAAATGCAAGAGATCTTGGCAGGCAAACCTAAGTTTACTCTGCTTGCTGGAAATACTTATACTTTCATCCTAAAAATAAATATTCTGAATGTATTAACACTAGCGWGTGTCACTCTGCTTGTGTGATATGAAACGGAGACTGTGTGAGCATGCATGGAGCCGGGGCTGGCAGTGGGTGGCTTGGTTTAAAACTCTGGGCCATTTCCCCTCTGTTCATTCACTCTCTTTGTTTTTTGGCACCATCTGATGCATTCCAAAATCAAAAGCTTGTTTTGATGAGCCCTGAAGATAAACTATGGCAGGTAGGAATGAGTCAGGAGAAGTGAATTTGATCTGCCCCATCCTCCGCACCTTTACGTATGTTCAAAAAAAAGTAACGAAAGCTCCCCCGAAAGAGCTACCTGGCCTCACCATCAGAGGGAGCCTGTAAGCAAGGCTACAGGTCCTTGGGTGGGGGCACCACCAGGTCTCCTCAGCCCTCCAGGCTGTCTGGGCTCAGGGAGTAGCGACTGAAAATACAGCCTTTACCATATACATGGTAAGGAAGAGGATGTCCTCTCAGCCTATGTGCTCCAGAAAGAAGGTGTGATGCCACCACGTGCAGACACACAAGAGCCGTTTTAGGTAGTTTCGGCAATGGTAACAGTGAAATCCTGGTAGCGCAGGCTGGGACAACCCTTCCCTGGTTTCTGCAGCCCCGCAGTATACTTGTGCAGTGACCACTAGCCTGGGCTGAGTCTGTGCCACTGCACCTCGGTGACTTTTGCTCCCCACGCTAGTGAGGCTGAAGCAAAGCTCTGTGCTGCTTGAATGCTTTCTCTAAGGAATGAAACCAATTAGTGCTCGCACGCAGCACAGCAAAGCTGCTGTGGTAGATCTGTGTAGATCTGGAGTGGTAAATCTGGAGGAGCTGAGGAAATGGAGAGAAAGAGAATTTAGCCACTGTTCATTTGAGCAGTTTGGTGTTTGCTCACTTCTCATAAACATACAACCAGAGGATTTTATTCACGTTTTTCAAGGACAAAACCAACCCCCAAATCTTTCCACCTCTGGGACAAGGAGTGAGGAATACATCACTGAACTGAAATTGCAAGAAACATTTCAGTAAGCAATCTGTAATCCCAAGCCAGGGCTTGGCTGGAGCCACGACCCCACGCCTCCGCTCCCGCTGCAAGTGCCGTGATCCATAAGAATGTTCCTTGGCAAGACGCTCATGTTGTAAGATGTCCTGTCTTCCCGTAAGACCGTTTCAGCCAACTTAGCACAGCTACTTTTAATAAGAAACACTTCCCTTCACGGTGTCCGGCTGATGCATTCTCACGTGAGTCCTCATGTATTACCAGCATCTACTGTTGCCTTTTAGTCTTCAGGTATACGTCTGTTTACACTGCAATACACAGGTACACACTGCAATTTAGTATTTCTGAGTGCAGCAATGGTTGTAACTTTGCAGCTGTATATTTTTAATAGGTTTGGATTTAAGGAAAGTAGTTTAATTTGGAGAAGAATACAAAAGTAATTGGAGTCTGGCTAAGGATATACACAGTCTAAAGTGACTTGGATTTTCTCATAGCACAAAGCTACCCAATGTAAACTGAGCTAAAAAAAGCCCACAAGGAACACAGATGTATTCTTTCCGAAGGTTTCTTCAGCAAAGAACTTGTAATTAAACAACAAAGGTGCACTAATCAGCCTGTGTCACCCACTTAACATATGCTGATAATTTGGTCTCACCCAAATACTAATACACACAGATGTAGGAGGCTAAATTTGGAATAGACTTGACTACAGTTTTTTGAGTGCTTTGCCGTGCATGTCAAATAAACACTGTTGCCAGGATATGAGTCAAGCATCATTTTTAGTAGGGAAGCTGGACCGATCAAATGTCTGAAAAAGTCAAACTTACACAGAATTTTTTTTATAAAGCTGCATAACCTTAAAACATTAAAGCAAATAATTGGCAAACAGTTAAATCACAAGCAGTGTTTCATTGGTTCTCAGTGAGTTCGCAACTTTTGTGGCCAAACACATGGTCATATTAGAAGCATTGGTTTTACAGAAATGTTTTTAAAAAAAAAAGGAAAAGAAAAAAAGAATGAGAAAACAGTCCCTGAGCATGTACTTGAACTTGGATATAGTATAACATCTCGCATGTACTGGTACAAAGCGTTCGGGGACACATGAGAGTCCCTTGGGCCTAGTTCCTACCAGGCAAATCTGCTCAGAAGCGCTAGGTATCCAAATAACTTTGAAAAATTGGGACTGTGGCAGGAATTGAAGAGCACCACTTCCCAGGTAACAATCCCAAATGTGGTTAATAGCCAAGCAAGGTGGGCATGCACCTTTAAAGCAGGAACTACTTTTTTTTTCCTCCTTTTGAGTAAGGGCCACTTCACTTTCTTTAGAAACAAASAATGAGGTAGAATAAACCAAAAAGCTGCAACTCTCAGTGAAGATGTTTAAGATGAACCTTCACATGCTGATAAATGTACATACAGATGCACACATGAAGCATGATGGTTTGGGACCTGAGCTTTGTAGATGTCATCTAGGCAATGGAAAAGCTAGCCCTGAAGACACTGACTAGCAGCAAAAATGAGTGGGTAAAAGTGCACATATGCGGATGTGTGGGAAGTGTTCGTTGACTGATCATAAATCTAATACTAAATTTCATTTAGTATGACTCTAAATCTATCTAGATGACTTTGAAAACCAGTAAAAAATGAACGAAAAACTAAAAGATGCTTTTTTTTGGTGAGGCCATTTCTCCAGGAAATAGTAGCAATTTCTTGTTCTAACTATCCATTGCTGAGCCAAGACAAACTCACAGAATTAAACTAATGTATTTTTTTCAAGCTTTAGGTCTGGATTGTGATCCATTGAAAAGATTGTTGAGACTTGACTTTTCTTGGGGCTAATATTAGCACAAAATGCATTGCTTTTATGGGAGCCACTGTATTAAGTTGTGTGAGCAGCACACCTTCACTACCAGCAAAACATCCCAAAGCATCTGAAAACTTGACATTATCTTTCCTCCTGTCCTTTAATGGCATTTATAGTTCTACGATTGGAAGAAATATGTACCAGGAAGGGTTAAAAAAAAAAMAAACTTTCTATGATGGACTAGAGCCCTGTCTTCAACTTAAGGAATTTTAATCCAAACTATTATATTATTTACAATTAGATCAACATCTGCAAGTGTCAAAATGGTTCTGGAGAAGTAGGATCACCTAAGAAATCAGAAGAGGGTTCAGTGTTGTCCACATTGCAAACACATGCGGGAACACTGCCCGTGCAAGAGGTGCTTCCTCATTTTCTGCATTGAAAACAGCCCTTGCTCCAGAGCCTATAAACGGCGAGGTGCCCCCTCTAATATTTGCAGCAGTGTAATCTCCTGTTGAACTGTTAGACACTGGACTCTGCCATCTGGAGAACTTGTGGTATGTATGTGGTATCTCTTCCCTGAGAGTCATCTTGCTCTATTCTCAGAGCGTGGGCACATTTTTCTTCATAATTTCTCAGCTTTGTGTTTGACTTTAAACATGGACAGTATCTTTTATACTATTTAAATCTGTTATTTATCAGTTTGTGTCATGTGTCATGTGTTTTCTCTCGTCCCTGGTGTTCTGGGGTAATACAGAATATTTCCTAAAAAAACTATGCAGCCCCGAGCCACCTGCCATATTCCCATGTATTATAATATTTTCGGCCAGCTGCTGCGGTAGCTATTCATGCCAAGGGCAAGAATTCCATTGCACTGGTTTTAGTTTTCACACAGTCTAAAGCCTTCTTCCAGCCTGTGTCAAATTGTCAGTGTAAGACCTGAGTCAGCAAGAGTTAAAATAAAAGGTCAAACTTCTCAGAGCCCATAACCAGTTGGTGGAGCCCAGGTATCATGTCCTGTTACAGTGCAATGCCTCCCCTCCAGGGTGCTCTATCCTCCTCCTTTACTGAGGGGTTCCTAGGCAGATTAGTGAATATATAGGCATAATAATCCCAAGAGAGATTTTTGGCAGCAAGTATTGACATGGCTGATGGCTGGGAGCTGGTGTTGTACCTCTGGCTTGGTCATCGTTAACCCCAGCTCTGCCAGGCACGTGCAGCTAAACAAGGTGAGTTGGAAGCGTCTCCAGTTTTAATAACTAATTCTGGCCTTGCCACACTTTTTTTTTATAACTTACAATTGGAAATCAAATAGGCTTTTATTAATGTTTTTCCCTGGTAATTTATTTTCTGGCTTTCACTTCCAAAAATGAAATTACCATTACTTACTGGTGCCTGACAGTTCTAAATAGTTTGCTGTTTTCTGATGGGCACATCACTTCCTCATCAGAGCATTCAGAGATGTTTGAGAGTGCTCAGAAAACAGTAGCCTACTTCCAAATGACCATTTGTTTTGGGTGCCCAGTTCAAAACATATGTTGGGTATGGCGTTTTGATTCTTCAGAAATTCCTGACATGCCCCTCTGAAAGTCAGATGTCTCAGATGGGTCATCCAAGATCATTGGCTGCTTTTCTAAAAAAGTGAGGCCATGGGGTACCAGGAATATATTTAGTCACATGTGTATCTGCAGCACAGAAGAAATACCGTTCCTACCTAAAGAGCTTACTGCTGCAGATTGCTGATACAAAGGATGATCGTAATTAGTGACTGCAGGCACTGTTAGAAAGCATCATAAACATGCACATACAGAGACTTGCTTCTCAAAACTGGTTTGGATCTAAGTAACATCATCTTTTGTGCTAACTCAGCTGCGGACTATTTCCATACGTTTTCTGATCTCAGAAAGGGCACGACAGTGCAGAAAAAGGAAAATCCAGGTGGAAGGAGCAGATGAACAAAAAAACCCACTATACCCTGGTGAAAAATATGCTGTTGTACTTGCTGGGAAGAACCTCTCTGGCTCCTTCCTCAGGAAGCTAAAAGCCTTATCTCTTACTGAAAGAGAGCGGGAAGAAAAGATTGTGCTGAACCACTGAGAAAGTCCAAGTGGAGAAAATGATGTCTTGGAAGAAGTGATCTACTGCTACCTGGGACTGGTAGCTGGAAAGGCTCTGGTGTTGTAGAGCTGGACTCCCATCAACACTTCTGGGAATTGCACAGACAAAATCCTAGAAAGGTAATGTGTTGGGGCAAAGGGAGAGTTGGATAGACAACTGCTTTAGCTTTGCTGGATTTTGCAGGGTGTGAAAGGTCTGAACAAAGCCTGCGTGGGATCCCTGTGCGTAAAGTTTTGAGGAAAAAAAGTGGCACACCTTATACTTACTGAAAAAGTTTCTGACTGCAGAAATTAAGGTTTCATCATCACAATACTTCAGTCTTTGATATCATATATTGTGGTATTCACGGGTAACTCTTGAAGAAATATACAGTTGATAATGAATTGCAATTGGGTTCCCTCAGATAACTTCCCTTAACCTTTGAGCAGAGGCATATGTTGCCTTTGAATTAACCTGAAAGCAGGCAGAAAGGGAGGCTGCCTCATGAGATACCTTCCACAGCTTCTCTTGCAGCCCCGGGAGTAGCTCTCATAGGGTCCATGAAGCGAGGATCTGAGCTCAGCAGTGCCTCACCAGCCTTGCCTGCCCTGTGGGGACAACAGGAGCTCTGGGGCAGAGTTGGGCCAAGGGCAAGCCTGTCTCTCTATTTATTTATAAATTTTTCAGAGTCCTGAGCATCCATGCTTCACAAAACACAGGGCCATGCAGGTACTTCCCTTTGAGGTACATCTCGGGTGCTATTGTATGGGCTTTCTGCATGACACTAAAATCTTAAATAAGTTTTTGACTATGGTGGGCAATAGATTATAGTAGTGAGTATTCAGATACTAGTTTTATAGTGTTGTAATTCACATGGCAAAACTACAGAAAGGGAACGGATGCCCCTGAAATAGAAGAGTTTACTGCCTGACCCTTTTTAAAGCAATTGTTGAAAAGGACAACTTCCTGTTTTGATTTCATTTGAACTGAATGAATGTTTTTTGGTGGCTGATTCACTCAAAGACTGACCAAGGGTGCTTTACAGCTGAGCAGAGGAAATTTGGGGGGATGTGACTGTGAGAGCAGGAGAGAGCCCCCRAGAGAGTCATTCTCTTGTTCCAACTTTTCAGGCCTTTCCTCCTCAGTAGGTCTCCCTCAAATTGCTTTGTATTTAGCTTTTGGTCAAATCTAAAGTACATCCAAAGATATAACCTTTCTCAGGAAGAAGCGTAAGGCAAAGAACGGTTGAGCACTTGGACTGCAAATGTACAACTGCTTCATTTTATTCCTTGTGGGTATGTTAATCCAAACAACGTGTTAAAGAGCTGAGTGAGTTCTCACATATTTAATCATATGTCTTATTTAAGTTTCTGTTTTGGTGGTTTTTTGCTCTGCAAGTCTGAGCAACTCAATCTCACCCTTTTCCTGTTCATGCTGGTCCTGACTTTTTCCTATGAAGCATCCCTCCCTTCTGAAGTAAGTGGCACATTAAAGGGACTTTTCTAGCAGAAGCAGAAGGGCAAAAACTGTATCGTTCATCTTTATATACAAAATCAAACTCCAAAAGCACTTCTGCAGAAATTCTTAATATCTGATTGCTTCTCCCATCTTGTTTCCTTGGGTACTTTTCTTCAGAACTCCCCCACCCCAAGGGGATTGATTATATAAATGCCGAAACATTGTATTCTTCTCGTACCAGCAAAAAAGCAGTGTGTGTCCTAGTGATTATCTGCTTTAAGTGTGATACTTTAAAATAGTTTGCATACTACATAGGAGCAGAAAACCCTCTGAGAACATCTTTTGAAGTGGATAAGCTTTTCTCCATCAATTTCCACAGGCTTTGGATCAAACCCACACGCCCAAAGATGCCTCCTTGTTGCAGTGGTGGCTAGCAATCATAAACTCGTGGTAAACTGGGTCAGCTTCTTTGGTGAAATGTGTTTAGTCACAGAGTATATCTAAAAGGTAATACAACTGCTTTCATCTTCCCAGCCTTTGAACTTGGAGCATGGAGTGGTCAAGGTTTGCTTTAAAAGTGTGTGCCCAAATACACATAATTGCATTTTAATAGCATAAAGCAAATCTTTGATTCTGCTGCACCCTTACTCACTTGAGTAGGATTTCACTCCACCAAGTCCTGCTCATTTTGATAGAGCTTTTTGTTGGGTGAAAAACTAAAGAATATGAGTAAGGCTGAAACACTCTGCTTCTGAACCTGTATTTTTAAATGTGTATGGCAGAAGCCCATACTCACAGAACAAACCATTATCACAGAATCATAGAATAACTTAAGTTGGAAGGGATCTCTGGAGATCCTCTAATCCAAAAAATTGGCTGGGTAATGCTTTGTTATCCAGTTTTAAACTTGACTCTATATTATTTTCCCAATTCCTAGAAAAACTCAGATATCACATTATTGGGCTAGACCATGAAAGTCAGAAAATGAAGATGTCTAGAAACTGATTAATCAGAGCTTATTCCCATCTGTGTTAGTGCTTCACAGAGTCCACTCACGAGACATTTTAGTGTGAGAACACAATAAAAAAAGGCAGTGATGAACTTGAACTGCATCAAAACATACCTGAATGGGCTGGCTATAATTCAGCTCCACCAGAATGAGATTGGAGTTTGGATCCTCTGAGAAATTACAGATGAAATGGTAATATTATCATTGTAAAAATTCTTAGCAGTTATGTTATTGTGTTCCACATGTGATGACAAATAACACAGAAAGCCCATCTCATTTTGAAAAAAATAGGTTTTTTAACTGGTATTCTCTATTTTTTGTGAGTATTTGTGAGCAAAGCCTTTTGTTGTGCTATTTAGCACGTATAATTAGAAGGCTGTTCTTGGTTACATTGTTGCAACCCGAGGTTTTTAGTGGAGTTATATTAGTATATCCAACAGATCTTTGACCTCAGTTTCCTGTCAGATGTACTTAAAAACACTTACTGTTCAAACAACAAGTGTAGCCCCAAATCTCAGATTTTTGTTCTAGTGCTGAATTGTCACCAGCAACTGCTGGGACATATTCCTTTGCAACCTGAACACTCCTGGGCAGAAAGCTTCATGTCTGCCCAGCCTGTGATTTTTTCTGATTCATGTGTGAAGTGCTAGAGGGGCTAAATGGTTTGATGGATGAGAGATGTCAAAGTTAGACCATATGGCCTGCTTGGTCTCTGCCTGTGTCTGCAAATGCAAACAAAAAATATGCTGGGATCTCTCTCCCTTTGGAGCTTCATTCAGGGATCCCATTACAGTGTGTGCTTTTATAGAGTCTATAATAATGGAGAGGCATTTTAAGTAAATCCATGGGGTCTGAAGCTGGCAACTAGAGCATGCCTTTATAAAGAGTTATATGTAATCTAGGCTTTCTTCCCAGGCTTGATGGCTTGACATCAGCTGAGGATGCAGCTCTTGTAGTCTTCCCTCCCCCCCGATTTCTTCTGACTTTCTAACCTTAGTTCACTCAATGATGATATCTTTGTTGCCTTAGGTCAAATTTTTTTTAATCATACATAGATCCCTCTGTCTCATGCCAGACAGTCGAAGTGTATTTAAAGGAGTTTGTTGTAAATAGCTGTCCAACCTCCACTACTTTAACTGGTTTGCAGCTTTTTAAGTCAAAAGCAGGCTTCATGAAGGACAGTGATGAGCAGACCTGCCCCCTCAACCTTAGAAGAGCTGTGGTGGTCATGAGTGGGGAGGCATGCCCTCAAAGGGGAGAGGGCAGGCTTTCTGATCATGTACACCTTCTGCAAGAGACTGGAATCAGTGGATCAAGCACATGAACATAAGCAAACCCTGATGTGCTCACTGAGATAGTTGTAAAACTCAGAACATTAGAAGCATTTATATGTCGGAAACTGCCAGATTCTGGCTCACAGTGATCTGATAGTTCTCATATGGTAGTGGCTCCTCCTTCTCTATTCTGATAGCTGTCCTACAGTGAAAGGAGGGAATGTATCACAGAATGGTTGAGGTTGGAAGGGACCTCTGGAGATCGTCTAGTCCAACCCCCCTGCTCAAGCAAGGTCACCTAGAGCACGTTGCACAGGATTGCATCCAGGCATGTTTTGAATATCTCCAGAGAAGGAGACTCCACAACCTCTCYGGGCAACCTGTTCCAGTGCTCTGCCACCCTCACAGTGAAAAAGTTTTTCCTYGTGTTCAGATGGAACTTTGTGTTTCAGTTTGTGCCCGTTGCCTCGCGTCCTGTCACTGGGCACCACTGAAAAGAGTCTGGCCCCATCCTCTCGACACCCTCCCTTCAGATACTTGT
>NW_020447750.1:0-1416 GCF_003343035.1 Apteryx rowi
CGGGAGGGCAGGCAGGACCCGGCGGCTCTGGTGCATGCACGGAGCCCGCCTCAGATGGGGACAGGGCCTGCTGCAGCGGTGGCTGCCACGCACCCACAGCTCGCCCCCGGGTCCCCGGGGGTCAGCGCCCAGCGCGGGAGGGGTCCCTGTAGCAGCCCGGGGCGGTGGGGCAGGATGCGGCCGTGGCCCGGCACCGCTGCGACGCAGCGCATCCCTGGCGCTCACTCGGGCGTGGCCAGGCCTGGTGCGGTGGCGTGCCGAGGTGTGCGGCGGCGTGCCGAGGTGTGCGGCAGGGCCGGGGCCCGTTCGCCGCGCGCCCGCGGCATCTCAGGCTCGGCAGCGCGGGCGGCCGGCTCCTGCGGGGCATCCCCAGCCCGTCGCCCACGGAGCACGGAGCACGGCCCCCCCCCCCCCCCCCCCCTTGCACAGCAGGTCCAGCGTCCCCATCCCTCCTTGGGCGGTGGCCAGCCCACCGCAGCTTCCTCTGTAATCCTGGTGCCGGAGCCGATCTCTGCCCAGGGAGCAGGTTTTGGGGGGGGGGGGGCAGCCGCCACGGAGGGGGGAGAGGTGCGGGGCAGGGGTGCTGTTTCAAGGTCAAATGCCCCAAACCGCTGGCGGGGCGCCGCGAAGGATGCAGGCATCAGGTCTGGGTGTGTCTGAAGTGGAGCTGGCGAAGAGGCAGGACTGGGGGCTGCCTGGGTGGTGGCGCCCGCACGGAGCATCCCCGAGGAGGGGGAAAGGCAGGTCTGGGGGACGCGCAGGTGTCACCCTGGGCTTGATCCCGCCCCGAAGGGGGGAACCGTGGAGCCTGGCCACGGCTCCCTGACAAAGGAGGACCTGGCCCTGCTCTGCCCCGGGCGCTCGGCCGTGGCTGCGTGCACCACTGGGCTGTGTGCRTGGGGGTCCCCGTGGGCTCGGAGGGACCCCCCCTTTGCACAGCCCCAGCGAGGGCAGTGTCCGGCTGCTGCAGGGCTCGGGGTCGGTTCGTGGGCTGCAGCGGGAAGCAGGGACCGGCGCGTCGGCCAAGTGCCCCTGCAGCTCGCCAGCTCCTGCTGCAGCGCCCCTTTGCCCCGAGTCTGGAGCGGGGACTGAGGCACCTGCCGGGGGGGGCCAGGCTGGGATCCAGGGCCGGTGCTCGCTGCGCTCCAGGCTGAGCCGCCCAGGGGTGGCCGGAGCTGCCGGCCGGGGCTCGCCGGCGGGAACAAAAGCGCGGCAGGCCGCGGAGGGGGGCCGCTGCAGCCCCTCCGACCGCCGCACAATGCGGCTGTGCCTGGCGGACGCGCTGCGCGTCCYGCTGGCCCCAGCACAAAGGCAGGGGCTGAGCAGCGGCGGCAGGGCCGGGGCCCTCCGAGCCGCGCCACGAACCCGCCGCGCTCGCCCCGCCGGGGCCTGGGTCCCCCCCTCGCCTTTGTCCTC
>NW_020447750.1:1556-8572 GCF_003343035.1 Apteryx rowi
CCCCCCGAGACAGCCGCGCTGCTTTGTATGCAGGGAAGCGCCAGCGCGGCTTTCCGCCCGGCTGGGGCTTGGCGAGGCCGCGGCAGGGCTCGGGGCCGGTGGCGGCAGCGGCGGGGGGGTGCTGGTGCTGCGGGGCCGGGGGGTGGGCACGGGCCACCAGCGGGGTGATGCTGCTCTCCGAGGATGCTCGCGCCTGCCTGCATGCAGCTGGGAGCCTGCGTTTCGGTCCTGCCCCGGGGGGGACCTGTTGTCTGTTGGAAGCCGTCCTTCCGAGCCGGCGAGCAGCGGCTGTCACCGCCTGGTGACACCCCCAGCACACAGGGTCAGGCCGGGCCCCGCGCAGGCACTGCTCGGGAGTGGGGTATCGGGGGGAGCAGAGGGGCTCGTGCGTGGCGGTRGCGGCCGCGTGGGTGAGGTGCTCCGGGCCCCGCAGAGGCCACGACGAGCCTGTTGCGCTCCGGGGTGAGTTAGGTCCCTTCTGGGTTTGTACAGCGCCTTGCACAGCCRGGGCGGGATGGTGACTGAGCTGAGCACGATGCAGGCTTGGGGTGCGGACGAGCCCGTGGCGCGCCTGGCCGAGGCCACGTGGCCTTTGCAGCCGGCTGCCCCTTCCCAGGTGCCTCCCGCCCTGCTCAGACCTTCGGGCTTTTCCAAACCAAAGCTGTTGCCCTCCTTTCTCCTCCCCACCGAGACACGGGCACGACCCGGACCCAGGGTCCGCTCGGGGCTTGCAGTCCGGGTCCGACCCGCTCCCTGCCATGCGAGCGGGGTGATAGTGCATCAGCCGCCCGTGCATCCCGCTCGGAGGCAGGCAGGCCTGGAAACCCRGCCCTCCTGCCTCCCACACGTGCGTAGGGACGGATCGGCCCTGCCTGCCGTAGGGGAGTTCAAAACAAAGAGCTTCGCCGTGGGAGAGAGGGGGGGACTTCCCCGCRGCTGTGTCATCGCGCGGAGCCGGCGCAGGCTCCGTCTCCTCGCTCGGCTCCCGTGATCCAGTTCCGTCCGTCACCGTAACCCTCTTCCATCTCCGGGGTGCGATGCCCCAGTTCCCATCCCGCACCGCTGCCGCGTGCCAGGGGGGCAGCCCAAACCGGCCTGCCTGTCCCCAAACCGCCCGCCCGCGCCACCCCTGCGCTTGGCCGCGGGGGCTTCATCCCTGCCGGCTCCATCCCTGCCGCCAGCTCTCGCCCCATCCTGGCTGCCGGCCGGGCGGCCAGAGGTGCCCGGATGGGGCCRTTCTCCCGGCACTGTGGCTCAGCCATGGCCTGTTTTAGGGATGGGACTCTCAAATGGCTGCAAACCCCATCCCGAGCGCCCTGGTTCCTCCCTGTGCCGGGACTCGGTGGCCGGGCCGGAGCAGGATGCTCCGGGGAAGGCTCTGTGCGTGCTCCTGGTGCTGGAGGGTCCAGCCACGGCTCCGGGCCCAGCCATGCCCGTGTGTCTCGCGTGGGGCAGTGGGTTCCCCGGGCTGCTGCGGCGGAGCTGGTGCTGGAGGGCGGCGGAGGCTCCTGGTGCCCACTGGGGCCCAGGTGTCGGCACGGTGCAGCCCCTGCCCAGGGCAGCGCCCGCGCTCCAGGGGGTCCTGCGGGTGCGAACGCCGCTGCCTTCCCATCGCACCCCCTTTGGCACCCGTTTCCCCGTGCATTGGCCTCTTTGGGCCGGGCAGGCTGTGACTTGGCCCCGTTCGAGCTGTGCGGGGGTGATGCTGAGCGATGCTCAGCCCTTTGCTGGATGCCACCAGCCCTGCCTGTTGCACRGGCGCTGTGCAGAGAGCAACCGCGTCGGCTTGACATGGGCAAAGCATCCCTGGCCGCACTGGCCAGCGGGGCCGGGGGCTGCATTTGCAAGCCCCCTTCTCGGGGCAGAGGAATATCCAGGGCAGCGCGGGCCGGCAGGTGCACGAACCTCCCGGCAGGGCTGGCTGTTCCCGTGCTCCAAGCCCATGCCGCGGCCAGCGAGGCCCTCGGAGGGTCGGGATGCCCGGCCAGTCCCTGCRCCGCTCAGTGACTTGGGGGCACGTTGCACCGCCCGGGGCAGAAGCCTCTGCAGGAAGGGCGTCCCCAGCCGGGCTGTGGCGGGTGCCGCTACTCCGGGGCGGGCTGTGGCCCTGGCCCCCTCCGCACGGAGGTGCAGCTGCTCCGCTCCCCGCCGCGCCGGGAATGCGCAGCTGCTGGGCACCGGCTGGGCCCGTGGCTCGCGCCTCGGCCCGGCGGCTCCGGAGGAGCCATTTGCTGCGGAGCCRGCGCTCTGCCGGGTGGCTGGGAATTGCTGCCACGTGCTCGGGTCTCTCCTTGCTGGAGCAATCCCCGTCCCCTGCATCGTGGTAGCCTCCGCGCAGAGCGGGCGGCGGGGCCCAGGGCCTCCCTCGCCACCGGCGCCGCTGCCCTGAGCCCCTCCGGGGACGCCCCGCTCCRGGCTGGGCTTGGCCAGGAGCCCTCGGCTTTGGGCCAAGCCGGGGAGAAATGGGGGAAAGCTCGATAATGCACGGCGCGACTAATGCACGAGGCAGCGGTGCAGCTGAGGTTGCTCGGCCTGGGCCAGCCCCAGAGCYGCCGCGGGCGCTGACCCGCAGCCGGGCTGGCGATGCCGGGCAGCCGTGTGCCGTCCGCGCGCGCGCCACCGCCTTTGTCCGGAGGGAGGGAGGCAGCGCTGCCTGGCTCCTCCGCGCACAGCCCCGGCGCCATGTGCAGGCAGCACTTTGTGCCGGGGTCCGTGCAGTGGGGACGGTGCAGTGGGGTCTCTGYGGCTGGGGTCYCTCCAGCGGGCTCTCTGTGGCAGGAGTCCATGCAGCAAGGTCCATGCAGTGGGGTCTCTACAGCAAGGGTCCATGCAGTGGGGTCTCTACAGCGAGGGTCCATGCAGTGGGGTCTCTGCAGCAGGGGTTCGTGCAATGGGGTCCGTGCAGCATGGTCTCTGCAGCAGGGAGCCTTCAGAGCCTCTGCTCCCAAACGTTTGTGGGGCTGCCTGGSCGCAGGGCGGTGGGGGGGTGCAGAGCGGGGGCTGGCATGGGGCCGCCCGGCTGCTCTGCGTGGGCAAGGGCGCCCGGCTGAGCGCCTGGGGAGGGCTGTGGGGTCTGAGCAGAGCCCCGGTCCGCCGCGGGCACTGGCCTCAGCAGGCCCCGCTCCCCGAGGCGCCCGTGCAGCTTGTGCGTGCCGGTGCCACGCTCAGACGGGTCGATTGTGTTTGACCTTCRTCTACCGAATGAATTATAGATCTTGTCCAGGGAAGCTCCTCGCCAGCCGGAGCGCGGGCAGCCGGGTGCCGATGGCGCGGYGGCACCTGAGCTTGCGCGTCCTCTCCCAGCCCCTCGTGTGCTCCGGCCGGGCTCCCTCCCACCGGGGCGCCGCAGGGTTTGCAGCCCCAGCCCTCTCCGCGGCAGAGCCTGGGGCGGCGGACGCGGATCTCCCGCCGGGGCCGAGYGGTGCCGAGGGGCTCCCGTGCCGCGGGGGACGTGGCCGCATGCCGAGCCGGCACGCACGGCGCGTGGGGCGACAGCCGAGGGCGTGCACGCGGGGCTGGCTATGGGGCTGAGCGGCAGCCCTGCTCCGTGGCCGGCCCCAGGGTCCGGGGTGCCAGGACGAAGGGCCGGGCAGTGCCGGCGCGGGCACGGAGCACGCGTCTCCGGAGCCGGCCCTGACCCAGCGCCCCGCGGCCCCCCTCTCCCAGGATTTCCCAGGGATAATCCGGTGTTTCCATGGCCTGGCGCAGGGCTACGCAGGGGGGGTCCCCCCGCTGCTACGCACCCCACACACTCCCCATGCACTCGGCGGGGTGCAGAGGGGTTCGGGGCACCCACCACGGGGAGGGGGTGCCCGGGGGTGCCCGGGACGGGGAGCGCCCCGCGGCCGGCCCGGGGTGACCGCCCGCCCTTGCAGAGCCATGCTCGCCAACGCGGCCACGATGCGCATCCTCATCAAGGGGGGGAAGGTGGTGAACGACGACTGCACGCTGGAGGCGGACGTCTACATCGAGAACGGCATCATCCAGCAAGTGGGCCGCGAGCTCATGATCCCCGGCGGGGCCAAGGTCATCGACGCCACCGGCAAGCTCGTCATCCCCGGCGGCATCGACACCAGCACCCACTTCCACCAGACCTTCATGAACGCCACCTGCGTGGACGACTTCTACCACGGCACCAAGGTACCGCCCGGCTCCGGGCGTGGGGGGCTCCCGCCTCGCCGGCGGAGGGCAACGGGGTCGCGGGCGACAAGCCGCGTCCCGGGCCGGCGCGGGCAGGACCTGCTGCGCCGCGGGGCGGTAGCGGGGCTGCAAGCGCGGGAGCCTCCCCGCCGGCCTCTGCTGCCGGCTGCTCCCGCGGGGGCTGGACGTGCCGGGTCTGCCCCGTTGCACCCCGTTGCACCCCACCTGCGAGGAGATGCCGAGCAAGAGCCCRAGCCTGCTGCGTGCCCGGGGTGCGCGGTGCCCTGCGTGCTCTGGCGCTGCAGCCTGAGTCCCCGCCGGCTCCCCGGCAGCCGGGCACAGCAGCACGCGCAGCCTGTCACCGTGGCCCCGTCCGCCAGGCGCCCGGCGCTGCATGCACAAACGCCGCGACCTGGTGCCGCAGGTCCCGGCCCAGCTCCTCCTGCCCTCCTGCGCTGGGGAACACCGCTAGCTTTTTGCATCARAGAAAACCTCCTCCTGGGCCGCGCTGATGCCCGGCTGCCTGCAGCAGCAGCAACCAGCCCCTGCTCTAGCGCAGACCTTGCGCGCGAGGTGCGTGGCAAGCACAGCGGTGCACGGGGCTGCACATCGCCGGGCCAGGAAAGGCGCTCCAGCCCCYGCTTCTGCCCGCGGCGTGCGTGCGCATGCCCGCACCCCACGGCGTCTCCCCGCCGCGCGCTCGGGTCTCCCCAGCTCTGCAGCCCCAGAGCGGTGCCGTGCACCGGGTGCCGCTGGCCGGCAGCGCCCGGGGGGGCTGGTGCAGCCTTGTCCCCGGGGCCGCCTGGCTCCGGCAGCCCGCACAGAGCAGCCTTTGTGCAGCGCCGGTGCCGGCCGTGCCTGGCTCCGGGGCGCGGAGCCCCACGGCAGGGAGCGGAGCATCCCTGGGTTGGGGGAGCTCAAGCACGGTGCTGCAGCACAGGGGGGTGCGTGGTGGCACGGCGAGGGGCTGGAGGGACACGGTGATGTCCCCAGCGTGCCGGTGGCACCCCCGTGCCATGCCAAGGAGGGGCYGGGGCTGTGCCTGCCCCCGGCGCCCAGCCCGGCGCGCTGCTGCACTGTGCCGGCTCGGCCAGCCCGTGGCAGCCCGCCGGGGGCGGATGGGTAAAGGAGCTTTGGGGATTAGCCGGGCTGGGTGAGCCGGGGACGCCGCYGGGGTGCAGCGGCTCTCGCCCTGCTGCCCACGCGTCCCCCGTCCCCGCTCGGGTCCTGCCGGTCTCATCCTGCCCGTGCTGGGGATGCAGTGCAGGGGGGGGGGGGCATTTTGCAGGGACTTTGCGCCCAGGCCCATAAACGGCCCGTGTAGGGCAACCCCCRGCACCCCGAGCCCAGCGAGCAGGTGCTGGGGAAGGGGCGGCAGACGGTGCCCGGGGGCAGCGGGGGAAGGTGCTGACGCCTGCCGCCCGCAGGCAGCCCTGGTGGGAGGGACGACGATGATCATCGGCCACGTCCTGCCCGACAAGGAGACCTCGCTGCTGGACGCCTACGAGAAGTGCCGCAGCCTGGCCGACCCCAAGGTGTGCTGCGACTACGCCCTGCACATGGGCATCACTTGGTGGGCGCCCAAGGTGAGTCTGGTGCCAGCGTCCCCGGCCAGCGCAGCGTCCCCAGCAGCGCAGCATCCCGGGGCAGCGCTGCATTCTCAGCCAGCGCCGCATCCCTGGCCAGCGCAGCGTTCCTGGGCAGCGCAGCGTTCCTGGGCAGCGCAGCGTTCCTGGGCAGCGCAGCATCCCTGGGCAGCGCAGCATCCCTGGGCAGCGCAGCATCCCTGGGCAGGGCAGCATCCCCAGGAGTGCAGCATCCCCGGGCAGTGCAGCATCCCCGGGCAGTGCAGCATCCCTGGGCAGTGCAGCATTCCCAGCCTGCGCAGCATCCCCCGGACTGCAGCATCGCCAGCATCCCTGCAGCGAGGAGGGAGCCAGAGCAAAAGGCGACTGGCGAACAGCTGTTGCTGCCAGGGCTAATTCCCACCCCGGCCCCGCTGCCGCCTGGCTGGGCCCGCTGATCCCATTAGCTGCCTGCTTGGGTTGTTCCGCGCTGGCCCCCGGGCTCCCCTTTGAGCTGGCTTTATCCRGGATCACCCTGCAGGGCTGAGCTCCTGGCTGCGGCAGGAAGGCTCCGCCGCCACGGCACACAGCTCCATGCCCCGACCCGGCGGGACGGGGGCTGCTCCAGCCACCTCCACCGCCCCAGCCAAACCCTCCGCCCTGCACGGAGCAGGGGACGGGACGGAGCCAGCAAACTGGGCGCCCATGACTCACCGCCCCATCCGTCTGTCCGTCCCCACCTGGGACAGCAGAGCCCGGGCTGCTCCCGCGGTGTCTCCGGCGCTGGCAGCGTTTGCACCCAGCGGTGCCCGTGCAGCGCCTGGCACCGCAGGGACCCAGCCGGGACTGGTCCCGGACCCGAATGCAAGTGATGAGTGCTAAAATGCCCCCCGTTCCCCGCTGCATCTGTCGCTCCCCAAATCACCCCGGGGTTGTGCACCCATCCCGCGTGCGATGTTCCCAAGGGGAAAGTGCCGGTCCCTGCCGGCACTGGCCCCRTGGAGGGGGGCACCTCACCCTGCGCCTGCCCCATGGTGGGGTGCCTCATCCGGTACCGCCGTGCCCCGGCCGCGCTGACCCGTCCCCCCCCCCTCCCCGCGCGCAGGTGAAGGCGGAGATGGAGACGCTGGTGCGGGAGAAGGGGGTGAACTCCTTCCAGATGTTCATGACCTACAAGGACCTGTACATGCTGCGGGACAGCGAGCTCTACCAGGTCTTCCGCGCCTGCCGCGACTTCGGCGCCATCGCCCGGGTGCACGCCGAGAACGGCGAGCTGGTGGCCGAGGTGAGCGCCGGCGGCGGGGCCGCGTT
>NW_020447750.1:9187-11452 GCF_003343035.1 Apteryx rowi
GTCCCTGCACCGGTCTGCAGCCATCTGCACACCCTCTGCACACCCGTCCCTGCACCGGTCTGCAGCTGTCCACATGCCCTCTGCACACCCGTCCCTGCACCGGGCTGCAGCCGTCCGCACGCCCTCTGCACACCCGTCCCTGCACCAGTCTGCAGCCACCTGCACACCCTCTGCACACCCGTCCCTGCACCGGGCTGCAGCCACCTGCACACCCTCTGCACACCCGTCCCTGCACCAGTCTGCAGCCACCTGCACACCCTCTGCACACCCGTCCCTGCACTGGGCTGCAGCCACCTGCACACCCGTTTGTGCACCCACCTGTGCAAGCATCCACACACCGGTCTGCAGCCGTCTCTGCACGTTGTCTGTGCACCAATTTGTGCACCCACCTGCGCACCCGTCCGTGCCCCTGCCCGTGCACTCATCCGCGCACCCCTCTGCGCCCCCGTCCTCGTCCCGTGCCCCCGGTGCAGCACAAGGCAGCGCCAGCGCGGTGCTGGATGGCGGCGGGGCCCCGCCAGGGCAGCCCCAGTGCCGGCTCCGCTCCCAGCCCTGCACCCGATCCCACGCGGCCGGGAGGATGACTGGTGCAGCCGTGCCGTGCCATGCCCGGCGGCTCACCGCCCGCTCTCTCCGCAGCTGGAAGCCGAGGCCACGCACCGCGTCATCACCATTGCCAACAGGGTGAGTTGCCCCGGGCCGTGCGCAGCCGAGCTCCCCGCGGCCGGGGGCCGGCGCCGTGCCCGGATGCCGGGGTCCCCGGGAGCGAGCCGGGTGCAGCGCACACCGTGCAGGGCGCGTGCCCGCGCACCCCGCGCTGGGAGGCCTGCAAGCTGCCACGCGGCGTGCCCGCCCCAGAGCATCAGGGTGGGGGGGCACGGGGGGCCCGGCCCCACGGAGCCGTGGGGCACGCGGCAGGGTCCGCGTGGTGGCACTGACCCCGCTCCCCGCAGACCCACTGCCCCGTCTACCTGGTGAACGTCTCCAGCATGTCGGCGGGGGACGTGGTCGCCGCCGCCAAGATGCAAGGTAAGGGGGCGGCRCGGCTGGGGGTGCCCCACGGCGACGTGGGGCAGGAGACCCCCTTCCCCCCGGGAGCTGGCCCTGCGGTGCGGGCTCCTAGCTCTGCCCCTGCCCCATAACCCCTATAGCAGGGACCCCTGCTGCATGGCGTCCTTGTGCATGTGGGGACACATGGGCACACGGGGACAGGGGAGAGACGTGGGGCACATGGGGTGTCTGCACAGGGGACACCAACCTGCGCAGGGTGACAACACGTGTGCACATGGACACCGTCGCACGCAAAGACATGGGGGCATTCACAGGGACACGTCTCCTGCAGGGGTTTGGACACGTGGTCACACACGTGGATACCAGCACCTACATGAACTCACCAGCATGTGTGTGGTGCTGGGGACATGTTTTGGATGCAGGCACGCGCATGCATGTGTGCACCCGTGGGTGCATGCAGCCAGCCGGGCGCATGTGGGTCCCCACGTGCAGACATGGGGATGCAGCCATGTGAGCACACACGCGGGCACATGCATGCATGCAGGAGCACACACGTGTGCACGTGGGCACATGCACGGAGGCAGGAGCACACACGTGCACATGAGTGCATGCATGCAGGAGTGCACACATGTGTACATGGGCACATGCATGAAGGAGCACATGTGTGCACATGGGCACATGCATGGAGGCAGGAGCACACATGTGTACATAGGCACATGCATGCAGGAGCACACACGTGTGCACATGGGCACATGCATGGAGGCAGGAGCACACACACGTGCACATGAGCACATGCATGCAGGAGCACACACGTGGGCACATGGGCACGTGCACGGAGGCAGGAGCACGCAACAGCCGCAGGTCCTACTGCGGGCACAGGTGCACACTCACCGCCCCTCGCACGCCTGCCCTTGCACACCCCTCCCTCGCACACCCACCACCRCATCCCTGCGGGCAGCAGGAGCAGCCAGACCCACGTGTGTGCCTCCATCCCGGCAGGGAAGGTGGTGTACGCGGAGACGACCACGGCGCACGCCACGCTCACCGGGCTGCACTACTACCACCAGGACTGGTTCCACGCCGCCGCCTACGTCACCGTGCCGCCCCTCCGCCTGGACACCAACACCTCCGCCTACCTCATGAGCCTGCTCGCCAAGTAAGGGACCGGTGCCCTGCGCCCCACGGACCCCATCCGTGGGACCCCACGCCTCGGTGCCTGCTCCCTGGGCACCCCCATCCCTCGTGCCCTGCTCC
>NW_020447750.1:12989-14231 GCF_003343035.1 Apteryx rowi
AACGCTGCTGCCGTCTCCGCCCGCAGCGACACGCTGAACGCCGTCGCCTCCGACCACCGGCCCTTCAGCACCAAGCAGAAAGCCATGGGCAAGGAGGACTTCACCAAGATCCCGCACGGYGTCAGCGGCGTGCAGGACCGCATGAACATCATCTGGGAGCGAGGCGTGGTGCGTGCATCGCTCCTCCGCCGCCACCGCCGCCGCCGCGCACCCCGGGGTGGTGCTGCCGGGCTGCTCCTGGAGGGGGGGGGTGTCACAACAGGGGTCCGGCTCGGGCTGGGGCAGAAAGGCCTTTTCCACATGCTCCATGGGGGCATCCCGTGGGGCCTTTGCCCTCCGCTATGGGGTTGGCACGGTGCATCCCTGTCTCCGACGGGTCCGAGCAAGGGGCATGTTTGCAGCGGCGCCTCCCACCGCAGCGTCCGCAGCCGGGGCAAGTTGGGACGGGGGATCGGAGCAGGAGGGACGGGGCATGCTGGGGCAGAGCTACGGCCCCCGGCCCCGCGGGGCTCCCGGTGCAGGACGGAGCGCCTCAAGCCCCTTCCTCCGCGGCAGGTCGGGGGCAAGATGGACGAGAACCGCTTCGTGGCCGTGACCAGCTCCAACGCCGCCAAGATCCACAACCTGTACCCCCGCAAGGGCCGGATCATCCCGGGGGCCGACGCCGACGTCGTGGTGTGGGACCCCGAGGCCACCAAGTACGTGTGCCGCCGTGCCGGGGCCGGGGCTGGGGCCGGGGCCGGGAGGTCTCCCGCCTCACCGGCCCCTCTGCCCCTACCCAGGACCATCTCGGCCAGCACCCAGGTGCAAGGGGGAGACATCAACCTGTACGAGAACATGCGCTGCCACGGCGTGCCCCTGGTCACCATCAGCCGCGGGCGCGTGGTCTACGAGAACGGCGTCTTCATGTGCGCCGAGGGCACCGGCAAGTTCTGCCCCCTCCGCTCCTTCCCGGACTCCGTCTACAAGAAGCTGGTGCAGCGGGAGAAGGTAGGAGGGGAGGAGGAGGAGGTGGCGGCGGTGGGGACGCCGGGCACGGCGGGGGCACGGCTGCGCCGCACCGGGCTGCAGGATGGGGATGGGGACGGGGACGGTGGCAATGGGGCGGCGTGGGTCTGTGCCGCGCGGGGAGCACCGTGCCGTGGGAGCACCGGGCACGGCGGGGTCCGCGCGGGCAGGATCGGGGAGGAAGAGGACGTGGTGGCCGCGGTGCAGAGGTTTGGGGACGTTGGGGAAGTGGGG
>NW_020447750.1:15291-16839 GCF_003343035.1 Apteryx rowi
GGGGGGGGGGAGGATCTCCGCCGCCCGCCGTGGGGCTGTCCCCACGGTGCATCCCCGGGACGGCTCCGTGCCCCTGCGGCTTTCGGCAGCCCCTGCTCCGCTGCGGAGGATGTGCCCGGCGTGGGCTGCCGGTGCATCCGTGGGGCATCGCTTGGCTGCATGGGCTGCTGCAAGCACTCGCCTGCGCCTGGCTGCTTGGGGGGGACGGGTCGGCTTGGCTCCGCCGGGGGGGACAGGGCCGTGGGGCTGCGCCGTCGGTCACCCGCCTCCCCCAGCCCCGCGTCCCCGGCACACGCATGTGCCGGGCGACCGAGCCGGCCGCGGGCTCATCCCAGAGCGTCTCCATCCCGCCCGGCACCGCTCCTGCCCCGGCTGCGCCCCGTCCCCGCCGTAACGCCGTCCCCAGCTTGCAGCCTGCTCCGCGCCCGCTAGAAACCCGGGAGGAAAAGGGATCCCCCCCCCCCCCGCCTCCGTGCGCCCGGCCGATCCGAACCCCAGCGCCGGCCCCTCGGCTCACGGCGCTCTCCGCTTTTGTCTCCCTTCCGGCAGAGTTTAAAGCTCAGGGGTGTGGATCGCACCCCGTACCTGGGGGACGTGGCCGTGGTCGTGCATGCCGGGAAAAAAGAGACGGGGACGCCCCTGGCGGATACGCCCACCCGGCCGGCCACGCGACACGGGGGCATGAGGGACCTTCACGAGTCCAGCTTCAGCCTATCCGGTAAGAGCGGGGCCGCAGCGAGGGGCCCCGTGCCGCGTGCGGCCGCCGGGCCCCCGCGAAGGAGGGGTGCAGAGCCACCCCGCGGCAGGGCGCATGCACACGCGYGCGCGCGCACGTGGGGACGGGGCGCTTCCCGCCCCGCGGCAGAGTAGGGAGCCGTCCCCGGGGCCTCGCCGGCGTCGCACGAGGCACGGGTGCTCGCGCACCCTCGCGCGGCCCGCTCGCGGTCACCCTGTCCTGGCGGGGGGGGGGCTGCGCGGAGGGACGGCGCCCGCGGGGTGCAGCCGCGCGGCTGCCGGCGGTGCCGTTCCCGGGGGATGCTGGCGGAGGAGACGGTCCGCACAGGGAGCGGGGAGCAGCTGGGGACCCATGGGGATGCTGGTGCGGCCGTTCCCGGGGGATGCTGGCGGAGGAGACGGTCCGCACAGGGAGCGGGGAGCGGCTGGGGACCCATGGGGATGCTGGCGCAGCCGTTCCCGGGGGATGCTGGCGCGGCCGTTCCCAGCAGATACCGGCACGGCCGTTCCCAGCAGATGCTTGTGTGGTTGTTCCCGGGGGATGCTGATGGGGCTGTTCTTGGGGGATGCTGGCGCAGCCATTCACAGAAGCACAGAATGGTTGAGGTTGGAAGGGACCTCAGGAGATTGTCTACATCCAACCCCCCTGCTCAAGCAGGGTCACCTAGAGCATGTTGCACAGGACCACGTCCGGGCGGGTTTTGAATATCTCCAGAGAAGGAGACTCCACCACCTCTCAGGGCAACCTGTTCCAGTGCTCAGTCATCCTCACAGGGAAGAAGTTTTTTCTCATGTTCAGATGGAACTGTCTGT
>NW_020447750.1:19047-20564 GCF_003343035.1 Apteryx rowi
AGCCATCCATGACAGCACTCCAGTCATGCGAGCTATCCCACCATGTCTCTGTAATGGCAATGAGATCATGGCCCTGCGACCGCACACGGATCTCCAGTTCTTCCTGTTTGTTCCCCATGCTGCGTGCATTGGTGTACATTCCCAGGGGATGCTGGCGCCGCCATTCCTGAGGGATAATGGCACGGCTGTTCCCGGGGGATGCTGACACAGTTGTTCCCAGGGGATGCTGGCGCAGCCATTCCTGAGGGATGCTGGTGCGGACGTTCCCGGGGGATGCTGGCACAGTCATTTCCAGGGGATGCTAGCGCAGCCATTCCTGGGGGATGCTGACACAGCCCTTCCCAGGGGATGCTGGTGCAGCCGTTCCTAGGAGGTGCTGGTGTGCCTGTTCCCGGGGGATGCTGGTGTGGCCGTTCCTGGGGGATGCTGGTGCGGCCGTTCCCGGGGGATACCAGTACAGCCATTCTTGGGGGATGCTGGCGCAGCCGTTCCCGGGGGATGCTGGTGTGGCTGTTCGCGGGGGATGCTAGTGCGGCCGTWCCCAGGAGATCTTGGTGTGCCCGTTCCCAGGGGTGCTGACGCGGCCATTCCCAGGGGATGCTGGCGCAGCCATTCCCAGGGGATGCTGGTGTGGCTGTTTGCGGGGGATTCTAGTGCGGCCGTTCCCAGGAGATCTTGGTGTGCCCGTTCCTGGGGGATGCTGATGAGGCCGTTCCTGGGGGATGCTGATGAGGCCGTTCCTGGGGGATGCTGGTGTGCCCGTTCCCAGGGGATGCTGGTGTGGCCATTCCCAGGAGATGCTGGCACAGTCATTCCTGGGGGATGCTGGTGTGGCTGCTCCCAAGGGATGCTGGCGCAGCCATTCCTGAGGGATGCTGACACAGGCCTTCCCAGGGGATGCTGGCACGGCCGTTCCCGGGGGACACTGATGTGGCCGTTCCCGGGGGATGCTGGCACGGCCGTTCCCGGGGGATGCTGGCACGGCCATTCCTGGGGGATGCTGGCGCGGCCGTTCCCAGGGGATTCTGGTGCGGCCGTTCCCAGGGGATGCTGGTACAGCTGTTCCCAGGGGATGCTGGCGCGGCCGTTCCCAGGGGATGCTGGCATGGCCATTCCTGGGGAATGCTGGCACAGCTGTTCCTGGGGGATGCTGGTACGGCCATTCCCGGGGGATGCTGGCACTGCCATTCCCAGGGGATGCTGGCGTGGCTGTTCCCAGGGGATGCTGGCACAGGCATTCCCGGAGGATGCTGGCGCGGCTGTTCCCGGGGGATGCTGGCATTGCCGTGCCTGTGGGTCTGGCGCGGCCGTGCCCGGGCGATGCCGCTCCCGGCGGTGCCGCCTGACCCGCCGCCGCCGCCGTCTCCTTGCAGGTTCTCAGATCGATGACCACGTTCCAAAGCGAGCTTCGGCCCGGATTCTCGCTCCCCCCGGAGGCCGGTCTAGCGGCATTTGGTAAAGCCGGCGACCTCTCCCCCAACTAAGGACGCAGGCGCAGCGCCCCAGCCGCCCCCCAC
>NW_020447750.1:22354-25310 GCF_003343035.1 Apteryx rowi
TGCCCCAGCCCCGCCGGGGCTCTGCACCGTCCCCTCGTCCCGGTGTCCCCCCGTCCCAACCCCGCCGGGGCTCTGCACCGTCCCTTCGTCCCGGTGCCCCCGCACCCCAGCCCCGGCAGGGTTTTTGGGGACCCTGCTCTCCAAAGCCCCCTTCAGCGTGGGCGTCCCCCTGCCCGGGGGCTGCAGCCGCCCGCTGYCCCGTCCCTGGGCAGAGGAGGCCGGGGCGGGCGGGAGCTGGGGCAGGGGCGCGGGGGGGAGCCAAGGGGCTCCGGTGCCGCACGTCCCACTGGCTGCAGCCCTGGGATCGGAGCGGCGCCAAGGCTGCCCCCGTCCTCCTCCAGGAAGAGCCGAGCGCCTCCGTGCCGGCCCCGGCAGCCAGCCCCAGCCACGGGCGCCGGGGTGGGGGTCTGCAGCCACGCAGGGGGATCCGACACCCTGAGCGCGGCTGGCAGCAGCGCCGGGTGCTGTTGAGCGGGGCTGGGGACAGAGGCTGCCCGCGGATGGAGAGCCCCATCCTGCCAGGGTGCAGCACGCCAGCCCGGAGATGCACACACGCACATGCATGCACACACGTGTGCACACAAGTGTGCACACATGCACTGGCCGCATTGCCCATCCAGTGCGCATGGTGGCACCGAAACGCTTCGAGGAGGGCCCACATTGCAAGGACATGAGCACACAGGCGCCCRCGCCCCGGGTGTCTCAGTGTGTCAGCACACGCACCGTCCCCGCCACGCGCAAACCCCCCGGGCGAGAGGCCCGTGACGGCGGCCACTGGTGCCGCGCAGCCGCCGCGCTCAGCCTGGCGCTGCCGCCGCTCCCCGGTGCTGGGGAGCGCAAGCGATGCAGCKGGGCGGCCGCGCGCATGCCGCCAGCACGGCTCCCCGGCACGCCGGTCCTGCTGCCGCTGCGGCCGACAAACCGCGGGGCACGGATAGGAATAAGGCAGGGCACCGAAGGCAGAGGGGGCTGGAAAGGGGGCACTCCTGCAGGGCCGGGAGCCGGCTGCCTGGGGACGTAGGGACACAGGGACACGGAGRTGGCTCCGCCACCACCCGGCGGAGGAAACTGCAGCAGTGCCAGCCGCACGCAGCCGCACAGCTAGCGCAGGCACGGCGGTGGGGAGGGCAAAGGCAGGTGTGCACGTGTGTGCGCGCACGCACATGCACATGCGTGCACGCATGCACTGCTGAGAGACACACACACATGCACATACGCACATGCACATGTGTGCACACACTGCTGAGGTTCACACATGCACACACATGTGCACGTGCATGCACACATGCACTGCTGAGGTACACACATGCACACACACATGCACACATGCACTGCTGAGGTACACACATGTGTGTACAAACACACACACACACACGCACACACAGGGGTGCAGGGGCTCTGGGGTGCAGATGGGGTCTGGGGGGCTCCAGGTGCAGACAGGGCACAGATGGGATGTGGGGGGGCGAAGGGGCTCCGGGTCGGGGACGGGGCACAGGTGGGACGGGGGTGGGGGGCAAAGGGGCGCTGAGGTGCAAGGGTGGTGTGGGGATCTAGGGGAGGTCTCGGGCGCTCCAGGTTTTGGGGCTGCTGGGTGTCCCGGGGGGGCTCTGGGTCTCCCCGGGGGGGGGGGTCCTGATGGACTCGGGCATGTGGGGGTCCCAGGAGTCCAGGGGGCTCGGGGGTCCCAGGAGGGCTCTAAGGGCCCGGGGGGGTCCCTGGGTTCTGGGGGTCCTGGGATGGCCTGGGGGCTCCTGGGGGTCCAGGGGGGCTCGGAGGGGCTTTGGGGGATCTCAGGGATCCCAGAGGTCCCTGGAGGGCTCTGGGAGTCCCGGGGAGTCCACGGGGGGCTCTGAGGGCTCGGGAGGAGGGGGTTCAGGGGGTCCTGGGGATGCTCTGGGGGTCCCATGGGTGCAGAGGGGTCTCTGGGGTCGCAAGAAGGATCTGTGGGGCTCAGGGGGCCCCGAGGGTCCCAGGGGGTCCCGGAAGGGATCAGGGGGTCCCAGGGTGCTTGGGAGGTCCCGGGGGTCCAGGGCAGCTCTGGGGGTCCTGGGGGTCCCGAAGGTCCCTGGGGGGCTCTGGGGGTCCCAGAATAGCTCGGGGGGACCCGGGGGGGCTCTGGCGGTCCCAGGAGGTCCCAGGTCCTGGCAGTCCTGGAGGTCCCAGAGGTCGCAGGGGTCCCAGAGATTGAAGGGGGTCCCAGAGGTCCCGGGGGTCCCGGTGGTCTTGGAGGTCCCAGGAGTCCTGGTGGTCCCGGAGGTCCCGGAGGTCTCAGGGGTCCCGGAGGTCTCGAGGGTCCCGGGGGTCCCAGAGATCTCGGGGATCCCGGGGGGCTCGGGGGGCTCGGACGTCCCAGGGGTCCCAGGGCTCCCGGACATCCCAGAGGTCTTGGGGGTCCCGGTGGTCTCGGAGGTCCCGGAGGTCTCGGGGATCCCGGGGATCCCAGAGGTCCCGGGGGTCCCGGATGTCCCGGGGGTCCCGGAGGTCTCGGGGGTCCCGGGGTTCTCAGGGGTCCTGGGGGTCCCAGAGGTCCCGGGGGTCCCAAAGGTCTCGGGGGTCTCAGGGGTCGAAGGGGGTCTCAGAGGTCCCGGGGGTCCCGGAGGTCCCGGGGGTCTCGGGGGTCCCAAAGGTCCCGGGGGTCTCGGGGGTCCCGGAGGTCTTGGGGGTCCCGGGGGTCCCGGAGGTCTCGGGGGTCCCGGAGGTCTCGGAGGTCTCGGGGGTCCCGGGCGTCCCGGTGGTCCCGGAGGTCTCGGGGGTCCCGGGGGTCTCAGGGGTCCTGGGGGTCCCAGAGGTCCCGGGGGTCCCAAAGGTCCCGGGGGTCCCGGAGGTCTCGGGGGTCCCGGGGGTCCCTGCGCTCCCGGCTCCCGGCGCTCCCGGCGGCGGCCGCCAGGGGTCGCTGTGGCGGCGGCGCGGCCGTCGTTGCCATGGCGACGGCAGGAGGTGGCTCCCCCCCTCCCGG
>NW_020447750.1:25859-32423 GCF_003343035.1 Apteryx rowi
CGGCCGCGGCAGGTGAGCGCCGCGGCCGGGCATCGCCGGCGCCGGGCGTTACCGGGGGCTCCGGGGCCGATAGGGCCGATAGGGCCGGGCATCACCGGGGGCTCCGGGGTCCGGGCGTTACCGGGGCTCCTGGGCCACATAGGGCCGGGGCCGGGCATCACCGGGGGCTCCCGAGGCCGATAGGGCCGGGCATTTCCGGGGGCCGGTACGGCCGGGGCCGGGCATTACCGGGGAGGGGGGGGTTCGGTGCTCGCCGCCTGCCCAGGGCCCCGGCGCAGGCGCAGGCCGATGCTCGGCGGGTTTTGCTCGGGGAAGGGCCGCGCCGGGGGATGCTGCGGCCGGTGCCGGTGCCGGTGCCGGGGGATGCTGCGGCGGCAGCGCATACCGGCGCGGCGGCACTGCGGCGCCCCGGGACCTCGCGGGGGGGGGTCGTGGGAACGCGCCAAAGCGCGACGCACTCCGGCTCCTCCGCTCGCCTGCGCTGCACCGGCACCGGYACCGGTACCGGCCCGGYCGAGCCGGTGGGACGCGAGCCAGGGGCTGAGCGGCACCGGGCGCTCCGGAGGCCGCGGCGGGGAGGGGGCTCTCCCGGCTGGCTCCGCACGTCTTCTAGCCGCAGGCGCCGCCACAGCGAGGTTCGTCTTCCGGTGCGTCCCGGTCGCCGGGGTGTTCCCCAGGCCGGAACGGTGACGGTTGACCCTTCGGTGCTTCGCCGCAAGCCGCGGGGGTCCGGCCCGGCCTCTTGCGCAGGGAAGGATGCGCCAGCGGAGATGCCCTGGCGCCCTGCTCCAGCCCCCAGTCGGGCAGCGGGTGTCCGGGGGGCTTCCCGTTCCCGCGGCACGGCCCCCTCCGCGGAGGGCTGGATCGCAGGGCAGGAGCCTCCCCGGGCGGAGGACGGGTCTCTCCGGAGCTCGCGTGGACGTGGGGCCTCCCTCCTCAAGGAGGTGTCGCAGGCAGCCTGGCAAGCGGCTCCCGGCTGCGGAGCTGCTGCTCCGGCACCGCAAAGGCCGGCCAGCCCGGGCGAGGAGCGGGGTTTTGCCTTTCCCGTCACCCTCCGTGTGAAATGCCAATGGATAGATTTTTTTCCCCGTGCTGGTAAACGCTCCTGCCTTTTCTGTAAGGCTGTGCAAGTCGGCTTTAAAAAAACACCAAATTTGAATCATCAAAAGGCACTCGGCATTAATATTTAAGGGGATATTGTGTAGGATAATTATACTGGAGTAGGAGACTCCAAGAATACAGCCACTAGATGAAAGCTGTGGGAAGCACTGCCAAAGTCAGCAGCGCTCTGCACATGCTCCTGACAGATGCTATTTAAAGTTATTTAGGTTAGTCGAGAGCGGAGCAGACGGAGGAACCCCAGCAAGGCCGGGCCGCCGGAGCCGCGCGCTCCTTGCCTGCTTCCCTGGGCCGGCGTCGTCCCAGAGGGGCTTTTCGGGGCGCTCCTTCCAGGAAYGCCTGCCCGCGCCGCGGTGCCCAAGTCCCCGGAGCTCCCACCTCCCCGGGTCTCCTTCTCTCCGGTCGCGTCCGTCTTGCTTGTCTTGGTCGGGGCTGGGTGTGGGCGGTAAATAGGTGGAAAACTGGGAAAACCGTCAGAAGGGAATGAAGAAGACCCCGGAGAGGAGCGGGTGTTTCTCTAGCCCCGCGGCACGGTCTCACCAGGACGCGCGTGGGGTCCAGGCTGGCGGCTGTTCRCAGCTCGGGTCCGGCCGCGGGAAGCGGGGAAGGGCCAGGATGCCAGGACCTGCCTGGAGTCATTGCCTGGGAAAGGAGACGGCCGCGGGGGACCTGGCGACGGTGAACCGTCGGGTCCGGCCCTGCCGCTGCAGCCCGGCTCCTAGGAGGCCGCAGAGGGGCTCCCCGAGAGCCCTTGGGAGGTGGGTGACATCCGTGCCACGCAGGGATGCGTGCTGCTGGCTCTTGTCCCACGCGGAAGACGCGCTCCTCGCTTTGGAGCTGAGCAGCGCGCCCAGGGCAGAGAGCTTCCCGGGAGGCGGATGGTGCGGCAGCGAGACTGAGGCGCTCCCAGGCCCGGCAGGAAGAGTCCCGAAGTCGGTGCTGGAGGGGTGACGTCCACAGAGAGGCCGGAGAGCCAAGCAAGGCCGGTGGGAACGGAGGGGTGAGTGGCTGCTCTTCGCGCTTGCGCTGATCCCGCCTTTCCCGGTGGAAGCACATCCTGGCRGCGTTCGGATGCCGTGGCGCCGGGCACGGCCGCAGACCTGGAGAGGGACCGGGCGAAGCCCTCCGGGATCCTGCCTGCGTCCGCGCGAGACCTGCAAGAGGCTCCCTGGCTGCCGCACGGAGGCTCTTGCCAAGGCGAGTGAATCAGCTGGGCGTCGCGGCAGCTCCTCCGGAGCCGCGCGGCAGCGGGCGCAGCTCGGAGCCGCGCTCCGCCGCCAGCTCGCTCGTCTGCCTCTCCCGCCTTCGTTTCCTTGTCGCTTTAAAAGCCACAAGGATGCAGCCCCGAAATAGAAGCCGCGAGTCGCTGCAGCGGAGAATTCCTCCGAGCAGGTGGTGCTGCCGCCGGGCTGTTGCAGACGGCGAGATGCCGGCCCAGCCCCGCGCGCCGTCCTCGGGGCTCCCGTGGCGTCCTGGCCCCGTGGCATGCTCCGGGCGGCTCCGGCAGGCTGCGGACGGGGCTCGTCGGCCTGTCCGGCACCGTCGTCCTCTGCCGATGGCCGGGGTTGTCCGACCGCTGGGCGCGCTTGCTGCCCGTCTCGCTCCGGAGAACTTCTGCCGTGATGGAGGCAAGCGGGGCGAGAAGCGGGTGACCGGCTTTGGCAGCGATCGGCGCTCTTTTATTGCCGAATAAACGAGTCCAACGCTGCGACCGATCTAATGCTCCTCCTGCTTGATGTGGACTTCAGCCCGCGTTAGCCTAAACCCCACGGGGCTCCCGGCGGGGAACCCCAGTGCCTGCAGCTGTTCTGTCCCCTGCGTCGGGTCAGAGACCTGCGCCGGGAGCTGGGCTCACCGACCTCTGCGCGCCCCGTGCCAAGGGATCGGGACGGTGCAGTGCCTCCGGATAATTACCCATCCCRGCATTTTATTTGCAGTTGGTCATTGATTAACTGGCATTCAGCAATTCGACAATTAAAATGCAGCGGTAAGCTCGATTCTTCTCTCTGCCCCGTAAGCACGTCTGGCTGGGAACGGGGAGCTTGTCCTGATGGTTTCAGGAAAAGGGCACGGGGCTCGCGGGACGCGCGGGATCCCGCGGCGCCGCRTGCCAGCGCCTGCTCATCCGGGCGAGCCCCGCCAGCCTCCAAGGCGTCCCGCGTCCCCCGTGCGCTCCATGTGGCAGGAAGCACCGCTTCTCCCCGCGTTCGCTACCCGCCTCGGTGTCGGCRGCGCAGCCGTCCTTCAAGGGCAGCCGGAACAGAAACACGATGTAAAAATAGCCTCCGCTCTCCAAGGCTTTGCCCAGCTCCGCTCCTGACAGCGTTCCCGCTCCTGTTTCTCCGAGCCTGGATCTGAGTGGTGCAGGTGCTCCYGGGGGCTCCCAGCAGAGCCCGAACCCGAGTCCCGCTCCTACCTGGAAGCAGAGGCCCCGTCCATCCCGGGCCCGCGGGCGAGGGAGGGAGCTGATGCAGTCGCTGTGCTGAATCTTGCACAGAAATCTTGCACCTCCTTTTCCGAGTGTCTGCCAGGATTTTGAGCTAAATCATTTTTTTCCCCCCAAAGCAAGCACAGACRCAGTGTGCTAAACCGCCTGGCTAAAGGCTCCTTGCTCAGTGCGGGGCCTCGGGCTGGTGCTCTGCCCGGCCGCGGGGGCGGCGGGGGGATGCTGCCCCAACGGGAGGGCTGCGGCAGAGCCTTTGCTTCCCCGTCGTTAAATGCCGAACTGCGTTTACCGCAGCACCAGAGTCGCTCGAAAGCTCCGCTTGGGCCCGGCGCGGCATTCCTGAGCATGGGAATGAGCTTGGAGGCATCTCGCGTACCTCTGTCAGCGCACGCGGTCTGCAGGTGGGGCGCCGGGTCCACTTGGATTTGGCCTGCCTCGACCTTCCCCACATGCCGCTGCCCGGAAGAGCCCAGCTCGCTCCAACCCATGGCAATCCGTGCCGGGGAGCGAGCTGGGGCGCAGCGTCCCCTCGGCTGTGGCTTTGCGCGCTCCGAGCGAAACTCTTGCCTTGCTTTCTGTGCAGAGAAGAGCCCGTGCTYGCGGCAAGACACGCGGGTCTGGGGGCACCCAGCCGTGCAGCACCCACACCGCGCGCCTGGCTCAGGCGAGGACCCTTCRGAGTCTGGGAGGAGCCCGGAGGAGCCCAGGGCATTTCTGCGGGCGCCGTGCTGCCTCCTCCGGGGTCCCGGCAGCGCGGTGGAAAACTCCCATAGCGAGAGGCAATGGGCACATAGGGGCAAGCGCGTCTCTCGCCCCGCGCTGCCGGATGTGCACGGGGCTGCGCAGCGCATCGCTGCCCTGCGGTAACTGCCTGGCGCCAAGCTGCAGGCTCTTCTCGTGCCTGGGTCAAGCGCCGGAGCATTGAGCTTTTGGGGGGTTGTAATGGGGCAGAATAATAGGAGAAACACCCGTTTCAGCCCGTTTCCAGCTAGGAGCTGCTGAAGTTTCCGCTCAGGCTTGAACAGCGCTGCGCCAAAGCGATGCCACAGCTGGAGACGGCGTCCCAGAGGGCGCAGAGCGGGTCTCGGGGGGCCCGACGGGCTCCTCCCTGGCAACTCCGCTTGGGAGCATTCCCACGGCTCTGCTCTGGCATCGCCCGCCCCGAGGAGCCCCCCAGAGCGGAGAGCTCGGGGGTACCGAGGCCGCAGTGCAGCCCCCCCCATCTGCAGGGTTTGGGGGTGCCGAGGCCGCGGTGCAGCCCCCCATCTGCAGGGTTTGGGGGCTCCAGGGCTCAGATGGGGGTCGGGAGCGGGGGTGCCTGCCCAGCGACCCCGGCCCACATTTGGCCTCCCCGCGCCGTGCCGTGCCGTGCYGTGCCGCGCCGCAGTGCGCTGCTCCGTGCCGCCCGTGACTCAGCTCCCTGCTCGCCCTCCCCGCTCCACCGCCGCTGGAGCAGGGGCTGCGATGCACTTGAGCGCCAGCGAGCGGGACCGGGGGCTGCCGGCCGCGCCGGCGCCTGGCTCGGCGGGAGTGCCGAGCGCCGCAGGTGCCTCCCTTCCAGCTGCTCCCGCAGCTAAAAATACCCCCCCGACCTCCCCCGCCGCATGCGAGCGATGTGGCAGCCGGCACGGCGGCGGCGGGGGGGGGGGACGGTGCCGGGGCGGCCGCGCGCAGCTGAGGCGCGTTCCCCTCCGGGGACGCCTCCGTGTYGGGGAATATGGGATGGGGATGGGAGCGGTGTGCCGGGGGCCGCGCTTCCCTGCAGCAGCTCCCGGCGCCGCGGCGTCACATCCCCGGTGCAGCATGCGGAGGGGCTGCAGCGCCGGGTTTGCCCCGGCCCCCCGCAACCGTCRGCTCGGCTCGCCCTGGGATTGCCGAGCCGCCCCGGAGCACGGCCCCCGCGGCGTGCGCACCCCCCGCCGGGGCCGGACGGGCCGGGCTCCGGTGCATCCTTCCGCTTCCCATCCCGGCGAGGGGCCGCTCCGGCTGGTMGCGACGCGGCCTCCCCGGGCTCGGAGCCAGGCCGGCGTGCCTCGGCCTGCCGCGCCGGCGGCTCCGGCGCTGAGTCACGGCGACACGGCAGCGGCGGCAGCTCCCGGCACGCTCCGGGCCCGCGGCAGCCGCCTCCTCCCCTGCTCGGGCGCCGCGGGAAGCAGCTGCGTTAATGGCGATGGCGCTGCTCAGCGCTTTACCGCGGCGGGCCCGGCCGCGCCGAACACAGGCCCCCCCGGATGGTGCCCGGAGCATCCCCCTGGTAGGGGAGAGCGGGAGCCCCCGGCTGCCCCCCTGCAGCCGACGAGGGGGCAGGTTGGGGGGTTGCAGCACTCGCCCCCCGTGACGCCCCCGGCCCCGGAGCCCCGCGACCTCTGATCCGCGAGGAAGAGCRAAAGCGGATTAAAGGCCGGGAAAGCGCTGCCGCAGCCGTGCGGGGCTGCCGGGGATGGTTCCTCGCCGCTGCCCTGCAGGTCCCGCGTGCACCCAGCGAGCGTCTCCGCGCGGGGCCGCAGGGTGCTGGGCTCTCTGGGCTAAAGCCCTGGGGCCGGGGCCGTGCCCACGCGGAGGGGCYGGGCAGGACTCGGCCCCTTTCGCCCTCTGGAAGCGAGTCCGCTGCGACGGCTCCTCGGCAGATGTTGCCCCTCGAAGCTTTTCCTTGATGCACCCCGATCCCAGCCCCCGGCAGAGCAGGGCGGGAAGCGATCGAGGGCTGCAACGGGGAGGCTGCAAGCTGCTTCCTGACCATCCGGGTGCCCCAACCCCCCYGGAGCCCCCGGCCGGGGCTGGGGGAACGGCAAAGGTGGGAGCAGCAGGAGCCTGTGCAGAGCGGGGCCGAGCGGAGCCCCGGCTGCAGGGACGTGTCTGTGCATCTCCCTTGGTCCCGGATGCGCTGCCTGCCCGGAGCATCCCCAGCGCGGCCGTGGCCGGGCCCGGAGCTGCGCTGCCCCACGTCGCCATGGGGCCGGTGTCCGGCAGCAGGACCCGGGCAGGGATCCCACAGGCCT
>NW_020447750.1:34570-38682 GCF_003343035.1 Apteryx rowi
GTGCGGGGGGGGGGTCCCTGCTGCCCTGCCGGGCCGCCCCGGGCGGGAGCAGCCCCCCAGGCCTGCATTAACCTCCGCCCGTCTCCGGCTGCTCTGTCAAGTCCCCCAGAGGACCTCTCCCACAGGCCCCAAGAGCATGCAGAACCCGGCCCGCGTGAGCAACGTCCCCAGCAACATCATCCGGAAAAACTCCCCCGCGGCCCGCAACGGGGGCACCGAAGCCGACGCGCAGATCCTGGAGCTCAACCAGCAGGTAGGGAGGGCGCTTTGCCCGCGGCACCCGCGGGGCGGCCGGAGCAGGGCGAGGAGAGGCGCGGAGCCCTCGGAGCGGGGCGGACCAGCCCTGTCCCAGCCTCGGTGCGAACGGTCTCGCCCGCCCGCAGCTGATGGATCTGAAGCTGACGGTGGACGGGCTAGAGAAGGAGCGGGATTTCTACTTCAGCAAATTGCGGGACATCGAGCTGATCTGCCAGGAGCACGAGAACGAGAACAGCCCCATCATCACGGGCATCATCAGCGTCCTCTACGCCACAGAGGTGAGTGCTGGGCGCACGCGCTCGGCTGGTGCCAGCCTTGCCCGGCGTGCCCAGCTCCCCGCCCTCGTCGCCAGCCTTTCCCTGAGACCGGAGCCCTTTCCCCCCCCCCCCCGGCAGAGCCGCAGCCGGGGCCGGCCCCGTGCCTCTGGCCCCGCTCGCTCCCTGGGGCGCCCGGGAGGGTCTGGGCTTGCCTGAGGTCCGCGCCGTGCCGGGCAGCGCGGACGTGGGGTCGGAGCCGGCCGGGCGCCGGGCTCACGGCTCGCTGTGCCCCTCTGCCAGGAGGGCTTCGCCCCGCCCGAGGACGACGAGATCGAGGAGCAGCAGCCAGAGGACCAGGACGAGTACTAGCCCCGGCACGCTCCTCCGCCCCGCGACGAGCCGCCCCGCGTCGTCCCCCGACCATAGACATTCGAGGTTTTGAGTTTGTACGCCTCGCCCTGCACTATCACACATTATAACAGTGTCCAACCAGCCAGGCAGCCGGGCCAGTGGTCTCCGTGGTCAGCAGATCCCGTGGGAAGCCACTGGCTGCATAATAAATATATATAAATACATAGAGGAGAACACGGTTGTAAATACGCCAGTGGCCAAGGGGTGGGGAAGGCCACCATGCCCGGGGCCCCCAGCTCTCGCCACATCCACCCCATATTTATTTCAGTTGTCTTCTTTGGTGTGAGTGCCGCCGCTGCCCGAGGAGCCCGCTGCTCCCCCCTCCCCGCCCGCCCCGCTGTATTATAGTTAAAGAGAAAGATTAAGTCCGTTGTAGATATCCCGGGGTGGATCTTACTTGCACTTTGCCTGTGCCGGCTGCCCCCACCAGTCCCGGTGCCCCGTGTGGATGGGTTGAAGCAAGCAGCGCTGGAGACCCCCGTGTTGGGGTGTCGGTGCCTGCCCAGCAGCCTGAGGCATTGGGGAGGATGCGGCTCGGAAAATGCAGGTGGTGTTCTCATTTTTTTTGAAAGAACAAGGAAAAAATCCCAGCCTGACTGAAGAAGCGGCCGCCCGCCCCGCTTGGGCGCAGGCAGGGGTGGGAGCACCCGGGGGCCAGGGGTGGCCGCTGTGGCCCTTGCTGGCCCTGGGGAAGAGCGTCCCAGAGGGAAGGGGCCCATCAGGGCTGGGAATGGTGGTCGCCCCCGTCTCCCTGCCGCAGCGCCCCGGGCAGCTTCTCCGGGGCCGCTGAGACCCCGGTGCGCTCGGAGCCGGCGGGTGGGAGCCCCGGGGCAGGGGGCTCTCGCCCTGCAGCGCGTTTGTGCTGGTTTGATGAGAATGGCACGCAGCATCCGCCTTGGCCATCTCCCTGTTTGCATCGCTTGTCTGATCAGTCACACTGGTTGCAAAGCCTGCATCTGTGTTTAAGTTTTATTTAAAATAAACTCGTGTGGTAAAAGATTGCCGTGCCCGTGTCTGCCCTGACTCTTGCTCCCAGCACGCAGCCCAGGCCCTGCGAGAAGCAGGCGGAGGCCAGGTGACGTCAGATGCCCAGGCAGCAGCGCCCATCTCCCACGCATGCTGCGGATATGCCGTAGGGCCGGGGTGGGGAGGGAGCGGGGCGCCCGGCCACCAGCCGCATCTCCTAGGCCAGATCCTGATGCAGGGAGCAGTCCAGCTGTGCTGCCGGCTTGGGCCTGTTCGCGGCGGGTTTTACCCTAAAGGCTGCTCTGGGCACCAGTCCGGGCGGCGGAACCGCCTACGGTCCGGCCGCGCTCGCAGCAGCCTCTCTGCAGCGGGCTGCAAACAGAGCTGGGGAGTAGAGACAGCTCTTGGAACGGGATGATCCCAACCGGTTAAGCAACATAGTGAAACCACAGACAGCTCAGCCTGTTTAATCTGTTTTTGCATCAGAACAGCCAGGGGAGAGCGCGAACGCAGCCCCCACTACCACAAATTATGCAGTGGAGTTTCCCGCATTTGGGGAAATCGCAGGGGTCAGCACACCCGGAGTGCAAGGGATGAGCCTCGCCCTGGGAAAACCACCTGCCTGATCATGGTGTCTCCCCTGCCAGGTAAGTATGCCACAAACACCCCCGGCGCACAAACTCACCCCCCGACACACACACACACCTCACGGACACCCCCCGACACCCCACCCCCGCGCCCCGCACGCGCGCACGCGCCGCGCCCCGACACCCCGCGCGCCGCCACCGCGCCACCCCGACGCGCGCCACCCCGCGTGCCCGCTGCGCCGCGCCTGCACCCGCGCGTGTCTCCCGGCGGCCCCCGCGCGCCCTCATCTGCATAGACACGCCCCGAACGACACGGCCCCGCCCCGCACGCCGTGCTGCGCCCGTGCCCTTGTGTGTCTCCCGGCGGCCCGCGCGCCCTCATCTGCATAGACACGCCCCCACCGACACGGCCCCGCCCCCACCGACACGGCCCCGCCCCCCACGCCCAGACCAGCGGCCGCGGCAGCGACCCGGGAGCCCCCGGCTCTGCCCTGGCGCCTCGCATGCACCGACCGGCAGGAACACGCGTGTGCACACACACGCACGTGCATTCACACAGACACACACGAGTATGCATGCACACGCACATGCGCATGCACACATGCACTCACACACATGCACACACATGTGCACACACATGTACTCACACACATACACGTGCACACACATACATGCACACGCACACACGCACGTATTCCTGGGAGGAATCGCGGGACGTCATCCGAGTACACAGGGTGGGACTAGGGAGGCCGAGGCCCCCCCGGAGTTGAATGTGGCGAGGCAGGTCAAGGACAACGAGACGGGCTTCTGTAAATGCAGCCGTAACAAAAGGAAGAGTCRGGGGAACRCGGGCYCTGCTGACCAAGGACACAGAGAAGGCAGAGGTCCCGAATGCCTTCGGTGCCTCCGTCTTTGGCGCTAAGACCGTCCTGCAGGAATCGCAGGCCCTGGAGAGCTGGGAGAAAGTCTGGAGAAAGCAAGACTCTCCCTTGGGGGAGGAGGAGGATCGAGGGAGGCATCACTTAAGTAAACCTGGCAGCCACAAGTCCATCCCTGAGCCCTGATGGGATGCATGCATGTGTGCTGAGAGAGCCAGCCAAAGTCATTGCTAGGCCACTCTCCATCATCTCCCAAAGGTCATCACAGAATCACACAGAATCGCAGAACGGTTGAGGTTGGCAGGGACCTCTGGAGATCGTCTACGTCCAACCCCCTGCTCCAGCAGGGTCACCTAGAGCACGTTGCACAGGATCRYGTCCAGGCGGGTTTTGAATATCTCCAGAGAAGGAGACTCCACAACCTCTCTGGGCAACCTGGTCTAGTGCTCTGTCACCCTCACAGGGAAGAAGTTTTTCCTCATGTTCAGGTGGACCTGCCTGTGTTTCAGTTTGTGCCCGTTGCCTCGTGTCCTGTCGCTCTGCACCACTGAGAAGAGTCTGGCCCCATCCTCTTGACACCCTCCCTTCAGATACTTCACAGAATCACAGAATCACAGAACGGTTGAGGTTGGAAGGGACCTCTGGAGATCATCTAGTCCAACCCCCCTGCTCAAGCAGGGTCACCTAGAGCACATTGCACAGGATTGCATCCAGGCACGTTTTGAATATCTCCAGAGAAGGAGACTCCACCACCT
>NW_020447751.1:0-37844 GCF_003343035.1 Apteryx rowi
GGTCGGCAGATAGATGCCTCCGTCCCCTGCAGCAGGGAGTCCCCCACAACAATCACCCACCGCTTCTTCCGGGTCTTCCGGCAGGGCACAGGGTCTGTTGTCGCAGGTACTTCCCTGGCAGCCATGCCCATCTCCTCCTCATCCTGGAGGGCACTAAACCTGTTCTTCAGCTTCAGGTCTTCAGGAGGAGTAGGAGCCTTTCTCCTCCCACGAGCAGTGACCAGTTTCCAGCCTTCTTCTACGGTGTTATGATGTACCGTTTCACACAGCACAGAGCCCTCCGGCAACTCCACTGCTGCAGGGGTTTGGGACTCCTGGAGCTGCACAGTCTCCGAGAATACCCTGTCTATCTCCTGTTCATCTTCTCAGATGCTGCGCAGCCTACTGACCTCCTCCCGTAACTCCCTTACCTGACGACACAGCTCGTCAACAGCAGCACACCTCCTGCAGGAGAGCTGGCTGCCAGCCCAGGCCTCCCGGAGAGGCCCCAAGCGCTCCCTGCAGCCTGACACCTGTGGGGCTGCATCTACTGTCAGAGGGTCGGTCTGGGTCCCAGCCTCTGACACAGCAACTCCAACAGCTACTGGGGAACGTGCTGAGCAGCGTGTCACAACCATACTTGAGGAAACGTACACCACAGGGAACAGAAACAAAGGTTCCTTCGTGTGCCCTTCTGCGCAAACTGCTGCCTCTGTTTGCTGTGCTCTGGGAGCTGCACTCTAGGCCTGGCTCTTATATAGGCCTCTCCCTAGCACTGGCTAAGAGGGTGCTTGACTCACCCTAATCAAGGGCCACTGGGATCAAAGGCCCCAACTCCCTCTGGTCAGGGGCAACCAAGAGCTCATTAGCAGCAGCCACTCCTAGCTAGAGCTTTTCCCACGAGCTTTTTCCAGGAGAAGTCAAGGCCTCCTGCAGTTGTCCTTGCCTAGCTTCCCCTTAGCCTTTTAAAAGTTAATTCTCATGTCTAAGTCATTTGAGTTCCTTCTGTAATGAACAGACAGAGATGGTTACCTACAGAAGCTGAATAATCCAGTGCTGAGATAAGTGGAATGGCTAAACTGTCTGCAAGCTCCATTGCCTGCAAACCCTAACATAGCGCAGAAACCTACATTTTAGGCAGTTCATGATAGGTAAGATTATTTGTCTTCTGGGGGAAAACCAGCAGATCTAGATAGTTTTGCATTTGTCTGTATTCAAATGAATTTGTTAGCATGAGTCCAACTTTCCAAGCAACCTAGATCACTCTATTAAACTTTCTGCTCTTACAATTTGTTTGTCTGTCAAACTGTATTGTCTCCAAATTTCATTGCCAATATTTTTGTATTTACTAGCAAAATAGCAGTCACAATGCTAAATAGCATCACCTTCACAGAACCCCCAGAACTATACCCATTCAATGATGGTTGGCAACTGATAGTTACTTTTAACAGCATCTGTCAGTTATATGCTTAATTTGTGTACTATTTATATTGTTTCAGGATATTTTTTATCAAGCATTTGGGTGGTACTTAGTCAACCACTAAAAGAAATTCTGTGTGTATTACATTTATGCAATTACCTTGAAAGCAATTTGCAATAACATCAAAGAATGAAACAAGGTTTATTTGGAGAGACCCTGTCTCCCATAAAACTGTATTTGCTTACACTAGTTATTCTCCCTTATTTATCAGTTTATAATTGCTAAATGCATGCTTAATTTGTATCAATTTATAAATGAATCAATATTTCATCAATCAAATCTTTATAATCTTTTCCTTAGACTGATCATATGTTAGTCGATCTAGGTTTTCTGAAATCTTTTTCTGAAATTCTTTTTCAATATTGCTATAAAATTAGTTTTGCAACCTTCTGGCGTTTCCTTGTTATTCCAAAGTTTAGTAGAAAATAACAACAATGGTCCTAATTTTTAAATTAAATTCTTAGAATCTTAGAAATAAAATTGATATAATCTAATTTCAAGCACTTAGAAGGCATTTGTCTTATCTATGTCTGTTGTTTGGTTTCTCTGTTAGAATCAATAGGGCGAGAAAGGCACTTTCAATGCCTGATTCTTCACACTTGTCCTAGACACCATTCTTAGAAAGTCCGGTCCAGCCTCCAGAGATATCTATCCACTAATTACTAAGGGAGCCATGATATGCAGCTTGAAGGCTAGATGCCTAAGTAATAAATGCCTAAAATCAGTTTAGATTAAAGCTCTCCTAAAAACTCAGTTGTTCTTATTTTAAAGTAACTTATTTTAACTCTGCCTTAAGGGAATACATTTATTTACATAGTCAGCAGGACTAGACTGGATGGTAGATGTACAGAGCAGCACTTTCTTCAAAAGTTGATGGCACTGATGTCATGGCTGACACTGCCAGTGCGTTACGCACTGACTGATGCTTGCTCTGTTACACAGATGATGTGTTTCAGGAGGTTTTTAGGTAACCTAAAAGATAACACAGCATGTTATATCACTGTTGCACTGCAATGCATTGTTTTTTAAAGAAAAGATATATTAGAATTACAAAACTAATCTGAAGCAGTTTGTGCAAACTGCTGTATTTTAGCAGTTTCTTTAGGAGAGAGACTGCATCCTATGTAATTAAAGAAAGGGCAGATGGGATGCATAATGCAGCAGTAAATGTTGTGTGCAACCAACATGGTTACCTACAGAAGCTTGCACACTACAGATGCCAGGCTGATCTTGTTCTTATTCTGTAAACCTGCTAAAAGCCTACCAAAGGCTAGCTATCTGAATGTGGAAGACTCCTCTGTTGGGAACTACCACAAGTGGATTTTTGAGATCTTGAAAGTTCACCTATACTTTTGGGTAAGTAGGATTCAGAATACATGTTTCCAGGGAATTAGTTAATACATCTCTGCTTTTCCTCTTACACTATTTAACCCAAAGCTGGCTGTAGTGGCAGCAAACTGTTCTACATGCATTTTGAACCTACTACAATGGGCCACTAAAAAATCAAAATACAAATTTGTGAAGTCATTGGCATATACAGGAATGTGAGACTGTTTATAGTTTGTTTGGTGACCTTATTCTTTATGCACAGTGTAGAGAGATAAAACAAATAATCCTACTATTCATTTGCTAATCCTAATGCCTGCCTGCAAGGTATAGGTCACCTTGTTCAACCAGTGTCCCCAGAGAGAACAGGTCAGCTAGGAATACAAAACTCTAATCTGCCATACATTTCATTATAGGGGTCTCTCTATGTGGCTGGAGGTTTCCTGGGCAGATAAATAAGTTTTTAAAGGCAAGGTTTTCTGACAGTTGATTGCAGAGTCATTATATTATCTGGAATGGACATATAGGAAAGAACATTATTCAGCCTGTCTTACTGCTCTCAGAGGAGCAAATTCCCTAGTGACCTCTTTCCATACAAATGTGAAGCATAGTCTTTTGCTCAACATTTATTCTTTCTGGGGAAAGAAAATRTGTCTGTATATGCAATTTGTTTCCTCTAGTGAGAAAATAAAATAAAACTGCTGAATTTAATTCAGTCTGTGTCCAGCATTTTCTGAAAAACAGGAGATAAGTTTAAAATGCCTCACAGACATTTAAGTCTTGCAGAAGTCATACATATATTTGCCATTGGGTTACCCCATCCAGAGAACAAGTGTGGGAGGAAGGGAAATCAGCAGAGGAAGCAGAGCTTGGGGCAGTCCGAGGAGTGAGAATATGGGTTTTAGAAGTGGCAGCCGCAGGTGATCTTAGTGATAGATGTGGGGGTGGTGTAGTGGGCTACCATACTGTAGCTCTCAGGGTGGGAACAGATAGTGTGGAAGACAGAAAAAAGGGCAAAAAGGCTGAGTTTACTTTGGGTAAGCACGAATCTCAATGATGCAGGTATGCACCCTCACAGTACACACACAGCTGCCCTCACGGATCCGTACAGGCAGCAGTGCCTTTACCACCACCCGCAGAAACACCAAGAGCACTCACACAGACATGAGCAGCATGGACTGCCGGTCCCCTTCCCCTCTCCTGCTGGCCTGGATGGCAGTTACTTGTGGCAGATGTACACACACCCGTGACTCGTAGTCCCTCCCAGGCTGGCCAGCCCCTTAAACTCCAGGTTGGGCTGTGAGTCTGCCCAGGACCCATGCCTAGGCCTTGCGCCCAATTTGTCCGATCTCCAGCTCTGACCATGGGTCTTTAGAGCTTCCGGTCTCCTACTTACTGCTGGCTAGTCCAGCTTGAAGTTCACCAGTGAATCCCACATCCAAACACTCAGAGAATACAGAGCAAGGTCACACAGAAAATAGTTAGGAATAGAATTTAATAAGAAGATAGGACAGATCACAGTGACCAGGCACAAGGCTCAGCTGGGCAAGAGTAGCGTCTAAGCAGCCTGATTACATGCAGCCAGACTACTTCATCTATCTTCTCTCCATTTTCCCATGTTTTTCCTCCCTGATCTGCCTTGACCCCTCCTATTGCCAACCTTTGTTTCTGCCCCTAAGATTACACACATTCCCACTATCCCCCTAAAACATCCTATAGTAAGTTTTAAACAATCCCACAAGTCCCCTTAAATACCCCTTAATAAGTTTTGTCTTTCCCATGAGACTCATGATAATCATGTTCTTTTTCTTACCAAAGTACCAGCTGATCCTCCCCAAGGCCATACCTGAGTGGATCCTCCAATGTTCATCAATCAGTGACCTGACACTTCTTTTTTTGTTGTTATTGTCTTCATTATCTCCTATTTGTTAGGGTTTATGTATCTTGGCTTTTAATTTATTACTTTTCCTGTCTCTTGTCTTTGCTTTGTGTGTTGAATAGCCATGAATCAGATATCCTCACAAACCAGATGTCCTTACATTTCAGGTATTCATGTATCTTTCACCTTACACATATCCTTACAATTCTGTTATGATGTGAAGAAAAATCCCACTTTTCAAGTATCTTTCATTTGAGAATCTCTAAGCCTTTCATGAAAGTAATGAATGAACAGAATTAAGCTATGCAATATCCTGTGATGCAGTCATATCATATTTGAGAGGTGAAGAAAAAGAAGCATGGTTTTTCCTTGGTTAAATTCAGCTGAAGCCAGCAGAGTGAATACAAATTTAACATTAATGTCAGATTTGTTAAGATACTTGGGTGCTTAAAGACAGAGTTGGATGCCTTGGTAACTATGTTTAGTTGATTGTAGCATGTTGCTGAAAGACATGATATAAGGATGAGACTTTTATAACATCTGGTGTAACTAAAAATTGTGCTAGAAAAGTCTCGGTTCTTGCATTTTTTACCTTTCATGGACTGGATTAATAATTATTTAGACTTTAAGAAGTGGGTGTGGAGGTTTGTTTCTATAAAATGGAATTAATTCCCACAGGTATTAAAGATCTTTATGAAAGGGGAGTGTTGGCTTTCCTGAAGCCAGCAATTATTCACAAAGAGGGCTGTGGACCTGAAATCTGCCATTTTATGAAAATTAGGAAGTGTTCACTCCAAATTACACAGGTGAAGCTGACAGCGTGGCAGTTAAAGGGCAGAATGATTTATTCTTGTGTAAAAAATAACTCACATCTGTCACACTTTCATACCTGAATATACCATTTTTTGGCATATATTAACTATTTATCATCTTTTTCAGTCTCAAATAGGGCGACTAGAAAAAATAATGTGGGTAGAAGGAAGCATGAATATATAGCAGCTAGTTATTTAGTACAAAGTTCCAGTGCAAATCACTGTAGGAAAATCACTATGGGATAACGGGTATAAATGACTTACACGCTGAAAAAATCAACCTGGAAATGTTTTTGAGCAAATAGTTTCATACTTTAAGTATGAAACTTTTGCTTAGTGCTAGATTTAGTACCTATTGAAATAAAGGAGAGATTTCACTTTGGTGAACACCAGATAGAGTGGAAGAGAGAGATACACACGTTAGTTGTTTAGGATAAAGTCAAAGCTCACCTGAAACTGTTCACGGAAGTGCAGCATAACTCAGATCTGCTTTGCAGTTCAGTGAATGGCATATTTTGCATATCTTCATATATTTCTCTGAGACAGCTGAAAAAAGAAGTAAAAATTCAATGAAAAATATGTGGTACTTCAGACTCAGTCAAAGACCCAGAAAAATATGGAAAGCAAGTTTTATAGGTTTGCCAGTRATTTTGGTTCTCGTTTTTTCCTACAAGAAAATTAGCGATGCCTTCAGGGTTATTGATACCCACCCACCAGTCATCCGTTTTTCTACTTTTAGTATAAAGATTATGGGCCTGCTGCTAGTGTCAGAAGCCTTGAACACCCTGAGCTCCAGTGCGCATTGTAATCACCTTGATGTGTGTACAGATCCTTGGCCTGAAAAATGATAGTGTTTCTTTGAAAGCGGTTACTTGATCAAAAAGAATGAGTATAGGGCCAGCAACCCTTTAAACACAGACTAGCGAGCAAAGGATAGCAATGTTTGTGGACTACTAAATTGTGCAATGTATAATAGTGAAAACAAGAGATAATGTAGCTTAAACCAACCTCAAAGAGCACTAGGGAGGGTGGGTAGCAGAAAGTACATTTCCAAGCGTGAAGCATGAAGAAATTTTATCTAAAAATTGCCAAAGAGTGTCAATTTAGAGAAATCATGGATGCTCTCCAATTCTTAAGAGCTGTCTGCCTTAATGCCAAATCAGGGATGAGATTTCTTGCTAATTTATGTGGGCTGTTCGTAAGACACCATAATCACAATTATTAACTATGATCATTTTATTACTAAAGTAAGAAGGAACTATTTTAAATAAATAAAAAAGAAATAGCTCAACAGAAATGAATTACCTGAAACTCAGATGAAAAGGAAGAACAATCACCCAGCACTACCTTGCTGGACAAGTTGGAAATAAATGAATGGAGATAAGCAAGCGTAACTCCAATTTCCCATGCTATTTTCTGTAGGTGTTTTAAAGATGACTTATAGGCAATAATATCACAAGCAGATGACAGATGTAGAATTGCAGTCAGTCACCTGCTCCCCTTCCCTTTTGTTCATACTGTTCTCATATTTTGAGAGATTAGTTGACGCCATGCAAACTTTGTGTTCTCTTGCCAATTCAAATAGACAGGTAAAGAGAACAGAACTATTAAAACTTCTTTCTGGGCCTACTCTTTGCTAGGTAATCCTTATCAGTTCCTCTTAGATGTGCTACTAGACACTTTTAAATCCCTTCTAAAAATTCATCTCTGTTGTTTTACTTAAAAATGTATTTCATAAAATGTAGGCAAGTATACACACAAATACACACACATTCATACAGACACAACAGCATCCATTGAAATGTACACATAAACAAATTGTAACAATTTATTGTTAACATAATGCTTATTCTTTAACTTTTTTGGTTGCTTGTTTTCTCTGCACAGTGAATTGCTTCTGACAGTAAGCTCCTTGTCTTTTGTCTGCAAAATGGCTAGCACAAAATAGACAAAAATAATAAAAGGTTTGTCACTCTAGAAAAGATTTTCTCCCTCAAAGCTTGAGTATGTTATCCAAAATAGATTTCCTATAATTCATCCTCACATACTGTTGAAATGCAAATTCGGAAGTACGTGTATATAGAGAACTGAGATGCTTGAATGGTAATTCACAGTGAGAATTTGTTCTCAGTAAGTCTGATACATATAATGAAAACACATGCTGAGCTAAAACCATCCCTCATTTCTCAAATGAATATCTAAGATATCTTTAGAAACTCAGTGAAAGAGTTTCTAATCAATGCACGTCAATACACCATCTGATTTCCTCCCTTTCTGTTTGCCTGTATTCTATGCACAGCTCTCTGCTGCTTAAGACTCTTTGAAGAATGTATTCAATGACTTGAATATCCTTCTTTCCTCTGTAGTTTCAGTAAAATATTTTAATATCCATGTATGCAGGGCCTTTGATTTAGTCTTGTCTGTCACCGTACAGTATTACGTAGTTTACCAAGTGGAGCATGTAACTTTTCAGAGTACTGGGAAAATTTTGTATGTATTTTTAACCAGAACCTGGAGACAGTAAAGAATTATAAGCAATTAAAAGCCCCAGCCAAGGAAGAAGAAGATTGGGCATCTGCATCTGTTTGAGCAGGAGAAAACAGTAAGGAGTCACTTTCTCTCTGCTTAAAGGGAAGGTCATGCTAGGCTGGTTGGACTCACCAATTCTTACAAGAAAAGGATGAACTACAGGAGACATGGGCCATATAAACACTTACATTTTTATGCTGTTCTTGGAAATACAAAAGAGCTAAATAGAAGGGGAAAAGTAAGTTGAACTACAAATGTTGCAAGGCTATGCAAAACTGTGTAGGAGAGAAAGGGGGAAGAGCTGGAATGTGAAGCTACAGATTGCAAAGAAAGGAAAAGAGAAAGACATACATGTAAAGACTAAGATATGGAAAGAAAAGTAGAAAAAGAAGGAGAACTTTGCAAGAAGACCACTTTTCTTTGATTCTTTTCATGTTCACTATTTTTAACTCTCTTCCTCCTCCTCTTCTAGTAAACATTACTCTTCTACCAAAATACAAATTTAAAGAAACCTTATAATCACTTTCAGGTCTGGTTCTTTTCTGTGAAAAAATGCTTAAATTCCACAACAGTCAATAGGTCAACCATGGACTAATGGGGAGAATAATTTGATAGGAGAAAAATCTCCTTTGTGGTGTCTCACTTTTGCATAAACAGCTGACAATTTTTACAAGATTTCAGCCTGTGCCTTTTCACTCTAAAACATTCGTATTCCTTGCTGTTTCTCTAGGGAAAAGAAAGGTCTAGAGGCCTATCAGAAATTAAAATTTTTCACATAAATAAGGTCTATTATTTATTTATTTGGAAACTGTAAGCAGTTTAATATACATGAGAGGAAAGCAACATCCTCAGTTCTAAACCCACAGTAATTAAGTATCCACCAAAATATCATCTTTATTGTATCGATATCTGTTTATGCGGGATCCTGGACATGAAGAGGAGAAGATTACTTTTTAGACATTATTATCTAGGATAATATTTTACATTATTTTGTCTTAGCTATGCTTGTAATAGTTATTCTATATTCTTTAATTTCAGCCCTCTGATTCTGACATTTACTTTGATTTTTTTTTAAAGTATTTGATTAATCTTAAATTCAGAAGAGAATTGTGCAGCCCACTGACAGACCTTTAATTTCCAGCATAATGCCTGTTTTCTTCTGTACTGCTTCATAAAACAAATTGTTCCCTGTAAGCTGTAAAACAATAAACAGAATTATTATATCTTAGCACATTCATCCTCTAATGCTCTCCTGAATACCATTTTCTAAATCAAGCAGTGGAGGAAATTACTAAGGTAATGACAAGGAAATATGACACAATTATTTTGAAGAAGGAAAAAAAGGAGGCTCTAAATTAAGGTTAAATGAAATTAGAATTTTATTTATGATATTATGACTTAATACTAAACTAACTCACTTTAACCTTAAATTAAAAATATATGTGAAAAATAAATACTGGTTGTAAACTGTATTAATTCTTAAGAAGAACATTTTTTGTACAGGTAAAATAAATGTGATAGCAATGATTTTTGATGTCATTGGGATAGCACATAATCTGAGAGAGGGGAAATGTGGCAGATGAAAAATGTCTCAGAAAAACAAAACAAAGTAAAGCGTTTTCTTGTGAAATATCTCTTATTCCTTATATTTAGGATTACTGGCTTGAAAGCAATCCCTTATTCTGGGGTTTTGATATTGACTCACATCATCTCCAGGGGTATTTGCCACACATACGCTTGCAAACACTTATTCTTCGGATCTTACTGGTCTATCTATGATTACACAAAATTATCACGTTAAATAAAAAAGTGATCTTAAGCCAACTATAAGAACTAATGTTTGCATGTGAAGTAACTCCAGCACATCAGAGTGAAACTGTCCACTCGTTCCATACAGGCTCCTGTTCCTGCTCCAGTTCTTGCTGGGACAGGCTGACAAGACTGGTTAGAAACTGCCCAGACGAGAATATTGTGAGGTTTTTTAAGAACGTTGGCAAAGCATTCTTCACAATTGTAGTAAGTTTACTACTCTTAAAAGGAAAGATAAAGTAGAATTGGTGTCTAGGACAAGATAAGAATTATCAAAAGCCTTGGCTGAGCCCTACTGCTCTGAAGCAATTCTGAGAATATCTGAAGTCCTCAGATACCTTCATATCTGCTCAATCCAGTTTTAGACCAAGATGCAATGCATAGATTGCTCTAGTTTAAATGGTTAGTGACCCTGAATACAAAATAGATATACATGTTGATTCTTTTAGATATCTTTATCTTTTCTGAACATGAAATGATGAAGATTTTTTTTTCAGCATTCAGTTAATGTTCTTGCTAATTTCCACTAGAATTTATGCATTGTGCCTGTCTAAATTTCCACTAAAGTTTCAAGGGGATACAGAATTTATAGTTTTCTACCCTGAACATGTTGTTTTGCATGTTTTTGTTGTAAAGGTTGCTGATTTTCACCCTAGAATTGTCAAGATTTCAGTGATGGGGAAGCGATCTTGCAAATACAATTTTTAATTAGTTTGTAAAACGTACTGATATTTTTGGCTGGAATGTGTTATATGACCATCAACTGTTCTTATTATTGCTCTAAGTTTAAACATAAAGATATTTAACACAGATATTTTAAAGATGCTTTTGGTAACCTGTCGGAGGACGCCGGAGTCTCAATATGAGTATGGTCGTTCTCCCTTTATTAGAGCTTACACAAAGTATATATATCGACAAGCAATACGCATGCGCTAGCAATAGTTACATGACTGGTTACAGTTTCTGTCCACGCGCATAAAGCGGATATATGATTGGTGCAAGGCTGCTGTCCACGCTCCGTCAACATTTATGGAACCTAGTTCCGTCCAGACTTGTTTACCAGTTTTGTGAATACCTTCTTTTGTAGTGCTCAAGGCCGCTGCAAGGATCGCTTGCCTTGGCCTACATTCCTTCCCCTACCCTGAAGACGGGATTGCTCATCCCAATCAGATCATGCCCTCTCTCGCTTAACCATTCCTCCAAAGTAACCCAGAAGAGAAATCATAATATTTTTCTTACAATAAGAAATAATAATGTTATCCTTTCTATTTAGATGTTTGACTTGTTATTTGGCTTCAAAGCAAGTAGTATTTCTAGCCAGGGGCAAACCTGAAAACATATCAATGAAATTTCAGTACTTCAGCACACCATTCCCTTAACAGGTTTAACATATGTAATGAGAAATCAAAGTCTTTCCTATTTCAGTATTAAAAATTGTTTAAAAAATGAAATCATTTACAAAGCAAAAGTAAAAATATAGACATAATAAATATTTGCTAAATAAGACTGTCTCTAGATTCATGTTTTCATATCGTATTCATCCCCATAATTCTGGAGCACTAGCAGAACTATCAATAGATTACGGACTAAATTTGCAGCCTAACGTGGTATTTAAGCATCAGCTGATGGGGATGTTCTCTACTCCAGCTACAAGTCATATGAGAAATATGTTGAAGTGCCTGAATTCTTTCATATTGCAAATTCTAGTTCTTATGCTCTCTATATTTAAAAATGTAAAAACCTTATATAGGGCTAATTTCAAGAAATGTGTCCAACTTATTCCAAGAAGAGTATTTTTAGAAATTAAAAAGGAAAGCATTGTGATAACATACTAGACATGTCCAGTCTGAGGCATTCCTATAAGCATAAATGCATTTGTTAAAGATCTGGTACAAACTTAGGATTCTCTTTTGCAGTTCTAATCAGATTTGGAATGGAAATATGTTTTCAAATGTGGAAAGTTCCTGTAAACAGAATATTCTGAAGAAGACTATTAAAGGAATATTACTGCTGTATTGCCAAAGTCTGTCAAAACAGATGTTTTGGCAAAGCTTTAGAAAGCCTAGCCCACACCATCTCCTCCTCTCCACAGTTCTATCCATTACCCATTTTATATTTCTTCCTGCAAAGGAGGTTTTTCCTTATGCTATTATCTTGATCATACTTCATCTTAGGACTCTAGCAAGTATCTCCTTGCAAGACGATGTGTTGCTGAGTTTCTCATCGATAATTCCTTGAATGTCTGCCTATTCTGATTGTCACTGAATCATATTTTCCCTTTATTCTTTCTATTTCCTCCCTTCCCTTCCCTTCCCTTTTCTTCTGATCCTATCCTGTCCTGTCCCGTCCTGTCTTGTCCCGTCCTCCATTGTGTTCCTTCACATCAATTCATGGCCAAAAACCTAAAAAATAAAAATAAAAAATGATGCTTGAAACTGGTAATTATACAGTTTGCAGCTAACCTCCAGTTTCAGCATATGATTGCTCATGTGAAATCTAACACAAATCTCAGGACAGTCCTGATGCTTGTTGAAGTGTTATTTCATGTGTCATTAAATTCTGTCCTTTTTTTGGATGCACTTGTCAAAGGCACTTGTCAAAGGAATGCATTTTGCTCACGCATTCATCATAAATGCTGTTTCAGCAGCACACAAAAGGGTACTCTGAAACTTCTTGTGGAAAGTACCTTTTCTCAGATATTCAGCCTGAATATGCAAGCCCCAATTTCATCTGAGAGCATTCACTCAGCTTATTCCATGGAAAGCAAGACAGCTATTTACAGGAGAGCAGTCAAAAGGAAACCAAGGACCACAATTCCTCACACAACCATGTGAATATCTTGCTATAATAATGTTGCTGAAAGTAATAATGCTCATTTCTTTAGACTAGCTTTTATTAGATTCTGTTTTTAATAACAACCAGGTTGTAGGAATAATTGAATTTATTAAGATGCTCAGGTGAAATAAATTGTAAGTAAATGAGTGGAAAAGAGAGTCCAGATTTTAAAAATATAATTTAATCTATACAGCAAATAGTTAAAAATTTTAGTAACTGAATCTTTTGGGTTTGCTTATTTCAAAACAATAAAACACCTGCCAGCTAAATGGCTGTATTTGATCACACATATGTTTGTAGCATTCTCCAAGTAAAAGGGAAGCACATTTGCATGAATCTTCTTTAAAGAAGACCAAACTACATGCTCCCAATGTGCCACCCTGTGCCAGTCTGGTGCCAGCTGAAACCTTCTGTGAGTCAATTCAAGTCATCTGACAGATTTTTTTTTTTTACTGCATTAATTTTTGCTGGATCATTGATTTGAACTGGCTCAGAGAGGCACCTAATAAGTACCCGAAATCCTGTTTGGTGAAAAGTAAAACCACACAGTTATGGTTGTACAGGAGAAGAGCACAGTAATCTCTTACTTGTGATAGTAAGGGATAGATGTGAGATCTCCTTCTCTTGGCAGTGACTAGTTGTTAAAATGCCTCAGGCATCTTTCTTGACTTCAACATCAGGCTTAAATGGACAGACTTAACCTACTGATGTCATGGTATGCAGAAAAAGTGAAGGGTAATAACTTTAAACTGTGGTAGCTTGATCATATTGAATTCTGAATCCATAAATAGAGAAGATAAACTGATGTTTGAAGTAACATTTAGGGAATATACTGTGAATTTTGTCTTATGATATAAGGCAAACAACCAACATTTTAGATTTAGATTTGATGCATTTTCTGCAATATTGCAGAAAATAAATGTAACTTTYTCATTTAAGGAAGAAAAAACTACGTGACATTACCAATATTCTCTGTGAAGTGGTCTCCAATATGTAAATGAAAACATATCTTATCTGAAGAAAACCCAAACTTTCAGGATTTTTTTTTTTTTTTTTTGATCTTCATCAGTAAGGATATAGTTCAGATACAGAGGCTCAGCCCCAGCTAGCTGGCACTTGTTACTGCAATTTACCTTAAACTTTGAAAAGTTATCAGATTTAATTGTTTTATCTTCTGTCCTGATAGACTTTTAAAACTCACAAATCTAGAGTATGTTAAAGGAATTGCTGTGTTTTATGCAAGAAAGTCATGGGATCAGACTTTCAAGGTTCAGAAATAGGAGCTGTTATTTGAGCAGCTAATGAATAAACTATATATGTTTCTGTGTATGTTTCTACTTCAAAGGAAAATACACACTACTGTGAATAAGGAATAAATCAATATGAAATGATGCTAAAATTTGTGATTTCTATTCCCATTTCAGCTTTCTTACACAGGAATGGAAACATACACTATTGAACTGAAGGCTTCTTAAGCCCTTTGCTGGCATATACCATTAAGTTTGTACTCATTTCTCTGCATTCAAGTTTTCACAATAATATTACCATTTAATTATTTACTGTTGTGATATCTGCTAAAATTGTAATAAGACCCAAGAACATATTAATTCAAGACTAGTTTGGGCACTTTTAAGTGCTAATGTGATTAAAAGTGATAGGATTACAGCAGTCATTTTAAGAAAAAGAAAATAATGTAGGATTAGAGGATTTTAAAAAATGAGCATGTTTTTCTAAGAAACATCCAGAATTGAAACCAATGAACCAAAAATATGGCCCATAAGAGCATAAGCACTACAGCTGTAGAGCTAGCATGTCCGCTGACACAAACCATTTCGCAGCATTATCTTAGACACTATTGTTAAAACCAAGAAGACGGTTCATTTTTCATGGTGTTTCTGACTGAGGTTTCCTGATATAGTCACTGTTTTAATGACAGCTCTTTTTACATGGAGAGCACTTTGGAATATTTTTTCTTTCATATTTTTTTTCATCCGAAGGAACACCAAACCTCAGGCAAGACCCACCTTGTCACCAGTGTCTGATGATTTGCCATTGCTCTGTTAATGTGCAATAACAGACATCCGCTATCAGGAACTGGCTTCTGACAACATCTTCWGGCACGTTGTTTTTGTAATCATTTTGTAGACTATTTCCAGATGCTTTACAAAGCCCATGTGGTCCACTGACCACAGACTGACTGACTCTTATTTGCCTATAGAGCTTGCTTGCAATTTTCCTTTATTTATTTTCAACCCTTCTTCAGTCATAATAACCTTACGTGAGGCTCATGGCTTATTAACTACTGRTTAAGAGTTGCAAATGACAGATGATAAAAGGATGCTACTGGGAGTACAGTGCTTGCATCCTAGACTCTTAATAAATCTCTTCTGTAATTCCATAATCTGTATATACTTAGGGTGGAGGATCACTTTCACTTAACTATCGAAAAGTTAGATCTATGCTCTATGGACTTTATTTTACTTTCTCTATAATCAGTTGAGGGAAGCTGGATTCCCAGAGTGAGTTTTATCTCTTTCTAAAATAGGCAAGTGAAATGAATTGCCCTTAGGGGTACTTGTGAGGGGGAGCATATCTTTCTCCATTGGCTCTATTATTGTAGAAGAAGCCTAAAATTAGACTTGGTGCTTTGGTAGACTGAACATGACGTGTAAGACAGCTGATTTGGGGACTGTTTTTTCTTAAAACAGCATGAAGGATGCTTGCCAGAGCCAAGGGACAGGCTGAATAAGTGATGACAGATTTGCCTATCATTATAACATTATAACAGAGCAGCATGTTTTAAAGGCCTACAGAATTTTTCTGTGAAATAAAAAAGACCCTCTTTTGTGAAGTTCCCACATTTATGACAACTTCCTCTTATCTGTCACATTCATGCTCTGTAGCTCAGTCCAGTTAGTTCTTGCACATAAACAAAACGTATTTCCCAGGAGCGTTGATAATATTCAGATGATAAGAAAGAAGGTTTTTTGTTTTGTTTTATTTTGCTTGCCAGTTATTTAGAATGTTTATTTCCTACCATAGAGCAAATAATTTGTATATCAAATTAAACTGAATTTTAATAGTGTATTAAAGACAGCTTGAAATTTTTGTTTCATTCAAAAACATTTAGTAAAATCAACATCTCTAAATGCAACCCAGAGTAATTCTGTGTAAATAACAGAGGGCACAATTTAGGAAAGTGTTTAGGAGGACAGATACTTCAGGCTTCAAACTCTTTCTAGACATTTAAACTCCTTTAAAACCTATAACAAATTATGTGTCTAAAAAGAATTAAGAGCCTAAGTAATCTGTTGATCTTGATTTAAACATCTTTCTGTTCAGTAAGGAACTTAATCCTACTCTTGAGCAACCCTTCACAATAGGGTTGTCTATGGAATACTTTAAAAACATCTAGTATTTCTGGGTATTCTCTTTCTATTAGGAATGTATAGGGGGAGAAAACAGTATTTTGATTCCATCAACCAGTTATAGCATAGTCATTTCTCAAATTATTGAACATAATTAATGTAAAGGATGTTTAATAAATGACTATAAGTAGGTGCTGATGAGTGTGAACAGAGTGATGCAAGACACATTAAAGGTACTTGCTCCCCTACTTCTCCATGAATATTTCTGCCACTTAAGCAATTGTGGCTGTTGTAGATGTGGACAATCTTTCTGACTTTCCAAACTGCAAATCTGCGCTGTTGAGAGCAACAAGATATATACAAAGTTGTTCAGGTGGAGGGAGAGGGAGATCTGTGGAGCTGGTTTCTGGGGGGTTAATTACAACTGTTTTTGAAGAGTCCCTGTGGCCCACAGGGCAACTCACTGGTGTTGTTGGCTTCTGTCTCCTCCCCATTGGGGATCCAGAACATGATGGATCCCACTTCTGGTCATTGTTCACATGGATTCATCTATCTGCTCCCATCTTGCTTGCGCAAATTCTGGTGATGATCTAGGTGCTTTTTGGTTAAAGTGTAAGCAAAGGAAATAGAAACTGGGGATAGCACACTACCCTGACATTTGCTCTGTTACCTCGGCTTTATCTGGCAGTAAATGAATCAGGGGCAGCAGGTATCTATGACTTTAGGCATGTGCTGCATGAGATAATGGCACTGGATTTGTTGTATCTTCTTTCAGGCTTTTATTTTGAACTTGCACAATGCCATCATCAAGCATACAAAATGGAACCAAAAAATCATCAGCATCTAATTCTGGCATTCGTTACTGATGGTTTGACTTTCTCCTTTCCTTTACCACTGGGGGAAAAAAAAAAATCCATCAGATAGCCTCCTTTAAAAAGGTAAATCAGAATGGATGAAATTCTACGTTTTTTTCTTTTTTGTTGCATTGTATATAATTCCCAAAACCCTCAGGTGAAAATGCTCAGGTTATGCTGCTTTTAAAAACAAGGCAATTTTTAGAATAGATCACTGGGCATGCTAGTCTACGAGGGACATAATAGAGCTGTTTTGGCATATGTAGAATTTATCTAGTGTCTGTAAGGTTTGTTTTTAGCACCTTGTAAAAACATTCATTGCAGATTTATATTACCAATATTTAAAGATATATATATATATATATAAGGTGCTTGACCAAGATTTATTAAATTGCAGTAACAAATGATTAAAAAATGATTTTCCAAAGTGATGTCGGTATTCCAAAAGCTGTTCTAACATTGTCTTTTACCTGCACCAGCTTGCACATGTGCCTATGGTGATGATTTGGAAGCAGAAACTACTCAGTACTGAGCTACTTTCTATAAGAGTATCAATTCTTTGATTTTTTTTTTCTCTTTTTAAACAACTAATATTATATTGTTGGTGTCAAGAGGAATATGCCAGCTACCTCAGTGGAGCCAAGATGAACKCACAGAGGAGACAACTTTCTAAGAGTTCTTAGGGTTCATTACCAAGTTCAGACTTGTAGTTCAAGTTCCTCAATTGTATTGAGCTAGCTAAGTCTTCACACAGAAGATCAATCAATGTCTGAAAATACTAAAACAAATTTTCCTAAAATATTAATCTTTGCTTTTTTAATCTTTCCTTCTAAGGCATCCTGCTTGTATCTGGCAGAAAGTGAGATTAAATGAAAACACTGAAAAACTGTTCAATATTTGAAAAGGTAAGTCTTTGGTCTCTTTGATGTGTTCAATCACTTTTCATGTGATGTTGGTTAGTGGAGTGAGAACTGTTATCACTCCACCAAGCAACATCACATGAGAAGTGATGGAGCAAGTCAGACAGGCTGAAGACTCTTCTTTAATGATTTTTAGCATTAAAACTGAAAACTTTTATAAAGGCATTCAGTAGCATTATTCCTGTTTTGCAGATGGTCAAAACAGGGCCCAAGAAAAAGGCAGTTATTGAATACTGAGCAAAGATACTGTGGTTATGCTACTCCATCACTCTTAATTCACATTTCCTTCTTCAATATCATGTTTATAAAATCTACTAATATAAAATATGCCAGCTTCAAGATACAGGAAAGTATGTCTCTTTTTCCTTAAAAATTGTTTGAGTATTTTTCTGTAGAATATTTGGTCTGTGGGGTACAGGAATGTAAGAGCAGAAGTCACCACCTTGGATAATCAGTCATGCACTTTCTGTTCAAAGGACACCATAGCAGAGTTTCAGAAACTAATTGAGCTCCTCTTAAAAGCTAGGAGGCTTTATGAACCCTCGGAATCTTAAAGCTTTGCTGTGCAGAAACTTCTAATTTCAAGCCTAAATATGTTAATCACTAGCTGAATCTTGTCTGATGCCAGCCACAGATCTGGTAGACTGTTCTCTGCTTCACTGAGAGTTATGGCCACATATTATCTTTCTCTCTATATATGTATATATATGTATAGAATAGAATAGAATAGAATAGAATAGATCATATCATATCATATCATATCAATCATATCATATATTGTATATCGTATATATATAATATAATCTACTATTGCCACACTACCAGCACTAATATAGCACTAATACAGATAGTTAATGTTAACTCTCTGTTTGCTGAAATCACATCTTTTATTGCATTATATGTATATGACTAGTAATACACCCCAATCTATTTTTGTCTTTATGAGCATTCCAAGATCTGTCAGGAAAAAAAGATTCATTCTTTTCTCTATTTTGTAAAGTTTCTTCATAACCAAGTGCTATATTTGTAAGTCAAAATTCAAAATTTGCCAATAGTTACTCTAGGTTTCAAAGYAAGCTAATAGTAAACAAATAAGGATTTTGAAATGGGAACAGTTGTAAACCTCAGAAATAGTGAATAATTAAACTTTATTGTCTAATCGTAGTAGTGCTGTACAACTCAGGGAAAGACTAGACTCAAAAGAGCTGTATCATTTTCCTCATAACAGCATTTAGAAACTTTGGAAAGTTTCTCTTACTGAAGTTCTCCTCCCCATTCTTACTGTTCTTAGCCTAGTCAGAGGAGCTGTTCCCATCCCCTTCAGCCCGGTCACCGCTATGTTCAGCACAACTTCTAGTGGGTGTTTTCAAAGAAACTCAGGTGATATTTAATGGGCCAGTCCACATATTGCATTCATATAATACAATCAGTTTCATCTTCAACTAGCCAGGTATAAGCATTAAATGTGACCTATGAATATGGTCACGGAAAATGCAGTTTGAAATTTAATTTTGGAAAATTTGTATCTCTCGTCTTAAAATTTGGTCCTTCTGAGTACTGCAGCAAATAAAAATCAAATGCTCACAGGAAACAAGTATGAACAAGTATGAAAGTGTCAAGAATTTACTGTCAATGTTGAACAATGAAGTTGAACAAGTATATATGGGTCATGTGCTGTCCTGGAGCAACTATGACCTTAATGATCTGAACTGCTGCCCAGCATCACGGACACAAAGACTCAGCTGACTTAGTAAGGTTAGTAAGTGGTGGTAGAGACTGGGGTCTACAGAATTAAAGCCATTTATATCAGATGTTATTATGGCTATTTAGAGTAGTAAATCCTGGAAATCCCAACAAAATCAGCACCAATTTTGTGGATAAAATTGTAAAGTTCTTTGCATTTCCTCTGTTTTCTTTTTTGTGTGTTCTGTTTTTTAACAGTTTGCTTTTACACTTTTCTACAAGCATCTGTGTGGAATTGGAATATAGATTTTATGGGATATTTTTATAAACCAATTACAATATTTTTGCATGATTCTATTTTTCCCAATAATCTTCGCACCTTGAAATTGTTGCTCTCAGTAATGCATTGTAGCTTGTCTAGTACCTCTTGTACCTTTTATGCTGAAACATGCTCTGTTCATTTTATGCCGTAGGTATCTCTCTGAAAAGGGAATTATATTTTTGGATTTATTTTTGCGTGAACCACATTCATGCCAGTTAGTTAGTAACTGAATCAGTAGCAATTTATTCGTAGGCAGCTAACAAACCCAGGCAAATAAGGTATTCAAAACCCATGAGTTTTCTGTCATTCACACACGCTACCTTACTCTTCATGTTTTTTAGAACCATCCTGCCTGATTCTCCTGAGACTGACTGGGACAGAATTATCACTTGCTCAGGTACAGATACAGGAGAAAAGTCTTTATTAGTACTTCTGCAGTGTGTTCCTCCCACATACATCAGTGAATTTGTCAGTGTTATTACTTACTGCTATGGCATCAGTTCACATAAATGTCTCGGTTGATCTAAAAAATTTTGGTTCCTGTATTTCAACTCTTCTAGTGGAAAAAAAGAAAAAAAGCTAAACTGACAATAATGTCTAACAAGACACAGTTTAARAGTAAATGTTGTCTCCTTTACCTTGTCATGAAAATAGTGCCCATAGCCAAATATACCACCTCCTCCCTTTACCCTCTCTCACTCAGTAGTAATCCAGAATATGTAAAATTAATGAACCAAATAAATAAAATGTTATAACAGGGAACAACTGTTCATGCAGTGTTATAAATTCCTGGGACTCAGCCTTGTAATGTTACTGAGCATTTTAGCTCATGTATACATATGTATATGAATATATATGTGTATGAACATGTGTATGTATATGTGCATATAAGCTATATATGTATGACTTAAATATAAACATATGGATATGCACATAAATGTATAAATATATGTACATATATGACAGAAACTCTAGGATTTTTCTCAACCAAACCTATTTCTGACCCTAAAACTCAGTCTTGCACTTTTCTGAGACTTAGCCCAAGAAAATCAGCCACAGCCTTAGGGCAGTTGGAAGCTGTAAAGGGGGTACCAAAGGAAGGGGTTAGCTACAAAAAAAAAGTCCCATGAGAACTTTTTCATCTGGACTAGGCTTGGGAGCACATCTTCAGGGCTCAGCCCAGGCAAAGAATTAGGGCTGCAGTAAGAATTCGGAGTAGGAGAGAGACAAAGGTCAGCGTACCATCTGGAGTGGAGCTGCAAAGGGGCTGCCAGAGGAGGGTAGGTTGGACGAAGTACTGTCCCCTGAGGAATGTTTAATCTGGGCCAGGGTTGGGGGTCCTCAGCCAAGGCTTGGCACATGTCTAGGGTTAGGATAGGAGAGGCGCAAATACTGAAGGTGCATCTAGAATGGTGCTGCAAAGCTGCTTCCAAAGGAAAGTTTAGGATACAAAATAATTTTCCCCTGAGAACATTTTCATTTGGCCAACAGATGGTGACCCCTGGTAAAGGCTCAGCTAAGGCTTAAGTTTTGGGGTTAGGGTAAGGAACAAATTAAAGCCTAGAGTTCCTGTCGGCGTTGGGTAAAGAAGGGGCTGCCAAAGGAATGGTAGGCAACAAGAAGAAATCCCCACTGAGAACATTTACACCTGGAAATGGGTGGTGGCTTTGTCTCAGGTGAACATTGAGGTTTATGGTTAGCTTTGGGGTTAGAATTAGGATTAGGAGAGAAAACAAGCCAAGAGTCCCAGCTGGAGTGGAGATGCAAAGGGGCTACCACAGGAAGGCTTAGGCTGCAAAAAAAGTTCTCCCATGAGATCTTTTTTGTCTTGGATGTGGCTCAGGGTCCACAGAACAGGTTCAGCCCATGCCAGGGATTAAAGTTAGGAGACAGAGTCTACAGCTGCGAAGATGTTGGCTGCCAAGGGGCGGCTTAAGCTGCAAAAAGATTTCCATGCTGAGACCTTTAAAATCTGTGATATGGATAGGTGTTTACAGTTAAGCCTAAGATCATGCCTGGCGTTATGGTTATGTTTAGGGCTGAGGGAGAAAAAAAGCCTAGTGCTCCATTTAAAATGAGGCTGTAAATGGGCTGCCAAAGGAAAGGATAGACTGCAAAATGTTCTCTCCTGAAAAGGCAGCCCCTTGTGCAGCCATGCTCCCACAGGCATGTGTGTGCCGAGCTGGGGCCACGGGGAGTCAGAGCCAAGGTAAGGACAGGGTTTTTGTAGATTTTTCAAACAGCATTTTCAAACTCACTAGAACATACATGACTACTTCTGTGGTCTTAGGAGGACTGCTTTTTCTTTTTATCCCACTTGTTCTTAGTCTGAGGACTGCATGTCAGAATTAGGGTGTAAAATATCTTTAAACTGCTTTGTAACAATACTACTTCTAGCTTGACTCAGAAACATAAATAATTCACCTCCCACAAGTCAATGAATTAAATCTGGATTTTAGAATGAATTTGTCCCCTTATTGGTCTGTTTGTGAAGCATGTCTTTTAATGTCCTCACAACCAGCTACTTTATGCCTTCTCCGGCATAAACTTGTAACACTTCAACCTCACACTGACAGATTTGGCCTATCCAGCCAAAGACCCTGGAATTATATTTTTCTTTATTCAGAAAAGCAGGTTCCAGAGCTGGGTTGAAAACTGCATGAGTCTCAAAGAGGGAAGACAAAGGAATGGGCATATTAATCAGCAAAATCCTAAACAGCTCCACTCTATTTGTGTTTTTGAAAGAGAAAAAAAAGAAATTTAAGCTATTCTTCCACCAGAGTTTATTCTGAGCACATTTCAGTGCAGCAGGCAGTATTGCTGCAAACTGACAAGCAAGTCTGACTTTTCTAAATGTAGAGTGACTGGCATCCTGAGAGCTGAATATACGAACTATTCACCTGTTGCAATAAGTCAAGCTATTCCTTTTATTGTCCATAACAGCCTAATAGTATTTCTGGCATAAAATATAGATTTTTTTCTTGGTTACAGTTAAAAATATATTCAATAACAACTGCTACATTACAAGTGCAGCACCATGTAAGTATTAACTGTCTACTACATAGCAAGAAGGAGAAAAGGCAAATCTRAATCTCCACGAGATTCAGTCTCATTATTCTTCTCCTCTCCATGTTGTGCTATAACTTTCTTACACAAACTTGTATTCTCAAGTTACTATTGTATTCCTCTTATTAGTAATCAATCAAAAGTATCTCAAGCATTATATATTTCTGAAGATTATTAAAAGTAATTCTGCAAAATTATTTCTGACAGGAAATTGTAAATTAAATTAATATTTTGTGAAATTTACTTCTTCTTTCCTCTCCAAAAGGTTAAAAGAAAAAACATTTGAATTTTGGTATCTTTTTTCAGTACTGTTTAGGAGTCTGACTTTGTTTCCCGCATTTCTGTATGGGCTGGGTTTCTGAACTGGCCATCCAAGCTGGACTGCATCTCACAGGATGACTGCTTACTGTGACAGAAATGGTTCTTCTCATCATGAAGTGACCCCCTGCTGTATCATATGAGATATCATGAAAGTTAGGATTGGATAGCTTGGATAATTTACTTACCACTTTTAGAAGACTAATGACATGACCATACTGAAAACTTCCTAGGCACTGGGACCCCTCAGCTAATATAGTATTGGATTATGAATTGCTATCTTCTTGGGATTTATTCTGAATTTCTTGCTGACTCTTCCTAAACAGTGAAATTCTCTTTATTTCCAAGCCTGGGACAAAAAGCTTGTAAAAGATATGGTTCTTAGGGGAACTCAGATAAAGTCACTTGCTTTTCCCTGTTATTGGCTAGGCTTCAATGCTGTTTATGATTTCAAAAAGTCCCTTCTTTCATCAAAACCAGGCCTTCGTGCCATCAACAACCAATGGCAGAAATTTACTTTTTATTGTTCTGCCTTTACAGAAAAGGAAACAGGCTCCTGGAGATTGAGTTGATTCTCACCGAGATACCAGAATAGGTTACACTAGGAWAGATTAAAAATTTGAGACTTTTTGTCATGCAGCATTCATACAAAAGCTAAATCTTACTTAGAAACGATGCTGAATTAGTGTATATCAATATTACAACCACAGTATATTTAAATAGAGCATAGAATTCAATATAATCAGGGAGCAATTCAGAGAGATTTTACACAGAAGATTTTATACCTCTCATGAAGAGCAGGAAGCTCAATCGACCTCCCACTGAAGCCACTGAATAAATTTCCTTGACTTCATTGGCTCTTGCCCTGGGAGCTGAAGGACAAACACAACAGCGTAGGTTTTGATGACTTGGCAAACCAATGAGTCATCAAGAAATATACTTGTAATAGCTTTTGTGATTCTGTACCATTGCTGCTGCTATGTATTTTCTAAGGATAAATAATAGTTAATGATTTAACAGGGGAAGTTAATGATTTAACAGGGGAATGTACTGTATGTAAAAAGGTAAGTCTTTCAGAAGCAGATATTTTTTAACCAACTCATTGATATTTATAGCTGTAATACCAACAAATATTAAATGCATTCTCTATTTAAAGTAATTGTCATGCAGTCCTAGATGGTTCATGGTATTTGAAATGTGTGTTTACAGAAAGTGACAGATCATTAATCCAAGCCTCTCTCTAGGCATGACCTCAGTTACATGGACAATGACAGTAATTTCTCAAGACTTATGACTTCTCATCAGGATGTCCCTTCTGCTTGTACACTTGATTGCATCTAATAAACTATATGATAATAACTTGCCCTTGCAAACTTTATTCACCGGTGTAACGTAACACAGGCTGAAAATGACAATTTATTTTGAAGCAAACTCTATAAATATGTTGATATAAAGGACTATTTTTGTTTATTTCATTGTTTAAGAATAATAGTATCTACAGCTGCTCTTTGGGCATGCTTTAAATGTTCCCCTGATCACCTGATAAATTCACCACTCTCTCTTGCTACGGACTGATTAAAGTCTAAACTTTTTTCTGTGTATATTGCCTGTACCTGCTCCTTTGTTTCTTGTTCAGCCAAACATCAAATTAAACAGGTGTCTTAAATAAAATACTTGGACTTTAAAGACACCACTGCGTTTTGTATCGACTTAGGAATGTGCACCATTCAGGAGTCAGTGCAATTTCAGTGACTGTGGATTGAAATTTCCAAAACATTCTGAAGGACTTAGCATTATAAATTCCATCTAACTACCTTGAATACCATAGATACTAATAAAATTTTATCCTAAGATTCCTTTGATGAAATGTAGATATCTGAACTTATCAAGTTGGTGCCCTCTAGGAAGAAAAATGTTTTTGACGTCTGAAATAGGACTTCAGGACTGTGCACTAGTAGTGTCTATCCATTGACTAAAGAACGTGTAGTTTGACCAAGCCAGATGTAGATATCTCTATTGCTCATGGCTAAACTCAGGAACCAAATCCACCCCAAGAATTTATATCAATCAAATGGTGAAAACAGTTAGAAAACTATTGTACTAATATAAACGAGGTGATTTTAGGAAATGGGGAGGGGGAAGAAAGTTAACTTAATTCTACAGTCTGATGTGCTTTCTTGAGAGACCTATGATAGCACAAGAATAAGATTTCTTGTTCCAAATTCTACCGTATAATAAGCAAATAAAAAATTCTACAGCCACTGATTGAAATCTAAATATGAATGTGTGTATCCAGAACAAGTTGAGAGAGGGAGTTTGGAAATCTCTTGTGTGAGAAAATTTGCCAGTATCTTAGAGTACCCTATACCTTAGAGTATATTAAGCAGGGATACTTCTGATTTAAAATATAGGTTTTTTATATTTGAAGATGCAAATAAAAGTGAGTCAGTGATACTGAAACTGTTACATGCTTTGTGTAATACCATGTTCCACAAGAAGCCTCACTGAAGTCAATATACATTGCTTATGTTCAATGAAAAAGATATCCTAAAATACCAGAAAGATAGTTTTCCTGTCAAATATGTAATCCAAACCAAAAGGAAGATCTATGGAAATGGCGACATACTTGGACTGTTTGTTTCCTTAGTGTACCTAGCGCCTGAACATCAGACCTAGTTGGTGTGCTTCTTGCAGATGCCCAGCTGTTCTCTTGCCTTGTCACACACATGTGGAATCCCCACCACAGCTCCAGCAGAGCTTCTGTAGGGTTTCTATAGAGATCCAAAGGAAAGCATCAAGAATAGATCCAGATGCCAGCATTCCTATGTTTTTGGCAATAGATACAAGAAGCAAATGCCTTGCTCTTACAGAGATGGACATGCTAATAACCATAGCATCTTCCAGATGCTTCCATAATTTTACTTGCTAATTTTGAAAAGCATACAAACTCACAGTTACCAAACCTGCAGATCCTTCTCTCCCTTAGGATAATGTGCAAGCTTACTTACATATTTACTGTTTTTGATATGCATGAATGCTTTATTATTCTAGCCATGGAGTGATGGGATGATTTGGAAAGCATTACATGACATATGGAAAGCTTTCAAAACACAAAAACAGAGCATAGCTTAAGGGCATTCAAATGATTAATCTTTTTTTTTTTTTTTTTTCTGAGTCCTGATAATATGCTGTTTTAGTAGGTGGGAGCCAATGCCTTTGGCTTCTGAATATATGCTAAGAAATTCATAGCTTGGTAAGACAGGATGCTATGTTCAGTAATCACGCTCACAGAAATGTAGTACTTTCAGAAAAGATATATTAGAAAATGCCAAACAACTCTTTTGGATTTTCCTTCCTGTGCAGTTTCAAACACCATGCACATATGCCGTTCCTGTTGCCAGTGTTTTCCTTTGTGCAGCTACTTTGCAGTACAAAGAAACCACTGATCCTCAGAAGCCACACACAATAAAACTTTGATTACTGTCTGGTCTGAAAAATATTTGGCATTCTCACACTTTCTCTTAAAAAAAACAAAAACACTTGTGTGGTAATAAATCAGTGAATCCATATGAGCAAGCCATAATACTTTTCACTGGAAGAGGACCAGGAGGGGAAATGTTTATAAGTGGTTTTGATCTTTCTTTGTATGAAATTGAGTTACCCACTGATGGAAAGAAGAAGTGAAACACCTATTTCCCAAATTCTCATGTAGGTTCCTTCCAAAGAGGTCACTTCTTTTTTCACATAAATTGATTCATATACAGATCAACAGTGGAAATTCCAGACTGACTGAGCAACTCCACCAAGTTCCCTACAGATTTTAGGTAGACTCACCTACACACATGAAACGCTGTCTGGAATCAGTTGGAAATTAAGTATTTTTATGTCTCTGGTCTGAAGAGGATTAGAGTTAATCTCATTAATCTCTACGATTTGAGCTAAGATCAGGTTTTGGCACTCAGATGAAGGTGGTAAGGCCCCCATTGTGGCCCTGTCTAACTTAATGGTATAGACAGCCTTGCACCATGCAGAATGAGCCTTTTCACCTTGCACAGTAAATTAAGCCTTTCTGGTTGACGTGTTGCTACACTTCTGTATGGAGTCCCCAACACCCTTTTGGTTTCAGCATCTCCAAATTGTCTTCTTTTTCTTTCTGATTTCATCTAATTAACATTTCTTCTTTACATATTTCTTACCTCACAGCTCAATACCTACTATATCTGTATCTACTATGGTATCCGAATGGGAGCTACCTGGAGCTTTCACTGTTTTAATTAGTCTGTGAATCCAGAACTGGACTGATAGGCAGTGTTACCTTTGGTTTTGACTTACAAAACTACATCTGACCATTCAGGTCTTACCACAGATGAATTATCTTCATTCAGATTACCTCCAAGGTGAGACACACCTATCATAGAAACGTTACTGCTTAGAGTATCTAGAAGATTGTGAAAGAAGTCTTTCCTCCTATTCAACACTGGATTAAGAATCACAAAAAGAAAATTGTTTTTAAAAGTGAATCATTTTGTTTAAATATTGACATTTTCACTGATTGTTAAATCAGGATTTCAATGAGTAGAAACATTGTCCACTTTCCCCATCTGAATCTTCCAGTCTAGTAATGCTACTTATTTCATCATCTTTTAGGTAGCATGTATCAGTGGAAGAGAGACATGTCAACAGCCATTGCAGTGTTTTTATCAATTATAACTCATACTTTTGTTTCAGGCTGAGAAATGCTTTTTTTTTATGGATTTTTTGATTGCTCAGTTGTAAAATGGGTGCAGTTTCATCTGAAATATTTTTTTCCAATTCATATATCAAAAATTTTATACTTCCTGTATTGTTAGATATAAACTATTTCCTAATCAAGAGAATTCTTTCTTGTGTTCTTCTAAAGAAATGTGTTGAAACATGGTGATAGTTGCAGATTTTCTTGCTATTTTGCTATGTTGAGAAGAAAAGATTAAGATATTTGAGATCTAATAATGTAAGATTTCACTGAATAATGAAGGGTACATATTCCACATCAACTCAAGTAGTTCATTTTAAGTAAATTGTACATTGAAATGTTTTTATCCTGCAGTATGAAAAACAGAAAGGGACCAAAATAATTTGATAGAATAAAGCAACATTAGCAGCTTGTATGTTGACAAATGCTTTAACATTATTTGGGGGATTTTTTAATAGCTTTTGAAATACCTTCAGACGAGTTTTATGCCAAGAGAAGAATCTTGATTCTTTTCAGAATGATCTGCTGCTCTTTAAAAATAGGATTTTATAATAATAGGATTTTATATTGTTGCAATGGAATGTCTAGATGCTGATCTGATTAAAAAAAAAAAAAGTATTTCAGCCTCATCTTTCCCTGTCTTTCCATTTTTCTTCTATAACTATCATGCTATTTTGAAGCGAGAGAGGTGTTTCATACAGGTGTATCTGACCTCAGTTAAGACAGAAGTTGAAATGTAGTCAAGTTTGATGATCCTTCTACCTGAGACTTGAGGATCTGACTCTTGCCATTGCAACAGAGTTAATAAGTGAGTCATTTGATGGAGGGAAGAGAAACACAGATATTATTCCTAAGTGGTCAGTTGATGGAGGTAACAGGAATATTGTTTAAGGTTCTTGTATGCAGAGCTGCAGGCAGAAGTAGGACAGGAAAGTCTACCCACTTTACACAGTACTGGGAGCCTCAGAAATCACCAAAGACATGAGCACAGACTTGAAGAGGAGTATGTACAAAGTGTTTGTTGCTTTTCACTATATCTGCATCTTCTTTATATTACTAAACCTAGAGTATTTATAAAGAATCTTTGCAGAATGTGAATGGGGGCCATGGAGCAGTTAAATATCGGATGCAGTGATAGTCAGGTGGCTTTGCAAGAGGCTTGGGATGGACCAGTGAGAGCTGGTATTCTGTAGGTTTGCACACTAACCTCAATATAGCTTTCAGAATGGCTCCTGAAGTGTCTGGGAGTCCTATGGATGCCACTGAATGAATTCAGCTTGGGCTAATTGAAATTAACTCCATGAAAAATATGAATATGGAATAAAGAAAACAAAAAACTTTCACACCTAAGCCTAAGAGGAATCACCCTGATGGACACAAAAATGAAGGACTGGGGACAGAAAAGTTAGCAGTTATATCAGCATGTTTCTGTTGGACATTTAAGTTTGGCAATTTTGGTATTTTCCAAAGGAAAAAAAAAAGTCTATGCTCTTTCTTCACTGAAACTTTCTGGTTGTAGATGACAATTGTTTTATTGCATTCTGCTCACTCTCACTTTTGTCCAGGGAATGACCAGCTTTGTGCGTGAAAAATATTTGAAACAGAGGAATATATTTCTTTTCCTTGATTCATACAAGAATTTAATTATGGAAAGACTTTAGAATAGTTACTAAATTCAATTGTTACAGTTTTTTCCGTATCCATCCAACATTTTTTATGGTTTCTCACTTGAGATGACTTTTTTCCCAGCTGTCTATTCTAATGCTTGTAAGTATAATCACTTAATTAAAGTGGCTGCCACAGGCTTATTAATAGCTTCACACAAGATACTAGGAATTTTGCCCAAATAAGGCCTGCAAGTCAAATTCTTAAGTTTATTTTGGCATTTTAAAAAAACTATCAAAAAGATTTGCAAAAGCTTTAGGTGCATGCATAACTTTGAATACCTAGTAGCTTATAGAATGTGCAATCTTATTGTGAATTCATGCTATTAAATCAAAGTCCCATTTTTATTGTGTTTATGATACTGTCTGTTCACTCCCTCCTGGTTTTATTGACCACATTCATTGTTTTTACAGTATGCAAAACAGGAGAAAACAAGAGTAATAACTGAGAAGATTAAGTATGTTGATGTTATTCACTTTGTCAGACTGACATCTATTAATAAAACATAGCACTGTGCTTCAACTCATTAAATTTAATTTATTGGCTATTTTATCCACTTCTGTTATTGTCAAATCTGACTCAAAAAGTCACATCAGAGTACAAATTTAAAAGCAAAAATAATGTTCTTACCTATTCTTTTAGCAGCGAAATAAAGGAGTTAATTAATTGCTTTCACTATACCAACTCATGAATCTCAATATTTGATTCAAAGCAAATTCAGATTTTAGATGAGATTATCTTATTTGAAATATATTGAGGCTTATTTAAATCTGTTTTGGAACAGAAGCATGCTAAATATCTTGAGTTCTGTGTATACAAGATTCACTTTCAGATTCTAGATGAGCAGTAAATATTCCAATTCAKAGTCAAGAAGCAATTCTAACTTTAAAACAGACTTGTTTAAAAAGAGATGATGATAGAAGAAAAAAAAGTGGCTTTGTTTTCAACATAAAATTGGTTTGTGTTGGGACAAGTTATTACTTATTTTTAGTCTAAGGTCCCAGTAGAACTCCTGCCTGCTTGATTACTTTTTTTTAAGTATTCATGAAACAAGATTGCAGTTTATTTTCACTAGAAATGCTTGTCTTGCAATTTCATGTCCTTAAGATGCAAACTCATAGCAAATACAAAGACTGAGTTTCAATGGCAGGAGGATAGAGAGAAAAATGGATTTTAAAAAGTAATATCATGAATTCTTAACAGATAGCGAAAAGTTCACAGAGTGGTAAATAGAAGGGATCTTAACATTCCACAACATTCGGTCAACAGGTGGCTATTCCAGCACATTTAAATAGGCTTAAGAGAATGTTGTTTTTTACAAAATACTTTAATTTTCATCAAAAATGCTCTAGCATATAATTTCTGTGCATGTAAAAGATGAACTTTCTCTATATGCCTTTAGAATTGAAACAGAAGTATTTCCATACACTTTCAGAGTCCTCACACTTTTTGAGAAACATTTATGAAAGGAAATAAATTCAAACATTTTTTTAATTACCTAGAAGTTTTATATTTTTGGTAGGTTTTTTTTTTATTATTTCTGATGGTTCAGTAATTGAAAGATAATATAATTAAAGGATAAATATCAGAACACTTACATCATATTTTGGAAATGTTATAGATGCTTTTTTGACCTTGGCCAAAACATTTTGGAACACATCTTCAACCCTCTCAACCAGCAACAAAATGCCCACTAGTTTTAAATGGATGATGTGCTAATAACTACTACATGCTATTAACTACTACAATCAGTCATATTTATTAAAAATACGATAATATAGCTTCCTACTCTGAGATATTCAAAATATATATTTGTAGAGACTTTGATAAACCAGCAAATATCCCTAGGAGAAACAAGAGACAGTGAAAGGTCAGAGYGGCTTTAGGATTTATTTCCAAATTGTACCAGAATTATCCTACATCACAGTCCACTTCTACGTTCTGTGACTTCTGTGTATCTGAGGATGCTGCACCCAGTATAAATGAGTGCTTGAAGTGTACAATAATACACCAGAGATAGAATTCCAATATTTCACTTCTTGTCTAGAATAAAATGGCAAGTCATAGATCTTGAGAATGAAAATACCAGTAAATTTCACTGGAATTAATTCTGCTGACAATTTAAACACAGAGCTGTTGACTGAGTTACATTTCAAATAAATTCTAATAATTGAACAGTGCCTGTTGAAACTGCTAATTAAATGCTGTCATAAGAACTGGGAGTTCATTTTATATGCATCTTACATAATAGTTCCCCAGGCAATAAATTAATAATCCTAAATTTTCTGATATACAGTACAAATAATTCTGCTGCTCTTTAATGATTTTTTTTTTCCTATGTAAAAAAAAAACTAAAAAACATGTTCTTCTAATGATGGAAATGATTAATAATTTTCCATTTTTAAACAAAGAAAAAGTATAAAATGGTCTGCTCAAATATATTGTTTCAGTTTAGCATTCTGATATACCTTCCTCTGAATTTACCACATGAATTCCAGAAATACTGCACAGGTTCTATTCATGTAGCAGGAAATATTACTATTAATTTTGAGTATTCCATTGCACACAAATGCACACAAAAACACAAATGCACCCACCCCACAAAGAAATCTGCCTGCCAGATTCAAGACTGTCCTTTAAATGAGACATACCTTTGTTGATTTTACTTCAATTAGCAAACCTCATTTGAAGTAAAGCTCTCTTGAAATGGTAAAAGTGAAACCGCTAATCTAACCTGTTCATCTAGACTCTACTTGATGGAACATGAGCACATCCAGAGGACCTGCACCTCAGAATGGGGTAAATTCACATACACACACAGACACGGACACACACACACACACAGACACGGACACACACACACACACACACACACACACACACACACAGGTAGCTGAATCTCTCCATTGCCTACAGAGTCTAGATTATTACTTTTGATTAGGTGCCCAAATGCTAAAGCAGCTGAAATAGGTCGGATGAATCCCCTCCTTAGTGTATATCACTTCTTAAAGGAACTTACTTATTCTATTGAATCAATGATGGAAATCATGTTTTTAAATACAGAACATTACAACAAACAAATGTTCTCTGGAGCATTTAAAACTGTCTTCATTCATTTGTGCAAATGGACCCAGTCCAGTCTTCTTTTTTCATCTATAAAGCCAAAGCTTTGTGAACAATTTATTAATTAAGGAATAGAGAGTAAACTGAGTAAACTGAAGCAGATCACTGATTATTAATATTTAACTGTCTGAATGCTCAGGGGCCAGAGAAAAAAACAACAAGGAATAGACTCTTCAGCAAATGTTTAAGATTCTTGCCTGGGTTCAAGTCAATGAAGTAGTGAATATTTAGCCCCATAAAGTGAAATAGTTTCAGCAAAAGAGATCAAAAGAGTCCACTCCATAACTCCTGGCTAATACAGCTAATCATGTCAAAAAGTAAATGGCAAAAAGTTAAAAAAATATATACCAAATAAACCCAATCAGGAGAGGACTGTCTCACTCTAGCCTTAAAAGAGTACTTGATTTGTTTAGCTTACTTGGCTACTATAAAGGCTTATTGCAAGGATGACTTCAAGAAGAGTATAGGCTAAGGATAAAAGTGATCTCAAAAGTTTATCTAGTCATTTTCCCTATTAGAAGGCAACGTTAACTGAATCTCTGTCCTCCTCACTAAATGTTTGTTCAGTTTGTTCTTAAATAACCTCTAAATAAAATCCATTTCAGAACCTCACATCTATTCCCACTAGAAAGTTTTTCCACAACCCTTCTTACTGCAATTTAAGCCCACTTTATCCATATTTCTTGCCTTATCCACATTTTTACAATAGCTTCCTATGAAGTTTACCATCAATTCTTACTCAGTGATCTCTTATTCATTTTTTCCTTCTATTTCCTTTCTCTGTTTCTGTATGAAAAAACAGCCACCAACACATTTCAAGAGATTTCTGGGTAGAAGTTGTCCTGCTTATTCCTGTTCCAAAAGTGGGAAAATCTTCTATTGCTACCAAGTCTCACTCATTTAGTGATTCTGCTGGCTGCTCATAAGAAAACCTCATGAATCTGACCTTCCTGGTTTCACAGCAAGCCCATCTATAACTCTATTGCATTTCTGTCTTTAGTCATTACCAAAAGATTTTCAACAAATGTCTCTCCATGTATATTCTTGATGTCAAGAGAAGTAAACACAGTCTTTATACAAAAGCAAAACCTGCTTCTTTTTCCCCTTCTTGTCCTTCCTAAGCAAGTCATATCCTTTTAAAAAACATTCCAGTGAAGTGTCTCAGCAATTCTCCATTAAATCTCTGTGAAATATCATAATTTCTATCTCCCTTTGCCTACCCTCATATTTATTTTACTATCTAAGATGTTTAGTGGATTTACTCACTACCCTCCTAGTTTATTTCCAGGATATATCAATGTCTTCATGAAACCTTTTCTGTGGGAAAGTGGACAAAAAAATAACCTCTGAGCTTCACAATTTCTCCTTAAAAGTGTATAGCTATTGCTCTGATTGGCATCTTTCCTAACAGCAAGGAAGAACATGGATGGCGTAGCGATCAACAGGCCGGATGTGCTTTGGCAACATTCTAGTGTGTAGACGTTCAAAAGAATAACAGTGACTTTGAGTTATAAAACACAGACTTCCATGTTTCAAAACAAAATAATCTCATTTAAAAAAATTATAGTACTTGAATTTTGAAGAAATATCTCCTTTACTTCCAGAATAAATTGGGATGTTATTTGTTTTTATCTAATTACCAAAAAGACATGATAGAAAATGCAAAATAGGATTTTCTAAAGATAGTATTATATAATTACTGTCTTTCTATAACAAGTAAAGACTGAAAAAGTTAATAAAATAGGGGAAATTCAGATAAGGGGCCTAACAAGGGAAAAATATCTTAATTATTCTTTTTTGCTGAAGGCACGTATTACAAAAAAGTCCCATTAATGAAGACTCTCAGAAGCTGGTATAATATTTCCTAAATATTTAGACAGGTGATGTAAAATACATCCTTTGTATGTTAGTTTTTGTACAGCTCCTTTGAGCAATCTGTGAAATGTGAATTCTTTGTGTTGTGGAGGTGAAGGTGAATTTCATTTACATGGGCTGCTTGTTGAGCAGTCATAAAAATGCTAGATTCTTCTGAGCAGCGTCGACTCTGCGGTGACAGGGAAGCTGATGGGTCTGGTGGAAGCTGAGAAGCAGGAAAGCTGTTGTTGGTTAACCACTGCAGGACGGTTCCTTGCAAGCTGTGGATGTTCACGGGATGCATCAGTTTCCATTCAGGAGTAACAGGTGATAAGAGTGTATTCCTCCTTTATGACAACTCCTTTATGACAATGGGAATATATTTGACAGTGATACAGTTGGTGCCAAGAACCCGATATTGACACTGCATTTCAGGCATTTTCACTCCAGTTGGCCTTGAATAGTCCTGTGGACTGACCCAGAGGTTAGGAGACAGACAGACATGCCTAGAGTTCTTCTCCCGGGTTAGGTGCACCTGGCGGGAAGCCAGTCCATGAACTCTGAGGTTGCTCCATGACCTGAAGCAGAGCAAAGTAAAGGGGAACAACTGAGAAGTTTGCTGCAAAGGGCACACCAGATCCAAACTAAAACATCCAGTGCAGATGTAACATCTCTTGTTCAAACTAAGAAACACAGGGAACACAAGTCTTGTAAAGCTTAGCTTGGCAGGGTATTATCACACTAAAGGTTTGTTGACACCTGAATCTTGGTTTTCATGAGACCTACTATGAATGTTTGAGAGGAAGATGAACAGCTATAAGAACACTACAGTAGGCATATTTGGTATAATTTATTATACTGCTCTGAAACTTTGGTATTGCATAACAAGTTATTACCTGTGTGGCATGCTAGAATGTGCATTATTTAATCAATAAAACATTTATCATACTTCTTGCCAGTATATATATATTTTCTGAAATTATCTAATGAATAGTCTACTTATATTCTAATCCTGTGCCTCCTAGAACAATATTCCTTTTGTGCAAATAAGTTGTGCATGTGCATGCAACCCTTTTTATCCTCATTCTCTCTAAGTAGCCCTTTGCTCCAATCCATGCCAGTGAAATATACTATCCTGTGCTAAATTCCTTAGCATATATTTTTACTTTTAAATCACAAACAGTAGGAAGGAAAAGGGGAGGGATAGAAAGAAAACAATTTGTTACAGTTACAGAAACAGATTTTCAATTATATTTTAAACATACAGAAGCAGATCTGGGTCCTCATCAATGTTTGCCAAGCACAGTGGTTTCAAGCCTGTTTGTGGCTTCTTTCATGACTTCAGTGCAAGGAAATAACAGCCAACATTTAGGTATATTCATAAGATCAAGCTGAAAATGTTATACATATAGATTATATATTTGTATCCATAATTTATGAACTCAGATATTAATCTTGATCCCTTCTAGTGAGTTAAATACTTTTATTGCATTCTTCAATCAGGCAGTAATACCTTGTCTCTCCTTTTGTTTTGTCAATACACTGATCAGTGTATGTTTGTCAACATGCCAAATTCCATGACTTTTGTTGCCCTAATAGGGATGTAGCTATTTTCTTCTATTCTTTTTTTCTTGGATTCTGATTCTCAAAACTGTATTCAAATCACCAAATTACACAACTGCAATTATCTGAAACAGAGATACATTTTACAATGAAGGATAGACTACAGCTAATTCCTGAGCTGAGGATGTAAGAAGACTCAGGGTATATCTATGTTGCCATAAAACTTTGCTCTGTGTTTTGCTCCCAGAGTACAGTCCCATCATTTTTGTGTCTGTTATTTTGCACTTAGAGTTTGCTTGGGAGTGAACCAACTTGTTCCCTCTGAGATAAACAAAGGTATGATCCTGGAGAGAGATTGTTCCAGGAACTGTTCCCTACAGCAAGTACGGATGCCACTTTGCCAGGCTTGGCTCCATCTGCCATCCCAGCAAGGCACTCCCATGTGTCCTCATGCCAATCATTGGACAGAAAACAGATACCGTTTGCTTTTTGGTATAAAAATACCACTTTTCCCACTTTGAAAAAATCTCATCTTAGCTGTAGAGCTTTGAACTGACCCTTCTCCCATCAAATGTTTTATTATATTATATATTACTTTAGTATTTATTTATTATATTGGGGCACCATATGTGGCCCAAAGAAGACTCAAGCCAAGAGCTATACRATATGAATGTTCTTGTGCCACTTTAGAGGATACTAAGCTTTATATGGAGCAGACTCAGGCATTCTGTTTTACTTGACTATCCTGGGTCACTGTGCCCTTTGGCAGTACAGATGCATCCCAGGTTCAGGTCCCTGCTCTGCCACAGTGACATAAGTCACCTTCCGTAAGTTGCTTGCTTTTCATGTGTGATAGACTAACAGTGATTTCCTACCTCAGAAAGGTTTCAGGAGGTTAATACCTCAGATTGGGGGTGGATGTGGCCTTTTGCCCATGTAATAGGTAGGGGGTTTAGTCATCGATCCCCTGGGATTCAGGTTCATGAAAGGAGCCATCTCCTAGATCCAGGTTTCTGCAGCAGCTACCCCTAGCGACTGGGATACGTCTGGCGCAGAGGCCCCATCCCAGCTGCAGATACTGTCCCTACTGCTGCCACCACACGGAGGGACTTATGCCGCTGCTGTCTCTCGCTGCCCCAGACACAGTGCTGTTACCACTCGGCACACCGGGGAATAAAAATACCCCTACTATGACAGAGAGGAGAAAGCAGGCTAATGCCACTCTTGTAGTAAACTCAAACTGTTAGACTACTCAGTGCTCAGATACTGTGGTGGTGAGGGCTGCTATACATGGACTGATCTGCATCACAGTGTTTAACTACCTAAGTGCACCTACATTTGTAATGTTTGGACTACGCTCCAAGTATTCAGAAGGAAGTAATTAAATAAGCTAATAAATGATAATTTAAATGATTAATTAGTTCACCTAATGCCTCACTGGTATTAACTGTGCATTTTAAAATACTTTCTTGGTTGAAAGTTAATGTCTGGGTAATGAGTAACATATCACAGAATCACAGAATCACAGAATCACTGAGGTTGGAAGGTACCTCTGGAGATCATCTAGTCCAACCCCCCTGCTCAAGCAGGGTCACCTAGAGCATGTTGCACAGGATCGCGTCCAGGCGGGTTTTGAATATCTCCAGAGAAGGAGACTCCACAACCTCTCTGCGCAACCTGTGCCAGTGCTCTGTCACCCTCACAGTGAAAAAGTTTTTCCTCATGTT